>NC_030822.1:71179697-71779697 GCF_001704415.2 Capra hircus
TTCTCTCTCTTCTTGTCTTTTGTCCTATTCTTCTGATCTCTTTACTACTGAGAAAGCTAGATTCAATCTGCCTTGTAAAATCTTAAGTCCAGCCTAACCTCATTAAAAGGTTGGTGCTTCAAATATGCTCTAAACAAAACTCTTTACTGATTAAATATAATAATATACCAGCTGCTACAAATATAAAACATATTCTGAATGCAGTTCTATCTAGATAAATTGACCAGTTTATTTCTTATTTTGGAAATTCATGATTAGAGGTACTTATTTAACTGATGGGTACCTTTATTGGTCCTCCCCTTCTGGCGTTTTCTGAGTAGAAGCAATAGGTGTCATTTAGCATTATTATTCAACTAAATAAGGATGTTAAATTGTTATCTACTTCTGTATAACAGTGTTGTTGGCAAATTAGCAGCCTGCTTGCTTTTTCAAATCTAGTAAGGGAGAGTCTCCTTAGCAAGGTCAATATTGCAATGTATTTAATGTAATTTTATTTTAAAAAAAAAACACTCACTTTATCATATTCTACTTGTCATAGTTGAAGCATCTCTCTCACTCACTTAAAGGAGAAGAATAATACAAAGACATGAATATCAGAAATTTGGGTGATGGAAGCCAACTTGCAGTGTCTGCAACAGTTAGATTCCATATTCTAGTATTAGAATTGTGTGTTCCTGGAAACAAATGTATTTCAGTAGGGATTTGTTGCTGTGCGCTCAGTCGTGTCAGACTGTTTGCAACCCCATGGACTGTAGCCCAGCAGGCTCCTCTGGCCATGGAGTCTCCAGCAAGAATATTGGAGTGGGTTGCCATTTCCTTCTCCAGGGACCTTTCCTGACCCAGGATCGAAGAGCATCTCTTATGTCTCCTGCATTGGCAGGAGGATTCTTTACCACGGCGCCACAGGAAGCCCAATTTAATTCACAGAAAAGGTAAAATTTAGTAAGTATGTATTAAATAACTTTAAGGCAAATCACTGAACATGGGCCTGAGATCTGACGTTGATAAACGGAGTCATGTTACTGAAGTAACATGTTAGAAGTCGGATTGGGAGATTGTTGCGGGATATGGGTGAAGACAAAACTTTTACATGAAAATGAATCACAGGCAGTCAGAACGGCAGGGACCGAGGGCCAGGGGGCAGTCCACGGGTCAAGGCTGGGCCGACCGCATACACGGATGAGGAAGGAGCTGAGATCCAGGAGAGGTCTTGGAGACGGAAGCCAAGCTGGAAAGAAGAAAGCTGACCTTCCAGGAAGAAGGGGACACTAAAGCACAGGAGATCTGGAGCCAGAACCAACTAGACGAGCAGGAGAACATGCGACGTGAGGACGGGAAGACCTCCGTCCAGGGCGCCCTGCAGGGCAGACGCTGGGAACAAGTCCACACCCAGGGAGAAGGCGCTCAGACCACCTGCCTTGGTTCCAGAAACATGGTGGGGCGGCCACGTCCACCCTACCAGGCCCTCCAGCCTGGCCACAGCTCACCCCGGCTTCCCTGAGGAGAGACTCTGGCTCCACTGGACACTCTGTCCAAGAGAGTACCCCTGACTCCACAGGCCAGGGCCACCTCCCACCACCGTGCTCCCTGAAGCTTGAGGACAGGCAGACCTCGGCCACGCTAGACCAAACCTCCTGCTCACCGAGACACAACCAGCACTTGGGAGAGAGCACACTTTCAAAAACACACAAGCAGGATTCTAGCCACGAGGTCACTCAGTCAAGAACAGAAAGAGATGCTCAGTGCAAGAGTTCATTCATGCTGTTTTTTAAAGGGTTAACTGGTCCCAAGTATTGTAATAACTAAATAGCAGCAATAAATATCATGTTTGAGAAAAGAAGACAAATTCAAGCAGGGATTTCAGAAAGCAAATGAAAAGAGGGCAGTTATGAAATGGAAACAAAAGTCTCAATATTCCTATCCAAATCTAACTGGATTCAAAAATACTAGCATCACAGATGCAGAATATAAAGATAGTAAATAAATGTATTAATTTTTTTATTATTGCCACACATTCAGCAGTTTAAAACAACATAAATTTATTGTCTCACAATTTGCAGAAAAGAACCCTGGGCATGGCTTAGCTCAAGGGTTTCTGTTACAGCTTTCACAAGAAAGAAATCAAAGTATCAATAGAACTGTATTCTTTTCAAGAGGCTCTGTGATGAATCCTCTCCAAGCCATTTCAGATTGTTGACCTAATTCAATTCCTTAAGGTTGTGAGACTGAGGCTTCCATTTCTTGTCTGTTAGTTTTAGGTGATTCTCAGCTTCTAGAGCATACTCATATTCTTTGGCTTATGTCCATCTTCCTCTGCCTTCAGTTCCAACAACAGATGGTCAAGTGCCTCATATTCTTCAGCTGCCCCTAATTTCTCCACCTGCCTTATATACTCCACTGCTCTGAGTCAGATAAAGTTCTTGGATATTAAAGGCTCAGGTTATTAGATTGGGCCCATCAGGATAATGTCTATTTTCATGTCCCAAAACCATATTACATCTGCAAAGTCCCTTCTGCACTCTAAGATTGTGAGGATTAGGACATGAGCATCTTTGCTAAGGATATTTCTCTATGTATCACAAGAAACAACAAAATGACATTAAGGTCTTGATGGAATTTCTTTTTCTATAAGAAAAAAAGAAATTTTACTGTTTTGCTGTCACAAAAAGGTATAAACTGGTAATCAAAAATATGTGGCAGCAGATTTAAGAGCTTTTAAGGGCTTTTAGCTGTAATCTCAATTTTATCCAAGAAAATACAGCTTCTCCAGATGCATTTTATTGTAACTAATCTCAACAATAGCATTATTTCTAGGGCAGTGAAAGCTAAGGTGATTATAAAGCATTTTGTCATCTCCTATACAATATGGACATTTCTTAGATTTATGAGAAAAAGGTAGAGGAGGCTAACATCTTTTCATGCAAAATCATCTGTTGGTTTGACAGCACTGCAATATTTTACAAAAGTAATGCCAAATTTTGGGGTTAACAGAATTGAGACTCTTTTTGTTTATTTTCCAAGTATTTTCATCTGCATTGTTAGAAGCATAATTGTCCTGAAATAGTCAATGTGTTTTGTACATTTTATGTGTTTGTATTTGCGTGAATTCTATGTATGCTCAGTAACTGTATGCCAAGGATATGCTTCGGAAAACAAAATTAAGCACTCATTGACCCTGACAAGGATGTCAAATAACACAGCAATAATAATGGCTGATGTTCTTTGCTGCCTATATAAAACATTGTGCTAAGCATTTCCATGAGCTAATACATTTCATTCTGATTGATTGCTAGGGTATTATTATTGTTCCAAGTTCAAAACATAAGAAAAACTGAGGTTAATTTAAAAACTGAGGAAAATTCGTGGTGATAGAATATTACAGTTAAGTGTTAAATCTTGAATGTCTATTTTTAGTACCTAGGATATTAATCCTGCACATGCATACACAAAAGCTGTGTCTGACATTTTAAATTACACACTATCATTATACAGTATTGTTAAGATTTCAGTGTATTTCCCCAGCACAAACCATCATATCAGTACTTCAGTCATGTCTAACTCTTTGAGACCCCATGGACTGAAGTCAGTGATGCCATCCAACCATCTCATCCTCTGTCATCTTTTCTCATCCTACCTTCAATCTTTCCCACATCAGGGTCTTTCCCAATGAGTCGGTTCTTCACATCAGGTGGCCAAATTATTGTAGTTTCAGTGTCAACATCAGTCATTCCAATGAATATTCAGGACTGATATCCTTTAGGATGGACTGGGTTGATTGCCTTACAGTCCAAGGTAGTCTCAAGAGTCTTTTCAAACACCACAGTTCAAAGGCATCAATTCTTTGGTGGTCAGCATTCTTTGTAATCCAACTCTCATATCCATACATGACTACTGTAAAAATCATAGCTTTTGTTAGACAATTTTTGGCAAAGTAATGTCTCTGCTTTTTAATATGTTGTCTAGGTTGGTTTTAGCTTTTCTTACGAGGAGCAAGTGTCTTTTGATTTCATGGCTGCAGTCACCATCTGCAGTGATTTTGGAGCCCGAGAAAATTAAGTTTCTCACTGTTTCCATTGTTTCCCCATCTATTTGACATGAAGTGATGGGACCAGAGGCAATGATCTTCAGTTTTTGAATATTGAGTTTTAAGACAGATTTTTCACTCTCCTCTTTCACTTTCATCAAGAGGCTCATCAGTTCCTCTTCAATTTCCTGCCATGAGTGGTGTCATCTGCATATATGAGGTTATTGCTATTTCTCCTAGCAATCTTGATCACAGCTTGTGCTTCATCCAGTCAGGTATTCTCATGCTGTACTCTGCATATAAGTTAAATAAGCAGGATGACAATAAACAGCCTTGACATACTCCTTTCCCAATATGTCAACCAGTCCTGTTGTTCCATGTTAGGTTCTAACTGTTGCTTCTTGACCTGCATACAAATTTCTGAGGAGGCAGGTAAAGTGATCTGGTATTCACATCTCTTGAAGAATTTTCCACAGTTGGTTGTTATCTACACAGTCAAAGGCTTTAGCATAGTCAATGAAGCAAATGTAAATGGTTTTCTGGAATTCTATTGCTTTCTCAATGATCCAATAGATGTTGACAATTTGATCTCTTGTCCCTGTGCCTTTATCTAAGTCCAACTTGAACATCTGGAAGTTCATGGTTCATGTACTGTTGAAGCCTCATTTGAAGAATTTTGAGCATTACTTTGCTAGTGTGTGAGATGGGTGCAATAGTGAAGTAGTTTGAGCCATTCTTTAGCATTACCTTTCTTTGGGATTGGAATGGAAACTGACCCTTTCCAGTCATTTGGCCACTGTTGAGTTTTCCAAATTTCGTTGGTATATTGTGTGCAGCACTTTCACAGCAACATATTTTGGGATTTGACATAGCTCAACTGGAATTTCATCACCTCCACTAGCTTTGTTCATAGTGTTGCTTTTCCAAGGACCACTTGACTTCACATTCCAGGATGTCTGGCTGTAGGTGAGTGATCACACCATCGTGGTTATCTGGGTTATAAAGATATTTTTTGTATAGTTCTTCTGTGTGTGCTTGCCACCTCTTCTTAATATCTTCTGCTTCTGTTATGTCCATACCATTTCTTCCCTTTATTGTGCCCATCTTTCCATGCAATATTCCATTGGTACCTGTAATTATCTTGAAGAGACCTGTAGTCTTTCCCATTCTACATTTTCCCTCTAATTCATGGCATTGATCACTGAAGGCTTTCTTATCTCTTCTGATATTCTTTAGAACACTGCTTTCAAATGGGTATCTCTTCCCTTTTCTCCCTTGCTTTTTGCTTCTCTTCTTTTCTCAACTATTTGTAAGGCCTCCTCAGACAAACCTTCTTCTTTTTTCTTTCTTTCTTTTTTTTTTTTTTTTGCATTTCTTTTTCTTGGGGATAATCTTGGTCACTGCCTCCTATATAATGTCATGAAACTCTGCCCACAGTTCTTCAGGCACTGTATCAGATCTAATTTCTTGAGTCTGTTTGTCACTTCCACTGTATAATCATAAGGGATTTGATTTGGTCATACCTGAATGGTCAAGTGGTTTTCCTTACTTTCTTAAATATAAGTGTGAATTTGGCAATAAGGAGTTCATGATCTGAGCCACAGTTAGCTCATAGTCTTGTTTTTGCTGACTATATAGAGCTTTTCCATTTTTGGCTGCAAAGAATGTAATCAATCTGATTTCAGTTTTGACCATCTGATGAAGCCCATGTGTAGAGTCTTCTCATGTGTTGTTGGAAGAGGGTGTTTGCTATGACCAGTACATTCTCTTGGCAAAACTCTGTTAGCCTTTCCTCTGCTTCAATTTGTACTCCAAGTCCAAATTTGCCCGTAACTCCAGGTATCTCTCAACTTCCTTCTTTGGCATTCCAGTCTCCTATGATGAATAGGACATCTTTTTTATTTTACATGTTAGTTCTAGGAAGTCTTGTAGGTTTTTCTAAAACCTTTCAACTTCATCTTCTTCAGCATTTATGCTTGGGACACAGACTAGGATTATTTTGATATTGAATGGTTTGCCTTGGAAATGAACAGAGATCATTCTGTCATTTATGAGATTTCATCCAATACTGCATTTCAGACTCTTTTGTTGACCATGAGGGCTACTCCATTTCCTTTAAGGGATTCTTGCCCACATTATTAGATATAATGTTCATCTGCATTGAATTCACCCATTCCAGTCCATTTTAGTTCACTGATTCCTAAAATGTTGATATTCACTCTTGCCATCTTGTTTGACCACTTTCAATTTACCTTTATTCATGGACCAAAATTCCATGTTCTTATGCAATATTACTCTTTACAGCATCAGAATTTACCTCCATCACCAGTCACATACACAACCTGGTGTTGTTTTCACTGTGACTCCGTCTCTTCATTCTTTCTGGAATTATTTCTCCACTCTTCTCCAGTAGCATATTGGGCACCTACCGACCTGGGGAGTTCATCTTTCACTGTCATATATTTTTGCCCTTTCATACTGTTCATGGGGTTCTCAAGGCAAGAATACTGGTCTGCCATTCCCTTCTCCAGTGGACCAAATTTTGTAAGAATTATCCAGCATGATCCATCTTGGGCCCATCTTGGGTGGCCCTACATAGCATGGCTCATGGTTTCATTGAGTTAGACAAGGCTGCAGCCCAAATGATCAGCTTGATTAGTTTTCTGTGCTTGTGGTTTTCATCCCGTCTGCCCTCTGATGGATAAGGATAAGAGGCTTATGGAAGCTTCCTGATGAGAGAGACTGTCTGTGGGGAAAACGGGGTCTTCTGCTGGGTGGGGCCTTGCTCAGTAAAACTTTAATCCAATTTTCTGTTGATGAGCAGGACTGTGCCCCCTCCCTGTTGTTTGACATGTGACCAAACTATGGTGCAGGCAATGAAGACAGTGGTGACATCCTCCACAAGATCCCATGCATACAGTGCTGCACTCAGTGCCCCAAACCATACAGCAGGCCACCGCTGACCCACGCAGACTCCTGGACACCCACAGGCAGTCTGGGTCAGTCTCTTGTGGGGTCACTGCTCCTTTTTCCTGGGTCCTGGTGTACACAAGGTTTTGTCTGTGCCCTCCAAGAGTTTCTTTCTCCAATCCTATGTAAGTTCGTAATCAAATCCCACAGGCCTCCAAAGTCAAATTCTGTGCAGGTTCTCAGTCCTTTTGCCAGATCCCCATGTTGGGAAATCTGTTGTGGGTCCCAGAACTTTCTTAACAAACAATATGCAAAAAGGTGGCCTGGTATTAAGACAAGTAAGGTAGAATGAAGTATTAAATATGAATGCTTTTAAAAATTCTCAAACACTTATCTTTTATAAGCAATCACATTCATGCTTTCCATTGTATTATTTTCTAGTTTTGAAGTGAAGTTGTGCTGCTTCTTTTGGCTCTTATATGTACCAGTTTAGCTTGAATTGAAGCCATGATTAAGATATGTTGAAAAGGCAAAACACAATAAATTACAAATTAAGGTGTATCACCAGTTCTATACATTCTGGGTGCCAGAAAGGGCATTTTGTTAAAAGAAATGTTAAATTAGTTCCTGAAGGTTTGAAATATTTGGGACAAAATACACTGGCCAAACTCCAGGATATCAGATGATTGAACTTAGCTCCTTTACTGAAAGTAATTAGGCCTAATTTGCACAGGTAAGGTCATTTGAACAACTTTCTGGTGGAAAATAAAGCTAATTGAGATTAATGACTCTTAAACATATTGCTTTTCTATTTAGCATATCAAGGCAATATTTCCTAGAGAACAGAAAATGCTTCAGGAATTCTGAGGAAGTAAAGCTTTTCACTCTTGTATCATATAATATTGCTATGGGTTTCTGTAATACATGGTACATTACTTGACAAAGCAATTTTAAAGGAAGACTTATGTAAATAACTGATTTTATTTTTAGTAATTTTCTACCTTTTCAGCTTATTTTTTCTACACTCATCCATTTCTCAGTATATTCACAAACTCTTTCTCCACATATAACTGCTATAAATTTCACACAACTGTATTTTCTTTTAAAGATGAAGATGTTAATATTTAGGAAAATTAAGTTAATTACTAAAGACATTACAACTAGTAAATAGTCAGACAAGAATCTTAAACCAAGTCTCTTCAACATTCCAAGTCATTTCAAAGCCTAAGTCAAAATAAATAGAATGACATGCATACTATATACTCACAAATATACAATTCTCTATTTATATCCTCATTGCATGTTTCATATCAAATAAAAAGTGGGAACTAGATGCTCGTATTTGTTTTGAGCAGCATTACAAACTCAGTAATCAGAATAATTTTAAAACTATTATCTCAATTTTGTCAAAAATTTTAACAGTGATTATTCATAAAGGTAGGATAATATGTTTTCTCTAGCCATAACATTTGGGTGAATATTTCCTTTGAACAAATATGGTTTTCTACAAATGCTTCTTGATTAATTGACCTGTCACTAATTCATCACACTGTAAAGATAGTTGAAAAGTAAGGCCAATTAACTCTGTGGGTCTTAAATAGGATTACAGTTTCCCTCCTTTCATAGAACGACATATAGGCAAGCATGTAACCTGAATGCCCAATTACTGAAATTTAAAATAAAAACAAAACAAAACAAAAAACCTGAATTTTTGTCTGAGGCCCTGTTATAGACTCAATTATACCCCCTAAAATTTCTGTGTTGAAATCCCGACACCTCGTACCTCATACTGTGACTATATGTGGAGATAGGGCATTCAGAGAAGTAATTAAGGTAAATGATCTCATTTAGGATAAGTCCTAAGCCAGTATGATTGCTGTCTTTATGAAAGAAGAGATAAGAACACACATAGAGAAAGACATCAGATATGTGCACATCCACCAGGGACAAGCCAGTGAGAGCACATGCAGAAGGCAGCCAGCTGAAAGACAAAGGGAGAACCTTTGCAAGAGACCAAACCTTGGTGTTAGACTTCCTACTACAAAATCCAAGACAAAGTTTTTAGTCACCAAGTCTGAGCTATTTTGTTCTGGCATCCATAGCAAAGTAACACATGCCCTCTTCCATTAAAACAGTTAAATTATTTTCCTCAAAAAGCTGATAATTATACATATTAGCTTCTGCAGATTTTTTTTAGAAAAGATCTGATATGCATTGCATGCGTTCTCGGTCATGGTATAATTTAAATGGGATCATATCAGAAATTTCTTAGTAGGAAAAAGTATTCAATTATAAAAATAGAAGGATTCAAGATCCTCATTCCTTTCTTTGTCTTTGGCTTTCTTTTATTCGTTTTTTTTTTAATTGAATTTTTTATTGGAGGACAGTTACTTTACAATGCTGCAATGGTTTCTGCTGTACATCAACATGAATCAGTCAGAATTTATATACATATCCTCTCCCTCTTGAGCCTCTCCCCTCCCATTCCATCCCTCTAGGTCATCACAGAGTGCCATTCTGGGCCCCCTGTGTTATTCAACAGCTTAACACTAGTTATCTGTTTTATTAATAATAGTGTATATATGTCAATACTCCTTTATCAATTTGCCCTACTCTCTCTTTTCCCCAATGTGTCAACCAGTCCATGCTCTATGTCTGTGTCTCCATTACTTCTTTGTAAACAGGTTAATCAGTACTATGTTTCTAGATTCCACATATATGTGTTAATGTACAATACTTGTTTTACTCTTTCTAATGTGCTTAACTTTATGTAACAAGCTCTAGGTTCATCCACCTTACAACTGACTCAAATTTGTTCCTTTTTATGGCTAATACTCATTGTATATATGGATTTCTGAAGTTGGCATTGTCCAAAGTCATTCTTCTTTAGACATTCAAATGTTTGCTACAACACTCTGAAAGTTTAACACTGGTTTTGGCTAGTGCAGACAATTTTTATCCCTGTGCCAAGAGCAACTGTGTAGCCTAAGATATTGTAACTGAAGAAAAAGAAAATCAAAAGACATTTGGCATCTCAAAAAAAAAAAAGGCAATTTAATAATCTATTGCCACATTCCGTGGTGGCTCATGTGGTAAAGAATCTGTCTGCAATGCAGGAGACACAGGTGTTATCCCTGGTTCAGGAAAATTCCCTGGAGAAGGGAATGACAACCCATTCCAGTATTCTTGGCAAGAGAATTCCATGGACAGAGGAGCCTGCTTGGACTACTGTCCATGGGATTGCAAAGTCGGACTACACTGACACACATATGTGTGTGTGTGTGTGTGTGTGTGTATACACTTTAGTGACTTAGAAGATTTTATTATTTCAATTTCTGTGAATCAGGATTTCAGGTGCTATTAAGACTTAGCTTAGATTCATCTAGCTCAAGACCTCTTACAAAGTCACAGTTTAGTTTTTTACCCAGGGCTTGCAGTTATCTTAAAACTCAATTATAGGAGAAGACACAATTCATCTTGAAGTAGGTGTTGACAGGACTCTTGTCCTCACTGGCTATTGACAAAAAACACCAGCCCTTGCCATGTACATGTCCCAGAAAGATTAGAATGTAATCAACAATATTATACTATAAACTTCGAAATTCCACAGAGACTAGCACTCATTTTTTCTCACCAAATAGAGGAAATTGTGTGATGTAATAAAGGTACTAGCTAACTCTGTGATGATAAGCATAATGCAATATATAAATGTATGAAATCAACATATCATAAACTTTAAGCTTATATAATATATGTCAATTTAAAAAAAATCACATTATGTAAGTCTCTCAGAACGAGAGAAAATTGAGACAAAATAAAGTAGAATAGTTTTTATGAAAATAAAATATTTTACAAATAAAATAGCTTTTATGTAAATGAATTTCAGAAGTGGCATCCTAACACTTTTATTACTCATTATAGTCAAGTCACTACTTCTTGTTTTTGCATTCCAGTCTCCCATGATGAGAGGACTTTTTTTTTTTTTTGGCATTATTTCTAGAAGATGCTGTAGGTCTTCATAGAACCATTCCACCTCAGCTTTTTCAGAATTAGTTGTTGGGGCATGGGCTTGGACTACTCTGATACTGAATGGTTTGACTTGAAAACGAACCAAGATCATTCTGTCATTTTCGAGACTGCACCCAAGTACTGCATTTCTGACTCTTGCTGATTCTGAAGTATATATCATGGTCATCTGAATTAAATTCGCCCATTTCCACTCATTTTAGTTCAGTTCAGAAACTCAGTCATGTCCAAATCATTGCGACCCCATGGACTGCTTCATGCTAGGCTTCCCTAGTGAAGTTCCCATCAACAACTCCCGGAGTTTGCTCAAACTCATGTCCATCAAGTCGGTGATGCCATCCAACCATCTCATCCTCTGGCATCCCTTCTCCTCTTGCCTTCAGTCTTTCCCAGCATCATGGTCTTTTCCAATGAGTCAGTTCTTTGCATCAGGTGACCAAAGTATTGGAGCTTCACCTGTTGATGAAGGTGATAGAAGAGAGTGAAACAGCTAGCTTAAAACTCAACATTCAAAAAGCTAATGTCAAAGCATCCAGTCCCATTACTTGATAGAAAATAGATGGCAAACAATAGAAACAGTGACAGATTGTATTTTCTTGAATGCAGGCATGAAATTAAAAGACAGTTGCTCTTTAGGAAAAAAATGCTATGAGAAACCTAGATAGCATGTTAAAAAGCAGAGCCATGACTTTGCTGACAAGGCCCCCATAGTTAAAGCTATGGTTTTTCCAGCAGTCATGTATGAATGTGAGAGTTGGACCATAAAGAAGAGTGAACACCAAAGAATTGATGTTTTTGAACTGTGGAGTTGGATAAGACTCTTGAGAGTCCCTTTGACTGCAAGGAGAACAAATCAGTCAATCCTAAAGGAAATCAACTCTGAATATTCATTGGAAGGACTGGTGCTGAATCTGAAGCTCCAATACTTTGGTCACTTGATGCGAAGAGCTAACTCATTGGAAAAGATCTTGATGCTAGGAAAAATTGAAGGAAGAAGGAGAAGGGGATGACAGGGTTGGAGGGCATTATCAACTCAATGGACATGAGTTTGCACAATCTCTGGGAGATAGTGAAAGGCAGGGAAGACTGGTGTGCTGCAGTCCATGGCGTCACAAAGAGTCAGACATGACTGAGTGACTGAACAAAAACAACAACAACGTTAGTTCTGATCCATACTCAAAAGGAGAGTATCACATAAATTTATAAATACCTGGAAGTGGAGATTATTGAGACACTATTAGAAACTGCCTACCACAAAATGCTCTATCCTAAAGTAATACTAGGGGCTTTCCCAATAGTTCAAGGGGGTAAAGAACCCACCTGCAATATAGGAGATTTAGGAGACACAGGTTCAATCCCTGGCTCAGGAAGATCCCCTGAAGGAGGAAATGCCAACCCCTTCCAGTATTCTTGCCTGGAAAATTCCATAGACAGAGAACCTGGCTGTCTACAGTCCATAGAGTCACAAAGAGCCAGACATGATTGGACACATGATGTATGGACAATAATATTAATTCATTTCCTTTTTCTAGAAACTGAGCTTATTAGAAAAAAAAAAATGCTTCATTATTCCTAGTTGCTAAAAATGCTAGTAAACAAATAATAATATCAGCATAATAATAATTGTTATTAAGTAATAATCAATTACTCTCCCTTCCCTCCTTTCCTTCTTTCTGCCCTTCCTTCTTTGTTTCCATCCTACCTTCCTTCCTTCTTTCATCCTTCCCTTAAGTAAAAAGACTTTAACAAGTTTCAAGTGCATCCTTTATTTTGCTAAATACCTGTCTAGGAATACTCTCTCGAACCAAAACTTACTAATAACAGCAAAAACAAAAATTACAATTACTAGTATAGACTAGTTTCTACTTACCATTTTCACTTTATCTCCTGCTGTACCCTCTTCTTTATTATGGCAGAATATTGTATACGAATCATACATTTTTATATCTCTAGACATTGAGTATGCCTCTAAAGTTTTTTTCTTTGTCTCCTAATTACAACAGATAAAACATAGACAAATAAACTAAAAAAAAAACATGAACTTATTTAAAATTTAAACTTAGGCTTAAAAGCTTTTCCTGACAAGGGCTTGACCTAAAGCAGAATTAACTAATCCCTTCTTAGAACATTGTGTAGTACACTGAATGCAATCTAAGTATTGGCCATTTTATACTAAAATTTGCTTAAATCCATCGATCATTCAGAAGGTGACTAATATATGATAAATTCTGTGCTATATATTCTAGTTGTGATAATTCATAAGATGCACTGTTTTCCCTAAAATTATTTATGACCAAAGGTAGAATAAAACCTTTAAACCAGTTATTTAATTAATATAAGATATCACCAATGCATGAATGCAAAGAAAGAACACTAGGGAAACCAAGGGTTTCATGAATAACTGAGCCTAGAAGTAACAAGGGAAAGTTCAGAGAATGCGCATATTTAAGGAGTCATAAAGTACAACTGAGTTTAGTAAATGAAGTGATCTATTGAACAGAAACATTTCATATAGGCAAGACTAGCATTAGTAGCTCAGTCATGTCCGACTCTGCAACCCCCTGGATTGTAGCTCATCGACTCCTTTGTCCATGTGATTCTCCTGGCAACAATTCTGGAGTGGGTTGCCATTCCATTCTCCAGGGTATCTTCCCAACCCAGCAATTATACCTGGGCCTCCAGCATTGGAAGCATATTCTTTACCATCTGAGCCACCAAGGAAGCCCTGTATAGGAAAAGAAGTATGGAGCCTGGAAATTTATCTGTCAAATCACCCACAATGGCACTAATATCATGAAATGCTTTTGAAATTGTTATGAATATCAAAGCAATCTTGATGTACGAGATTTGTGTGATATTCTTTTTTCAAAAATCAGGAATAGTGTCCTCTAAATGAATGTATATATATACTATTTCTGTTTAAACCTTTTGCATTTTCACATTAAACTTGTTTCCTACAAAACAAATTAGTCAGGTTATTGTAATGGGATGAGTAAACACACTAGGTCAAAAATTGGTTCAGAGAAATATTTTAAATTAAAAAGCATGGAATTCTCTTTTCATTACATATTTATTAGTCTCCTAAAATAATTTTTATAATACATTTTAAATTTTATTAGCATCAGAGTTTTGTTTTATATGTTACTTTCTCTTAAATTTTCCATATAAACTTCAACAATCTGTATCTATTTGAAGTATGCTTAAACTTTTAATAAATTCATTAGCTGGTTATTTTCAAACCACTTTGCATACAGCTTTTTCAAGCACTTCTTTTTATTTTACAGCTTAGTGAATTGATCCACTGGAGACTGGAGTATGACACATTTGACAAAAAAATACATTATCAAAACCTGGCACTTATGACTTGAGCTTCTGAGACTTTATTTAAAATAATATTTTATTGATCCCATAATTACTTTATATACTTTGTATCTTTGCATTTTTAATTACAACAATTGAAAACTTTCATTTTTCATACTAAGTAGTGACAGATGCTTGACGTAAACAACACTCAGAACATATGTGAATTATTCTTTTATATAAGACTTGAAATTCCACTTTTCCCTTCTTAGGCACCTTGTATTCATAGATGTGGATTTAGAGTTATTATCTACTTTAAACCGCAATATGTAAAAATATTTTATGCCAAGCTACAATATTTACATACACAGAAGTCCATCTAGTCAAAGTTATGGTTTTTCCAGTAGTCATGTATGAATGTGAGAGTTGGACTATAAAGAAAATTGAATAATTGATGTTTATGAACTGTGGTATTGGAGAAGACTCTTGAGAGTCCCTTGGACTGCAAGGAGATCAAACCACTCAATCCTAAAGGAAATCAGTCCTGAATATTAATTGGAAGAATTGATGTTGAAGCTGAAGCTCCAATACTTTGGCCACCGGATGCAAAGAACTGACTCATTGGAAAATACCTTGATGCTGAAAAAGATTAAAAGCAGGAAGAAAAGGGGATGACAGAGGATGAGATGGTTGGATGACATCACAGACTTGATGGACACGAGTTTCAGCAGGCTCTGGGAGCTGGTAATGGACAGGGAAGCCTGGCGTGATGCAGTCCATGGGGTCACTAAGAGTTGGACACGACTAAGCAACTGAATTGAACTGATGCAAAAATAACTGACAAGAAAACCCCACATGTTAAGCTAATTAAACATATGCTTCTTTAGTTTTCTTAATGTGAAACTACCAAGCAATAAGTAATAATAAAATGGATAAACAATGAATGGAGTTTATTATACATCTGAGCACAAAATTGTGAGATAGTATAATGAATACACCACAAAGCTTAGTGTCATGTTTAACAATGTTTCATAGTGGATATAACATAAATTTTGAAGTTAGTTAAATATGAAGTAAGAATGGGACTAGTGCATAAATCTGGCTCTATTTCCTGTAACTAATATAATCAATTAAATATTTAATTTTTTCATAAGTAAATTAGGAAAAAAATTATCTATATAAAATCTGTTATAAAGATAAAATAATAGTTTAATCCAATATATTGCAAAATAATATATTCTAACAATCATCAAAATATTAATTGTGCTCAACTATGTCAAGTGTATTATAAAAACATATGTATACAAATATACATCTCAGATGCTTATAAAATATTTTAAAACAACTGAATAAACATAGATGTGATATAATGCTTACTAGTAAGATCTCTATTATTTGGTGAGAAAAATTGGGGAAATCACCAAACTTAGCAAAGATCTGGGAGAAAATACATGAATTTAGGTGAAGTCTTCACCTCTTTCTCTTCCCTCCTCTCTTTCTCATTTATTTAAGCTTCCAAGCCCTATGAGACAACTTGTTGCCTGAGAACCTCAACTTTCCCAGAAGAATACCACAGATATAGAGATGCTACTTATCAAGAAGAAGAAATATTTTCAAAAAGTCAAATGAGGAGAATACAAAGTGTTCTTTTCAGAAGTTCTTTTTTAATATCTAAGGAAATTCAGAGGATAGTAATACATTCAATGAAGAATGGTTAAATGCTGATATACTGGAAGAATATAATGGAAAGCTAAAGATATATAAGCTCTCTATGAAGGTTCCTCTACAAGGCCACTAAAAGCAAAATTCACCAGAGAAGTAACTATTTAATATAAGCATTATTTTAATTATTTTGTAAATACACAAAATATTAAACTGAAGCCTGTGCATGTTCAGTAATGTAAAACTGTAGATGTTAGACTTGGACTATGATACCTGTCCCACACACTTAATTAAAGATCAATATGAGCCAATAAATCACTTAAATAATAAGTGAAAGATTTTAAATTATCTTGCATATTATGTCATTTTATAGTACACAATACTTACAAAACAATTTTCTGAAATTTATACTTGTAATGAACTTTATACACTTAATATTAAAAACTATTTTATTTGTGTGCTTCTAAAGCTGTTTAATTAAAGAATAATCCAATATTATAAGGCAAACTGTTATAAGAATATCATCTGCATTTACTTACTAGTGTAAATTCATCCTTTTATCTTAAATTTCGATGACAAATACATATAGAATACTTGAGATACTGAAACTGTATAAAAACATGGTTCTTCATGAATAAATGCTATCAATAATTTATTTTTTAATATAAATTTATTTGTTTTAATTGGAGGTTAAATTACTTTACAATATTGTATTGGTTTTGCCATACATCAACATGAATCCACCACAGGTATACACGTTTAAATGTTAGTGTTCTAGATTTATTAACTCACCATTAAGTAAATATTAACTCAAATTTTTAAAATAATGGTAACAAAAATCTCCTAAGTGACTCAATATTTAAATATAAATCACAAATTTTGAAAATAATTAAATTTATCATAAACTACATATTTTCTGTTTCTTAAAAATTCATGTTTCTGTAGTAACATTATTCTATCATTACTTCTTTATGAAAAGAGTTATAATAACTAGAAAAATATTATAGAAATAAACAGTCTGTATGGGAGATCAAGATGGTGGAGTATGAGGACTGAGCTCTCCTCCCTGAACACATCTACGTATGGAACAACTCTCCCTGAAAACAACCTGGAGACTGGCAGAAAGTTTCATCTACAATCAAGGCTGTGAAAAATAAAGATTCATGCCAACTCGGGTAGGAAAGGAAGAAAAATAATTGGATCAGGACCCACATTCTTAGCAGGGGACACAGGGAAGATATCAGAGGCTCAGAAATCTTTACTAGGGAGTGGAGGTTCTAGACACAAATTAAGTACATTAGCCCTAGGATCTGACACTGGGAAGAATGAATCCCCTTATCTGGTTTAAAAACTCATAGGACTAAACAGAGAGCTGTAGGAATCTGAAACTACTCAGAATGAAGAGTTTGTGCATATGCCTGCTTATTCTATAGAAAAACCATGGAGGAAGCAGATTTAAAACTGCCTGGGACTCTAACCAACTTTCTGTAATTTCCCCAAACACACACACACGTACAGACACACATACACACACACACACACACACACACAAAGAAAAAAAATAAAGAAAAAATAAAACTACAAAGAGAAAACACTACAAAAATTACAGGTCACTATCTCTGATAAATATAGAAACAAAATCCTCAAAAAATATTAACAAACTAAATTCAATAAATAAAAGGATCACAAACATTGATCAAGTAGCATTTATTCCAGGGAGCAAGTATGGTAGCAGCAAGTCAATAAAGGTGATACACCATATTAACAAAACAAACGATAAAATCACATGATTTTTATCAATAAGTACTGAAAAATCATTTGACAAAATTCTAATGATTTGGAGGGAAGACATCGCAACATAATAAAGGCCATTTAAGACAAATTCACAAGCAACATCATACTCCATGATTAAAAGCAGAAATCATACTCTAAAAATCAGCAACAAGCAAAGGATGCACATTACGTTTAACATAGTGCTGGCTGTCTTAGCCACAACAATCAGGCAAGCTATTTAAATAAAAGGCATCCAAACTGGAAGAATTTTAACTCTCACTATTTAGCAATAGGCATTGTGCTATATATAAAGACCCTAAAGTTTCCACCTAAAAATGATTAAAAGTAATAAATGAGTCCTGTAAATGTCCAGGACACAAGTTTAATAGAAAGTAATATGTTGTTTATCTACACAGTAATAATGAATTATCAAAAAGAGAAGATTTTGAAGATGAAATCTTCAAAGAAGATGGAACAATAACCCATGTTCATGGATTGGAAGAATTAATATTGTTAAAATGTCCATACTACACAAAGCATTCTATAAATTTAACACAATCCATTTCAAATTATCCATGACAATTTTCACAGAAATAAAGCAAGTATTCTTAAAATTTGTATAGAATCACAAAAGACTCCAAACAACCATAGTAATATTGAAAAAAAAAAAAAAGAACACAGTGAATCATCACCCTCTTTGACTTCAGACTGTGTTACAAAGATGCAGTAATTAAAACAGTATGATGTTGGCCAAAAAAAAAAGAAAAAGTCAACACAAGATCAATGAAACAAAATAGAGAGCCCAGAAATAAAGCCAGACAACTATGGTCAATTAATCTATGACAAAAGATGAAAGAATATACAAAGTGGAAAAGACAGTCTCTTCAATATGGTGCTTGAAAAACTGAACAGCTATGTGGAAAATGATGATATTTGAACATTTTATCATACCGTCTACAAAAATAAACTCAAACTGGATTAAAAAAACAAAAACTCTCTTATAAAGAACAGAAACTAAAACTTCTAGAAAAAAAGCATAAGGAGAACATTCTTTGAAACTAGTCATAGCAATAATTTTTTTGGATCTGTCTCTTTAGGTAAAGGAAACAAAAGCCAAAATTAACAAATGGAACCTAAATAATGTTAAAAGCTTTTGCACAACAACATAAACTGTCTGCAAAACAAAGAGCAACTCCAACAAACAGGAGGAAATATTTGAAAATGACATGACTGATAAGGTGTCAATATGCAATGTATATGAATAGCTCATACAACTCAGCACCAAAAAGCACACAACACCATTAAAAATGCAGAGAATAACTAAAGACATTTTTCCTAAGAAGGCTTACAGATGGCCAGCAGGTACATGAAAATACGCTCATATCACTCATCATCAGGGAAATGTAAGTACAATCAAATGAGACATCACCTCATACCTGTCAGAATTGCTATTGTCAAAAATATCACAAATAACAAATATTGGCGAGGCTATAGAGAAGCATGAACCCTTGTACACTGATGGTGGGAATATAAATTGGTGCAGCCATTATGGAAGAGTATGGAGATTTCTCAAAAATTAAAAACAAAATTCCCACAAGATTCAGTGAATTCTACTTCTATGTATATAACCAAAGAAAATAAACAAACAAACAAAAAAGAAACCTCACCACTTCATAAATATAAATGCATCTCAATATTCATACTAACAATACTTACAATAATCAAGGTGAGGCAACATAAGTGTCCATCAACAACTGAATGTATAAATAGGATGTGGTGTATATACAATTTCATATTATGCAAACATAGAAAAGAATGAAATTGTGCCTTTTGCAATAATATGGATCAACTTGGAGCTCACTTAGTGAAATAAGTCAGACAGAGAAACACAAATACTTTATTATCACTTGTATGTGGCTAAAAATTAAAATAAATATAACAAAACAGGGATAGACATACAGATATAGAGAACAAATCAGTGATTACCAGAGGGGAGAGGGATGAAGGTATGGGCCAAATAGGCAAAGGGGATTAAGACATTATGTGTACACTATTATGTATAAAATAAAGAAGATACAATGAAATATTGTACAGCACATGGAATATAACCAAAATTTTAAAATAACTTTTAATGGAGCATAGTCTATAAAAATTTTGAATCATTACGTTATCATTGTCTACTAACACATCACCATGTTTTATACCTGAGACTAGTATAATGTTGTAAACCAATTATGCCTTCATAAAACTATAGATAAATAAACTAAAGACAGTCTAATAAGTAAGAAACTTTTTGATTTGTGAAATGCATATGAGATACCTTATAGCATTACTGTTAGTACATACTTCAATAATGTATTTATCTTTTAAAAACATTGTTGCCATGGGGAAAAGCATCAAGATATCACAGATTTGATGTGGATTATCTAGAGCAGCAACTCATTGACATTCTAGGAAAGGAGCGAAAGAAAAGGAAATAGAAAAGGAATTGAGCTTCTTCCCCTTCATTACTATAGCATTCTAACAAATGCCACTCAATTCCCATTACTTATTGATGGGCTCATTAGTGCTCCTAAGTTTTAAATAAACACTATGTTAAGGAAGGAATCTTCAGCAAAGGTATATCACTAACATGTCAACAGAACGGCTGTCGGTCAGTACTACTTTTGGATCCTCTCTGACTTTGATGTAACCTCCTACTTTGCTTTATACTACACTTGTTCTTTCCCCTACTTTCAGATATTGATTCCCTGATTTCCTGCTTCCACCCACATGCTGAAGACTCTGCCCCTGCCCCTGCCTTCAGTGCCTAAAGATTAACTGAAATGATTTACTAAAAAAGCAAGAGCTGAAACCAATAACTCGGTTTCCGCTAAGAAATCACTCTGATTTATCCCATCACTTTTTTAAATAAATTACCATCAGAATTATAAATGTCCCAGATCAGGCATTAAGAGCTTATCTCGCATCAAGATAATTTTTGTGTTCCTTTGGCCAGACATCCTCCCCTACACTGCCCTTAGCTCCCCCAGAATCACCTTATGTCCTAAAGAGCTTATAAAATATTATCTGTAAAATATATATTATCTATTCTCCAAAGTTCCTTACATCCTTCTTGCTGTAAATGAATCCAGGTGCCCAGTGAAGACACTAGTGTCATCCAGCCTTCTCAAGTTGATACTTATAGTCCTCCAGCATTGCATGCTACACAGCTTGGAGATGTGCTGATTGTTTCCTACGCCCCTCAACTTTTTGTTATCCACTTCCATACTTTCAGTTCTCCCTCCAACCTCAAAATATATAATTTGGTTGAACTAATTCTCCACTACTTCACCCTCTGTGGGGAAGATATAAACAACATCCAGAGTCTCTGTCCCTTTGACCTCATTACTTCTGAAGTTCATGTTCTTCACCTCAGCTCAGCCTCTCATTCTGACCTTGGTCCTTTCATAGACACTCAAAATCAAATATAAGTACATCAACTCACAATATAGCATTTCAAGAATCTCATTCTCTGAATGTCATTTCCTAACTTTCCAGGTTTTTAAATTATTCTCTGTGTCAAAATGTTCTACATTCATGGTTACTTTCAGTCATTATCACCTCATGCCCTTCTTCATTCATCACCCATCTTGTTTTTCATAACCTCACTATAGCCAATTTATTGCAAATAATATTTCTTCATTAGCCCTTTCCCCTTCTTTGTACCAAAAATTCTATTTAAGCTAAATTAATTTTCTCTAAATTTAAAATAGAGCAAGGAGGCCTACACCACCTCAGATAAATTTATTTGGAGTAATACACACCAATGCAGATCATCTTCACTTCACTTTTAAAGCCATAGATTTCAAGTGAACTCTTTGAGTTTATAGTACTACTTTTGGCCTGATAGATTAACTTTCTCATTCTAGTCAAGGAATAATGAGCATCCTCTATGACTCCACTTTGTACTTCTCTATGAAAGTAAAAGTAATCTAATTATTAATGAAACATTTTCAGTTCCTACACAATATCCCCATATATTTGTCCTCTTTTTTGGAAACTCAAAACTCTTCTTCTGCCTGCCTGAGTCCAAATTTTTAGTATGTCACTATAACTCATTACATCTTAGCAGTAAAACTTCCATTCTTGCACTTATCTCTGTTCTTTTTGCATCACTGTATTTCTTCTCTATTGCACACATTAAATTTAGCATAAACACAAGACAATTGCCCAATTTTATCAAACATTCCCTTGACATTACACTTTAAGCAGCTTTGACAGTTGACCAATTATCTGCTCCATTTTATAGACAGTTTCCACAAAATCTGTTTACATTTCCTTTTTCAAATTATCTACCTCTCATTTTGTCTTTAGTCTTCTCTAATCAGGTTTTCATTTCCTTGTGACATCTTTCTATAAGTCTTTGAATGACTACTACGTTGGCTGTAAAAGAACTATTCTTATCAAGTTCATCAATGATTTGACTGTATGAACACCATCTTTTCAAGTTTACCAATGACTGTAAATTTGATTGTTTGTATGACTTAATTTCACTTGGACTCCAAGCAGGTTTGGAAAAATGATTTCTTCTATCTAATGAAACACTTTCATGCCTTAACTGAATGATCTCAGTAAACTCACAGAATCTTAGTTTCTCATTTATAAATGAAGATAATTGTATTGCAGGATTATTATAATAATTTGATTAGGATATATATATAACACACACACATATATATATATATATATATAGAGAGAGAGAGAGAGAGAGAGAGATCTACCACTAACTGGTTATTAGAAGCAGATGTAATAGTAATTAATTCTGCAAGTATTCTAATCTAACCTGATGCAAAGAGACAACTCATTGAGAAAGACCCTGATTCTGGGAAAGGTTGAAAGCAAGAGGAAAAGAGGACCACAGAAGATGAGATCGTTGGATGGCACTACCAATTCAATGGACATGAGTTTGAGCAAACTTCAGGTGAAAGTAAAGGAGAGGAAAGCCTGGTGTGCTGCAGTCCATGTAGCCACAGAATCAGACATGACAGAGCGACTGAACAACAATGAATTTTAACCTTCTCTCTAGGTCATAGCTGTGCCTAATGAGATGCTAGTTGGACAAAAGCATTCTTATTTCACATACTCTTTAAAGCCAAATCTGAGCACAAACGTAGTAAAAATATGGAACATAGCCGTAAATATTTATTAAATTAATTTAGAAATTCCACTGTTGACTCAACTTGTTTTTCTAACAAATAATTAATCTCATCAATTCATGGTTACCTATCCTAGCAGAATAGGTGGAATATTGTCTGCATCCTCATTTTGTACAGAATTTAACCCCATTATTGTAAATGCAGTTCACAATACATTTCATCATCCACCTGTTAGATGTTATTAACTACTGAATTCCTTCAAGAAGTAGAAGTAAAGCTTAGTGCTGAGGAAGAAGTAATGAAGTTATAGAATACTTATATAAGCCTCTGTACTTAGCATAAACTGCTCAGGATACCCCAAAATATACATTTGTAATTTTTTATATCACCTACATGTAGCATCAATTTGAATCCCAATGTGTCAGAGTTATGGATACTTGAAATCTATAAGCTTTTATTTCAGCCTTTATGATTTGTTGTTAAAAGTGGACACCCTAGACTCAACCCATTACAGAAAATTATGCCTGTATTTACTCCATCCCTTTCAATCAATGCATGTGATGTTCACAGAAATACTGAAATAAGAAAGTACCTTTACAGTATAATAGCAAAGTCATTATATGATAATTGCTTCTGATGAGGCTCTAAATTTGAGAATATTAGAAAGCAACTTTATTGCTTTAAAATCAAACATACGTACTATTTTTTACAGTGACCAGTCTGTTTCTTATTTCATACCTAATCTAACTCCTCATTTCTTTTCATAAGCTTCCCTTTTATACACTTAGTCTGCTATATAACAAAATCTCTTAAATCTACTTTTATTTTACTGGCAACACTTTTTTTATTTTCTTGGCAGAATATTCCTCTGTTTTCTGCACATAATGTACTAGAAAGCCATGTTCATTTTTACAACCACATCCACTCCCTAAATAAGCTACTTTACCTACTTCTATTATCCTAAAAACTATCAAGATAATGGTGACATAAATTTGATCACCTGCTCTGCCCTTCTACCTGGATTTCATACCCTTGTATTAAACTGATGGCTTGGTATTGCCAATGGACTTTTTATGAGAATGTCCAACTTAACATGCCCAAAAGCATACTATTGATTTCATGTTTCTTCAAATATATTTACTGCTCTAGTGGCCCCCATCTCATTAAATTGCAAGACCATTCAATCAACTGGTTAGGAAAGCCATTTGATTTCATCTTTGTTTTCACAAGCAGTGCTCTTCTCAATAAATAGTACCACCATTTACTTAGTAAATCAATCAATATACAGTACTATTATTTGCAGTAATCTAAATTAGTCTCTCTGATTCTCCTTTTGTCCACCCTCTCAAACCAAAGTTATCCTTGAAAGGAGATCTACCTTTTACTTCTCACTCTTTTATTATTTTCTGACCACAGTGATTTTCTTGTTGTTTTTTGAACTTATAAATACATCTGTACTTCAGAGTGTTTCCTAAACATTATACCTAAAACCCTCTTCTACTAGATCAAGCCTACTCAGTGCTAATATCAATGATGTAAGGAGCTTAGGCTAGAATAAAACAGAAAACATTGTTTCCTTAATAAAGATATCTTGCCAAGTATCATTTTAATTTACATTGGGTGATAGCTCCTTATGTTGGGAGTGGCATGCTCTTTTTTTTTTTTTTTTTTTTGCCTCTCATATTATTTATGCTGTGGTGGGGGTGGCATGCTTACTTGCTTTTGCTCATGTGGAATTTTAGTTTTACAACCAGGTCTCAAATTTACAAAATGAATCAAACAGATCACATGGACCACAGCCTTGTCTAACTAAATGAAACTATGATCCAAGTCATGCAGGGCCATTCAAGCCAGACAGGTCATAGTGGAGAGTTCTGACAAAATATTTCTTTGTAGTGATAAGTGCAAGGAAATAGAGGAAAACAATAGAATGGGAAAGATGAGAGATCTCTTCAAGAAAATTGGAGATACCAAGGAAACATTTCATGCAAAGATGGGCACCATAAAGGACAAAAATGATATGGACCTAATAGAAGCAGAAGATATTAAGAAGAGGTGGCAAGAATACACAGAACTATGCAAAAAAGATCTTCATGAGCCAGATAACCACAATGATGTGATCACTCACCTAGTGCCAGACATTTGAAGTCAAGTGGGCCTTAGGAAGCGTCACTATGAACCAAACTAGTGGAGGTGATGGAATTCCAGTTGAGCAATGTGAAATTCTAAAAGATGATGCTCTGAAAGTGCTTCACTCAATATGCCAGCAAATTTGGAAGACTCACCAGTGGCCAAAGGACTGAAAAATGTCAGTTTTCATTCCTATCACAAAGAAAGGCAATTTCAAAGAATGCTCAAACTGCCACTCATCTCACACGCTAGCAAAGTACTGCTCAAAATTCTCCAAGCCAGGCTTTAACAATATTTGAACTGTGAACTTCCAGATGTTCAAGCTGTATTTAGAAAAGGCAGAGGAACCAGAGATCAAATTGCCAATATCCGCTGAATCATCACAAAAACAAGAGTTCCAGAAGAAAAAAAAAAAAAAATCTATTTCTACATCTACTTCTACTTTATTGACTACACAAAAGCCTTTGACTGTGGACAACTTTGGACAATTCTTAAACAGATGGGAATAACAGGCCACCTGACCTGCCTCCTAAGAAATCTATATGCAGGTCAAGAAGCAACAGATAGAACTGGAGATGGAAAAACAGACTGGTTCTAAATCAGGAAAGGAGTATGTCAAGGATGTATATGATCACCCTGCTTATTTAATTTCTATGCAGAGTACATCATGAGAAATGCTGGGCTGGAGGAAACACAAGCTGGAATCAAGTCTGCCAGGAGAAATATCAATAACCTTATATATGCAGATGACACCTCCCTTATGGCACAAAAAGAAGAACTGAAGAGCCTGTTGATGAAACTGAAAGTGGAGAGTGAAATAGTTGGCTTAAAACTCAACATTCAGAAACCTAATATCATGGCATGTATTTCCATCACTTCATGGCAAACAGATGGGGAAACAGCGGAAACAGTGACAGACCTTATTTTCTTGGGCTTCAAAATCACTGCAGATCGTGACTGCAGCCATGAAATGAAAAGATGTTTGCTCCTTGGAAGAAAAGCTATCACCAACATACACAGCATATTAAAAGCAGAGACATTGCTGTGCCAACAAAATTCCGTGTAGTCAAAGATCTGTTTTTCCAGTAGGCATGTATGGATGTGAGAGTTGGACTATAAATAATGCTGAGCCCTGGAGGACTGATGCTTTTGAACTGTGGTGTTGGAGAAGACTCCTGAGAGTCCCTTGGCCTACAAGGAGATAAAACCTGTCAATCTTAAAGGAAATAAGTCCTGAATGTTCCTTGGAAGAACTGATGCTGAAGCTGAAACTCCAATGTTTTCACCACCTGATGGGAAGAAATAACTCATTTGGAAAGAACCTGATGCTGGGGAAGATTGAGGATGGGAGAAGGGGAAGACAGAGGATGAGATGGCTGGATGGCATCATTGACTGGATGGACATGAGTTTGAGTAAGTTCTGGGAGTTGGTGATGGACTTCAAAGCCTTGTGTGCTACAGCCCATGGGATTACAAAGAGCTGGACACAACTGAGCGATGAACTGAACTGATCAAATTTACATTCCCTTCAGTGGAAGTGTGGAATCTTAACCACTGGATTGCCAGGGAAGTTCCCATTTTTTTAACTTAACACAATAAGTCTTTTCACCATTATAGATTGCACTCAGTATCTCCAGGACAACTATATTCCATGAGACAATTCCAGCCTGCTTGAAATTTGTGCTTCTGCTATTTTAACCCAATATCTCATTGATTATTATAGAGGGAAAAAAGAAAGCTGCAGGGATATCTAAGGTTTTCATCTAGATGCAAGTAAGCTCTTCTACCAGATAGCAACTGACCAAAAGTAGTTAGATGGCCCCACCCACCTTCAAGAGAATGAAAGTATTGTCTTCTCTGTGCTCAGAAGAAGGGAGAATCAGATATTTGTGGGCAATAGGGAACACAAGCCCAATAAACTGCGGAAAATTCTGAGAGATGGGAATACCAGACAACCTGACCTGCTTCTTGAGAAACCTATATGCAGGTCAGGAAGCAACAGACTGAACTAGACATGGAACAACAGACTTGTTCCAAATAGGAAAAGGAGTAGCTCAAGGCTGTATATTGTCACCCTGCTTATTTAACTTCTATGCAGAGTACATCATGAGAAATGCTGGGATGAAAGAAGCACAAGCTGGAATCAATTGCCAGGAGAAATATCAATAACCTAAGGTATGCAGATGACACCACCCTTATGGCAAAAAGTGAAGAGGAACTAAACAGCCTCTTGATGAAAGTGAAAGTGGAGAGTGAAAAAGCTGGCTTAAAGCTTAACATTCAGAAAACTAATGCCAAAGAATGCTCAAACTACCAAACAATTGCACTCATCTCACATAATAGTAAAGTAATGCTTAAAATTCTCCAAGTCAGACTTCAGCAATACGTGAACTGCAAACTTCCTGATGTTCAAGCTGGTTTTAGAATAGGCAGAGGAACCGGAGATCAAATTGCCAACATCCACTGGATCATCGAAAAAGCAAGAGAGTTCAAAAAAAAAAAAAAAAAAAAACACATGTATTTCTGCTTTATTGACTATGCCAAAGCCTTTGACTGTGTGGATCACAATAAATTGTAGAAAATTCTGAAAGAGATGGGAATACCAGACCACCTGACCTGCCTCTTGAGAAATCTGTATGCAGGTCAGGAAGCAGCAGTTAGAACTGGACATGGAACAACAGACTGGTTCCAAATAGGAAAAGGAGTGCTTCAAGGCTGTAGATTGTCACCCTGCTTATTTAACTCATATGCAGAGTACCTCATGAGAAATGCTGGACTGGAAGAAACACAAGCTGCAAATCAAGATTGCCAGGAGAAATATCAATAACCTCAGATATGCAGATGACACCACCCTTGTGGCAGAAAGTGAAGAGGAACTAAAAAGCCTCTTGATGAAAGTGAAAGAGGAGAGTGAAAAAGTTAACCTAAAGCTCAACATTCAGAAAACGAAGATCATGGCATCTGCTCCCATCACTTCATGGGAAATAGATGGGGAAACAGTGGAAACAGTGTCAGACTTTATTTTGGGGGGCTCCAAAATCACTGCAGATGGTGACTGCTGCCATGAAGTTAAAAGACACTTACTCCTTGGAAGAAAAATTATGACCAACCTAGATAGTATATTCAAAAGCGGAGACATTACTTTGCCGACTAAGGTCTGTCTAGTCAAGGCTATGGTTTTTCCTGTGGTCATGTATGGATGTGAGAGTTGAACTGTGAAGAATGCTGAGCACTGAAGAATTGATGCTTTTGATCTGTGGTGTTGGAGAAGACTCTTGAGTCCCTTGCACTGCAAGGAGATCCAACCAGTCCATTCTAAAAATCAGCCCCTGGTGTTCTTTGGAAGAAATGATGCTAAAGCTGAAACTCCAGTACTTTGGCCACCTCATGTGAAGAGTTGACTCATTGGGAAAGACTCTGATGCTGGGAGGCATTAGGGGCAGGAGGAGAAGGGGACGACAGAGGATGAGATGGCTGGATGGCATCAATGACTCGATGGATGTGAGTCTGAGTGAACTCCGGTAGTTGGTGATGGACAGGGGGGCCTGGTCTGCTGCAATTGATGCGGTCGCGAAGAGTCAGACACGACTGAGCGACTGAACTGTATTGAACTGAACTGAGTAATGGCTTTCACAACTTCCGAATATGATAGACGACGATGGAGTATCTTACACCACTCAAGTCTGCTTCCTTTCTACATCTCCTCAACATAGTTTTATTACGTTAATCTTTTTAGCTAACAATATCCAGACCTTTCATTGTTATGGTTTTGTAGATATCACCCATTGCTAAGTCGAATATGTGCTTAGTCAGTCAGTCATGTCAGACTCTTTGTGACCACATGGACTTTAGCCTGGCAGACTCCTCTGTCCATGGGGATTCTCCAGTCAATAATATTGGAGAGGGTTGCCATACCTTCCTCCAGTGGATCTTCCCAACCTAGGTATCAAACCGAGGTCTCCAGCATTACAGGCTGATTCTTTTCACTCTGAGCCACCAGGTTAAGTAAAATGGTACTGTAATTACTTTTTTGCTTTTCCTGGAATTAATCATTGCTTTTCGGGGCTGAGTTTTGTGCTACTATTGCTAAATTTACTATAACATTCCCATAGACCTATAAAATTCCTTTGCTACCTAGTCACATAATCTGTCTTATAGTCCACATTCTCAAACATTCTTTAATTTTCAGTCTGGGACTGATTGATTTCTAGATCATTTTCACACCCGTTCTCCTGTGTTAGAGCACTTGTTTTCTGGTTTATATGTATTTTCTATTTTGGTTTATGTCCCCATTTTTTTGATGCATATCCTTTTCCCTGTGATCCTGTAGTCTTTGTAACAGCCCAGCCATGAGACTAAAGAAAGAACCTGGAATCTGCAACAGAGCTATCAGTGATTATTGAATAGGCAATATTACAAGTCAGAGGCAAAGGTCTTGGAGTGACACACCAGTGTATATGACTGAGGACATGAAGAACACAGCAGCAATTTTTGCTACTCAAGAAAGAGTGGGAACACCAGCAGCAGAGAAATGCTGTCAGAAGACTCCTGGTTACGAGGGAAACTGCTAAAGGAATGCATTCCCCACAACTAATCAGGTTAGCAACCATTATGAGGGCCAAAGTTTCTTGATAACCTAATATAATAAAGCTGTTCAGGTCAGAAGAACAGATCAAGTATTAGCTGGAGGTTAGGCCATTCATATATGCTGATAATGCTTAAAGGAAACATGCAAGTAAGGTAAAATTGAGGCAGAGCTTGTACGCAGAGCAAGAAGGGAGACACATTGTGTGGGGCTTGATATCAAATGATTCATTATATAAACCATAGCCTAGAATGCACATATTAAACAAGTTCAACTATATTAACCACAATCAAATGTACCAGTCATCAATAAACAAGTTAAAATCAACTATTTCTGAATTTGACATGTTGCAAGCTGCAATCATGGTATCAGGAAAAATTCTGAAATGAATGTCAGATAATTTCATTCTTATCTCCTTTTGCAATCCTAAATCACTTAAATAATTCAAAAGATTAACAAAAGCCTGCAAGAGAGAGACTAAAATTAATGTTTTGCCAAGAAGCTTCTGGGAAAAAATTGATCTAAATCGTGACTTTTTCTTAATGGCACTGTTTAATTTCTATTATGAATTTGGATTATCCTTGCAGTTGAGAGAGAATATTATGAAAATTATTTCTAAAGTAGAAAAGCAAGAGTCCTTCCTAGAAAAAGTCATAATATGATAATCCACAGGATAGTAATATGCATTAACACAATTAAATACCCAAAGTGTATTCTAAATCATGTTATAGTGATTTTGTTCTAACAGTTAAATTTCAATGCTGAATGACCTGAAATTCCTCTTAAATGCAGAGCAGTAGTTCCCAGTCAGGGATGATTTTTATCCCCCCAGTGGACAAATATCTCAAGACATGTTTAGTTGTCATGACATGTGGTTAGGGTCAGGGGATTTTCACTGACATCAAATGAGTAGAGGTAAGGAATCTGCTAAATATCCTACACTGCATCCTCACATAAACAATTATTTGGCCCTAAATGCAATTAGTGAGTACCAAGTTTCAAACATCCTAATCCAGAGTAAATGTCATATAGCAAAAGCTCACTAGTAATAGTCTCTTTTTGAAATATATGTTTTTTCCACATGTAAGAGGACACACAATTATAAAGTATAAAACTAAATGTATTTTAAAGTAAAAAAATAAAAATGTAAATGTAAAAAGTGAAAGTGTTAGTCACACAGTTGTGTACGACTTTCTGCAAACTCATGAGTTGTAGCCTGCCAGGATCTTCTGTCCAGGAAAAAATATTGGAGTGGGTTGCCATTCTCTTCTCCAGGAGATCTTCCCTTCCCAGAGATGGAACAGAAGTCTCTGACATTGCATGCAGATTCTTTACTGTCTGCACCACCAGGGTAGACATTAGTGATACACAATTGAAGTTAGGAAAACATAGGCAAAACTCTCTCCATCATAAAATACAGCAGGACCTTCTATGACCTACCTACCAGAATATTGGAAATAAAAGGAAAAAATAAACAAATGGGATCTAATTAAACTTAAAAGCTTGGGAAAATGAAGGGAACTATAGCAAGGTGAAAAGATAGCCTTCAGAATGGGAGAAAATAATGGAAAATGAAGCAACTGACAAACAACTAATCTCAAAAATATACAAGCAACTCCTGCAGCTCAATTCCAGAAAAATAAATGACCCAATCAAAAAATGGGCCAAAGAACTAAATAGACATTTCTCCAAAGAAGACATACAGACAGCTAACAAACACATGAAAAGATGCTCAACATCACTCATTATCAGAGAAATGCAAATCAAGACCACAATGAGGTTCCATTTCATGCCAGTCAAAATGGCTGTGAACCAAAAGTCTGCAAGCAATAAATGCTGGAGAAGGTGTGGAGAAAAGGGAACCCTCTTACATTGTTGGTGGGAATGCAAACTAGTACAGCCACTATGGAGAACAGTGTGGAGATTCCTTAAAAAACAGGAACTAGAACTGCCTTATGACCCAGCAATCCCACTTCTGGGCATACACACCGAGGAAACCTGAATTGAAAGAGACATGTGTACCCCAATGTTCATCACAGCGCTGTTTATGATAGCCAGGACATGGAAGCAACCTAGATGTTCATCAGCAGATGAATGGATAATAAAGCTGTGGTACACATACACAATGGAGTATTACTCAGCCATTAAAAAGAATATATTTGAATCAGTTCTAATGAGGGTGATGAAACTGGAGCCTATTATACAGAGTGAAACAAGTCAGAAAGAAAAAACACCAATATAGTATACTAACGCGATTATATGGAATTTAGAAAGATGGTAACAATAACCCTGTATGCGAGACAGCAAAAGACACACAGATGTATAGAAAAGTCTTTCGGACTCTGTGGGAGAGGGAGAGGGTGGGATGACTTGGAAGAATGGCATTGAAACATGTATAATATCATATAAGAAACGAATAGCCAGTCCAGGTTTGATGCATGATACTGGATGCTTGGGGCTGGTGCACTGGGATAACCCAGAGGGATGGTACAGGGAGGGAGGAGGGAGAGGGGTTCAGGATGAGGAATATGTGTATACCTGTGGTGGATTCATGCTGATGTATGGCAAAACCAATACAATATTGTAAAGTAATTAACTTCCAATTAAAATAAATAAATTTATATTTAAAAAATTAAAAATTTAAGTTCCCTTATAAAATGAAAAATTCTGTATTATAGAAGAAAAAAAATTCACGACAGATAATTTGCAGTAGTTTTCTTAAGATTTTTATAATCTCTTCATGAATTTGTTTCAATTTAAGGAAATCGTATTGTAAAGTAAATAGTAATTATAAGCATTTGGCCCCCTGATACAAAGAAGTTACTCATTTGAAAAGACTCTGAGGATGGGAAAGATTAGAATCAGGAGGAGAAGGAGACGACAGAGGAAGGGATGGATGGATGAAATCACTGACTCAGTGGAGATGAGTTTGAATAAACTTCTGGAGTTGGTGATGGACAGGGAAGCCTGGTGTGATGCAGTCCATGGGGTCGCAAAGAGTCAGACATGACTGAGCGACTGAACTGAACTGAGCAGATTTCATGCCTAGAGTTATAATAGCTCAATTCAGTTCAGTTCAGTTCAGTCACTCAGTCGTGTCTGACTCTTTGCAACCCCACGAATTGCAGCACACCAGGCCTCCCTTTCCATCACCAACTCCCGGAGTTCACTCAAATTCATGTCCATCGAGTCAGTGATGCCATCCAGCCATCCCATTCTCTTTCATCCCCTTCTCTTCCTGTCCCCAATCCCCCACAGCATCAGGGTCTTTTCCAATGAGTCAACTCTTCACATAAGGTGGCCAAAGTATTGGAATTTCAGCCTCAGCATCAGTTCTTCCAGAAGAAAAACCCAGGACTGATCTCCTTTATAATGGACTGGTTGGATCTCCTTGCAGTCCGTGGGACTCTCAAGAGCCTTCTCCAACACCACAGTTCAAAAGCATCAATTCTTCAGCGCTCAGCTTTGTTCACAATCCAACTCTCACATCTATAAATGACCACTGGGAAAACAATAGCCTTAACTAGATGAACCTTTGTTGGCAAAATAATGTCTCTGCTTTTTAATGTGTTATCTAGGTTGGTCACAATTTTCCTCCGAAGGAGTAAGCGTCTTTTAATTTCATGGCTGCAATCACCATCTGCAGTGATTTTGGAGCCCCCCAAAATAAAGTCTGACACTGTTTCCACTGTTTCCCCATCTATCTACCTTGAAGTGATGCGACAGATGCCACGATCTTCCTTTTCTGAATGTTGAGCTTTAGGTCAACTTTTTCACTCTCCTCTTTCACTTTCATCAAGAGGCAATTCAGTTCCTCTGCAGTTTCTGCCATAAGGGTGGTGTCATCTGCATATCTGAGGTTATTGATATTTGTCCTGGCAATCTTGATTTTAGCTTGTGCTTCTTCCAGCCCAGCGTTTCTCAGGATGTACTCTGTATAGAAGTTAAATAAGCAGGGTGACAATACACAGCCTTGACATACTCCTTTTCCTATTTGGAACCAGTCTGTTGTTTCCTGTCTAGTTCAAACTGTTGCTTCCTGACCTGCATACAGATTTCTCAAGAGGCAGGTCAGGTGGTCTGTTATTCCCATCTCTTTCAGAATTTTCCAGTTTATTGCAATCCACACAGTCCAAAGTTTTGGCATAGTCAATAAAGCAGAAATAGATGTTTTTCTGGAACGCTCTTGCTTTTTTCATGATCCAGCAGATGTTGGCAATTTGGTCTCTGGTTCCTTTGCCTTTCTGCAACCAGCTTGAACATCTTGAAGTTGACATTTCACGCATTGCTGAAGCCTGGCTTGGAGAATTTTGAGTATTATTTACTAGCATGTGAGATGAGCAATTGTGTGGTAGTTTGAGGATTCTTTGATATTACGTTACTTTGGGATTGGAATGAAAACTGACCTTTTCCAGTCCTGTGGCCACTGCTGAGTTTTCCAAATTTGCTGCCATATTGGGTGCAGCACTTTCACGGCATCATCTTTCTGGTTTTGAAATAGCTCAACTGGAATTCCATCACCTCCACTAGCTTTGTTCATAGTGATGCTTTCTAAGGCCTACTTGACTTCACATTCCAGGATGTCTGGCTCTAGATGACTGATCACACCATCGTGATTATCTGTGTAGTGAGGATCTTTTTTGTACAGTTCTTCTATGTATTCTTGCCACCTCTTTTTAAATTCTTCTGTTTCTGTTAGGTCCATACCATTTCTGTCCTTTATCGAGCTCATCTTTGCATGAAATGTTCCCTTGGTATCTCTAATTTTCTTGAAGAAATCTCTAGTCATTCCCATTCTGTTGTTTTCCTCTATTTCTTTGCACTGATCACTGAGGAAGGCTTTCTTATCTCTCCTTGGTATTCTTTGGAACTCTGCATTCAAATGTAAATATATATATATTTTTTTTCTCATTTGCTTTTCACTTCTCTTCTTTTCACAGCTATTTGTATGGCCTCCTCACACAGCCATCTTGCTTTATTGCATTTCTTTTCCATGGGGACGGTCTTGATCCCTGTCTCCTTTATAATGCCACAAACCTCCATCCATAGGTCATCAGGTATTCTGTCTGTTAGTTCTAATCCCTTGAATCTATTTCTCACTTTCACTGCAAAATAATAAGGGATTTGATTTAGGTCACACCTGAATGATCTAGTGGTTTTCCCTACTTTCTTCAATTTAAGTCTGAATTTGGTAATAAGGATTTCATGATCTGAGCCACAGTCAGGTCTCAGTCTTGTTTTTGCTGACTGTATAGAGCTTCTCCATCTTTGGCTCGAAGACTATAATCAGTCTGATTTTGGCGTTGACCATCTGGTGATGTCCATGTGTAAAGTCTTCTCTTGTGTTGTTGGAAGAGGGTGTTTGCTGTGATCAGTGCATTCTCTTGGTAAAACTCTTATTAGCCTTTGCCCTGCTACATTCTGTACTCCAAGGCCAAATTTGCCTGTTACTCCAGGTGTTTCTTGACTTCCTACTTTTGCATTCCAGTCCCCTATAATGAAAAGGACATCTCTTTTGGGTGCCCCAACTCTTTACGACCCCATAGACTATACTGTCCATGGAATTCTCCAGGCCAGAATACTGGAAAAAGTAGTCTTTCCCTTCTCCAGGGGATCTTCCCAACTCAGGGATCAAACCTAAGTCTGATGCATTGCCGGCAGATTCTTTACCGGCTGAGCCACAAGGGAAGACAAGAATACTGGAATGGGTAGCATTCCTTCTCCAACAGATCTTTCTGACCCAGGAATCAAACCTGGGTCTCCTGTATTGCAGGTGGATTCTTTACCAACTGAGTTATCAGGCAAGCCCTTCATGCCAAAACTAGATAAAATAGATTTTCCTCTATGAATCTAAATTCTGAGTATGTAACAGACACATCTAATTGTCTTCTTTTAACCCTTATACTTGTTTGAATGTTTGGTTAATTGATTGTATATTTTTTAGAAATAATTTTCTCTCAAAACTTTAAAAATTTCCAATATTGTTTTCTATGTTTCTGGATTGGTCTGTTGCAAGAATTAATGGATACCAGCTCAATTTCAATTACTTTAAATTTATAAATAAGCTTTCATATTTTTTCTTTCTCTAGAAATAATTAGGATTTTCTGTTTTTTCCTCATTGCTTTGTAAATTATGTGTTGTGACATTGTTATTCTTTTTTTGTTCAAAGTCAACAATCAAAATGCTCATTAAATCAAGAAATTTGGGTTCTTTGAGTTCTTTAGTTTTGGACACTATGTTCATTACTTAATTGAAAAATTACTTCCCTCAACTTTCTATGTTCTCTCTTATAGCTTTCTAGAATTCCTATTAATTGCATGCTATATCTTTGCATTTATATAAAACACATTGTATGTGTTGCTTCAATCAACCAATACATTTTTTAAAAAATTTTAAGATGAGTAAAAAAAAACTTTTGCATTTATGTGTATATTGTTCATTTTGAGGTCTCCTTATTTTCCTATTATTAGATGTAAGTTTTCTTCTGGTCCATACTCTGAAGAGCAGTGTGTCTTATAGAAAAGTGATACAGGTTAAAAAGAAAAGAAAGAAACAAAATTTTCAGTTTGTGTTTCTTTGAAAATGTCTTTATGTTAGTCTGAAAATCATGTTAAATTGACTTTCATTTTTGAAGTAAATTTATATTCAATATAGAATTCTAGATTGAATTCAGTTTTTATTTGTTTATTTGTCTTTATTTTAGTATGGTAAAGACATTATTTTCTTGTCTTCAGAGTGACATTGTTTTCAGATGAAAAACTAGTAATAGCCCTTCTCTTGCTCTCCTGTATGTAATATCACCATTTTCTCTGAGTGATTTTTCAATGCTTTTACTTTCTCTGGTTTAGTTAGTTTAGTTATTGCTTGTCTATGTTGCATTATTTGTGTTTATTCAAATGCTTTAGGTTGATTTACCTTCTTAAATGTATGGGCTTATCACCTTTCCTTCAAGTTTGGAGCATTTTAAGGTATTACTTTTGAAAAAAACAAACAAACAAACTTTTGTTCTTTCTTCCTTCTATATTTCTATTATCAAATGGTGCCATAGAATATTGTTTTTATTATTTTTTTCAGATTTTTTTCTCTCTATTCTGAACAGTATAATTTTGACTAGTTCCTATTTCTACCCTGCTAAATTTATTGCTTTTCTTTTCTGCAGTACATCATTGTTAAACGAGTCCAGTGATTTTTTAAAATTTTATATATTTTACTTTTTACTTAGAAGTTTCATTTTTCATTAGTTAAAAATGCAGATTCTCTCACCCCTGTATTTATAGTTTTCTTTAAACCTTTGAGCATATTTGTGAGAGCTATTTGAGACTGTCTTCTAATTCCATTATCTCAATCATGCTAATAATAATCTGTTGAATATCAAAATAGTATTATTTTTCCTTAAGAGTACTAAAAATATTTTTGGAAAACATTTACTGTTTTAAAGGATGAGCTTGGTTGTTTCATTAGCACATTTATATGGTACACTTTAGAAGATGCACACTGCTAAGAACTCATCCACTGAATATTCCAAGTGTTCAATGTGAGTTCTCTAATTTGATGGGCTAGCACTTGAACATCATTTTGGCCTTACGTGTGCACTGGTAATTGTTGATGTTACAGTTTCATGGTTGTTCTTTGCCAAGTCTTATTGAATTTCACAAGATGCAGACACTAATTTTACTCAGGGAAAGAATTAAAAGGAACCATGTGCCAATTTCGACTATGTTTTCTCTGTGTTGTTCCCTCTAGTATTAACTGCAAATTCAGCTAATTTCTTGTTCCCCACCCTAATTCTAACATCTCTAACTTCACATACTTCATATCGCCTATTTTCTGTATTAATAGTTATAACTATTTTTTCTTAATTGAAGTTATTTGTCTTTTGCTATTGTATTTTTTTTCCCTGTAAAAATGCTTGCATTTGTAATTTGTGGTTGAATTCATTAGCCTTTCTTACTACTTCTACTTTCTGAACTTTAGAAAACTTTTTTACTTTCCAAAATATCTAAAAAAAATTATGTTTTTCTAATATATTTTGATTTTCTGCTTTTTAAAATATGTCTTTGATTCTTTGGAATTTTCATAATGTTCTTTGTGAGACATAAATCCAATTTAACTTCCCAATATGACTAATTGCTTGATCTAACATCATTTTTAAAACAGCTTATTATTTCTGTCTAAAATAAGAAACCTCTTTCTCTCACTGATGTGCACTTTAACACTTGCAGTTGTGTATTTTGTGTTTCTCTTTCCAGATGATGTTCTTAATTAAATATTAGTTTATTCTAAACAATTAATTCTGCATATTTGTCCTAAACAATGCATAATATATGGAAATTACTCAAAAATTATTTACTAAATGAGTATAAACTTTCATACTTATCTATATAAACAGGAAAACCATCTATTCTTCATATAAGCACAAATCATCAATTCTAAACTTGATAAGAACAAGTAGTATCTTTTTTCCCCAATTTTATTGATACATAATATACATGAGGCTGATAATCACAATACAGTAGGAAACATTCATCATCTCATATAGATACAAAATAAAACATGTTTTCTTTCTTTTGATGAGAACTGTTAGGTTTTAATCTAACTTTCAACAATGTTCATTATATTAATGATGTTGTACATTACATTACTGGTGCTTATTTATCTTATAACTAGAAGCTTGTACTTTATAACACCCTTCCACTGATCCCTCTCTCATCCACATCTATTAACAACAAATCTAATGTCTTTCTTCAATGAGTTTGTTTATTTTTATTTATTTTTTTAACTTTACAATATTGTATTGGTTTTGCCATACATCAACATGAATCTGCCATGGGTGTACACGTGTTCACCATCCTGAACCCCCCTCCCACCTCCTTCCCCATACCATCCCTCTGGGTCATCCCAGTGCACCAGCCCCAAAAATCCATTTTCAGGAACACATAGCAATATAAACTCTCAGAAAAAATGTTAAACAAATTACCTGTATTTTCTCTTATTGATATTTTATTATTTAGAATTAATTACATACTTATATTTTATGCATATATATTTTATCATTTCTGTGCAATAATAAAAAATAAACAAAATAAATTGGTTAAGGCAGAGGCTAGCAAACATTTTCTGTAAAGTCAGATAGTAACTATTTAAGAGTCTGTGGCTAGAAGGTCTCAGTACAACCACTCAAACCTGCCACTGTAGCAAGAAGTGCCCATAGACAAACACAAAATGCAATCTGAAAGACATGGATGTGTTCATATATATATATATATATATATATATTTTTTTTTTTTTTTTTTCACAGAAACTGCTAATAGCTGGAATTTGATTGCTGGCCATACTTCACAAAGTCTTGGGAAAACAAAAACAAAAACAAAACAAAAACACCTCCCAAACTACTATCATTCACTTTCCAAAACTTCAGAATTGTTATTGACTCAGGATCATTAACAACTATGTTTTCTCTACAATATCTTATTCTGATCCATCAAAATGCTTTTGATGAAGCATCATTAAAAAAAACATGTTCCATATGGTTTTAAGCAAAATGTGCAATAGAAATGTAATGTGAGAAACATATGTAATTTTGTTTATTTATAATACACTGAAATGCACAACATATTAAATTAAATAATATTGTATTTTTTACCACAGTATAAACCAAATTTTCTTTTTATCAATAATACATTTTAAAGTTCCAGAAAAAAAAAAAAAGGAAAATTTAAGAATTCCAGAAAAATATCTACCTCTGCTTTATTGACTACTCCAAAGCCTTTGACTATATGGATAACAGCAAAATGGAAAATTCTTCTAGAGATGGGAATATCAGACTACCCTACCTGACTCCTGAGAAATCTGTATGCAGGTGAAGAAGCAACAGTTAGAACTGGACATGGAACAAGAAACTAGTTCAAAATTGGGGAAGGAGTACATCAAGGCTGTATATTGTCTCTCTGCTTGTTTAACTTATATGCAGAGTACATCATGTGAAATGCCAGGCTGGATGAAGCACAGGCTGGAACCAAGATTGCTGGGAGCAATTTCAATAACCTCAGATATGAAGATGACACCATCTTTATGGCAGAAAGTGAAGAGGAACTGAAGAGCCCCTTGATGAAAATGAAAGAGGAGAGTAAAAATGCTGGGTTAAAACCCAACATTCGAAATGCAAAGATCATCGCATCAGGACACATCACTTCATGGCAAATAGATGGGGAAACAATGGAAAGAGTGACAGGCTTTATTTTGGGGGCTTCAAAATTACTGCAAATGGTGACTGAAGCCATGAAATTAAAAGATACTTGCTCCTTGGAAGAAAAGCTATGATCAACCTAGATAGCATATTAAAAAGCAGAGACATTACTTTGCCAACAAAGGTCCATGTAATCAAAGCTGTGGTTTATCCTGTAGTCATGTATGGATGTGAGAGTTGGACTATAAAGATAGCTGGATGCTGAAGAATTGATGATTTTGAGCTGTGGTGTTGGAGAAGACTCTTGGGAGTTCCTTGGACTGCAAGAAGATTGAACAGTCAATCTTAGGGGAAGTCAGTCCTGAATATTCATTGAAGTACTGATACTGAAGATGAAGCTCCAATACTTTGGCTACCTGATGGGAAGAATTGACTCACTGGATAAAACCTTGATGCTTGGAAAGATTTAAGGCAGGAGGAGAAGGGGACTACAGAGGATGAGACAGCTGCATGGCATTACCAACTCGATGGACATGAGTTTAAGCAGGCTCCGGGAGTTGGTGATGGACAGGGAAGCCTGGCCTGCTGCCGTCCATGAAGTCTTGAAGAGTCGGACATAACTGAGAGACTGAACTGAACTGAAATTTAAAAGTTATATGATACATTTTATGTTATTTTAACATACTCATTTTTTAGATTTGGTGTATATGTTTTGCTTATATCATATTTTAACCTGTGCTAACTGCATATCAAATGCTACGTACCCATAAGCAGATAGTCGTTATAGTCCCCTGGAGGATGAGTCTAAAGAATATTCTTGAAAGCCTCTAATGCAAATTCTGCAAATTTTGAACATTTTATTTTCCCCCAAAATGTCCAATGGAAAGTTTTTCAGGTATAATCTGGACTTCTTTTTGTTATACAATTGGTTCTTAAATGTTTCATGAATGAATTCTTGAGAAATGAAGGGTCTGGTCACACCACCAGGAATTAAAATTTTGATGCCTCTGCCATGTAGCTAACAATTATTTTAAGATGTCATGTATAGATCTAAAATGTGAAAAAATTTTACTTCATAAAGTTATAAAATACTGTAATTGTTACCTCCCAAAATACATGACTGTTATTAAGTAATTTTAGAGATTGGCCTTTCATCTCTCTTCCCTTACTTTCCTCTTAATATATGAAATACATGCATATATAGAGTTTAGGTGTGTATACACATACATATTTACATGTGGCTAAAAAGTGAGAATAAAAATCTATTCTGCTTTTATTATTTAATGGTGATATAATATTTAAGAACAATTCTAGCTTGCTCTTTCAAAAAGGACCATTGCAATGCAATCCTCTTCTTTTAATCACAATATTATTACCATCATCTTTCCTTCCTGGGTCTCACTTTACCAAGCAAATAGTAGTGTGAAAACTATATTTTTCAATGTAGGGATCATTTACTAACACATGGTGACTATTTAATAAGCTAACTGCATAAAATACAACTCCATTAATAGAAGATCTTCACACAAAGTTAAAATTAAAAACTCTAATTCAGTGTTAACAGTGGTTCTAGAATTACAGGATGTGATATCAGCCAGAGGCAAATAGAACTTTGTTGCTAAACAGGAACTTAGAGTGTTTTTATTTGTTTGTTTTGTTTAAATCAAATTGTGAGTTTATGCTCCAGCTGAGAGTTACATATTTAAAAGCTAATATATGCTATAAATTTTTTCAACAGTGCAAGCATGAATGAGTATTGAGCTCTTGATTTTTTGTTTGGTGTCATGCTTATTACAAGGGTTAAAGAGAGGAGATGTTAATAAAATATTTCTCTTGGTTCTTTCTGTTCAAGAGAACAATTGGCTTCTTAACAATCGTTTGTTTTTGTTTTCCTGCTTTACATTTGTACTCTTTACCTAGACATCTGAGGCTCTTATTTTTGCTCTTTACTTAGCAAAATCCACATACCATACAGTTAAACATAAACAGTAAATTATATAGAGTACTCATTTTCCATCCAGACTGTAGGGCTCATATCCAAGTACATCTGTGTCCTTTCTGATGTTGGAATTGTTCAATAAGTCGTGTCCAACTCTTTGCAACCTCATGAACTGCAGCATCCCGGGATTTCCTTGTCCACGATCTCCCAAAATTTGTTCAAACTAATGTCCATTGATTCAGTGATGTCATCGAGCCATCTCATCCTCTGTTGTCCCCTTCTTCTCTTTCTCTCAATCTTTCCCAGAATCAGAGTCATTTCCAATGACTTGGCTCTCTGAATTAGGAAGTCAAATTATTACACTTTCAGTTTCAGCATCAGTCCTTCCAATGAATACTCAGGGTTGATTTATTTTAGGATTGACTAATTTGATGTCCTTGCTGTCCAAGGGACTCTCAAGACTCTTCTTCAGCACTGCAGTTTGAAAGCATCAATTCTTCACCACTCACCCTGAAGAATGTGATAAATCAGGTGATCCATTTATCTTTTTGTGAATCAACTCCTCTATCTTTCATTAGAAGCCACTATAAATTAATGCAAAATATTTCCATTGAAAATGATTATAAAATAATGAGTTCAGTTCAGTCGCTCAGTTGTGTCCGACTCTTTGAGACCCCATGAATCGCAGCACGCCAGGCCTCCCTGTCTATCACCAACTCTCGGAGTTCACTCAGACTCACATCCATCAAGTCAGTGATGCCATCTAGCCATCTCATTCTCCGTTGTCCCCGTCTCCTCCTGCCCCCAATCTCTCCCATCAATGAGTCAACCCTTTGCCTGAGGTGGCCAAAGTACTGGAGTTTCAGCTTTAACATCATTCCTTCCAAAGAAATCCCAGGGCTGATCTCCTTCAGAATGGACTGGTTGGATCTCCTTGCAGTCCAAGGGACTCTCAAGAGTCTTCTCCAATACCACAGTTCAAAAGGATCAATTCTTCCGTGCTCAGCCTTCTTCACAGTCCAACTCTCACATCCATACATGACCACAGGAAAAACCATAACCTTGACTAGACGGACCTTTTCTTGCAAAGGAATGTCTCTGCTTTTGAATATGCTGTCTAGGTTGGTTATTACTTTTCTTCCAAGGTGTAAGTGTCTTTTAATTTCATGGCTGCAGTCACCATCTTCAGTGATTTGGGAGCCCCCCAAATAAAGTCTGACACTGTTTCCACCATTTTCCCATCTATTTCACATGAAGTGATGGGCCCAGATGCCATGATCTTCGTTTTCTGTATGTTGAGCTTTAGGCCAACTTTTTCACTCTCCACTTTCACTTTCATCAAGAGAATTTTTAGTACCTCTTCACTTTCTACCATAAGGGTGGTGTCATCTGCATATCTGAGGTTATTGATATTTCTCCCTGCAATCTTGATTTCAGCTTGTGTTTCTTCCAGTCCAGTGTTTCTCATGATGTACTCTGCATATAAGTTAAATAAGCAGAGTGACAATATGCAGCCTTGACATACTCCTTTTCCTATTTGGAAACAGTCTGTTGTTCCATGTCCAGTTCTAACTGTTGCTTCCTGACCTGCATGCAGATTTCTCAAGAGGCAGGTTAGGTGGTCTGGTATTTCCACCTCTTTCAGAATTATCCACACTTTATTGTGATCCACACAGTCAAAGGCTTTGACATAGTCAATAAAGCAGAAATAGATGTTTTTCTGGAACTCTTTTGCTTTTTCCATGATCCAGCAGATGTTGGCAATTTGATCTCTGGTTCCTCTGCCTTTTCTAAAATCAGCTTGAACATCAAGAAGTTCACAGTTCACATAATGCTGAAGCCTGGCTTGGAGAATTTTGAGCACTACTTTACTAGTGTGTGAGATAAGTGCAATTGTGCGGTAGTTTGAGCATTCTTTGGCATTGCCTTTCTTTGGGATTGGAATGAAAACTGACCTTTTCCAGTCCTGTGGCCACTGCTGAGTTTTCCAAATTTGCTGGCATATTGAGTGCAACACTTTCACAGCATTAATTTCCAGCATTTGAAATAGCTCAACTGGAATTCCATCACCTCCTCTAGCTTTGTTCATAGCGATGTTTTCTAAGGCCCACTTGACTTCACATTCCAGAGTGATCACACCATCATGATTATCTGGGTCGTGAAGCTCTTCTTTGTACAGTTCGTCTGTGTATTCTTGCCACGTCTTCTTAATATCTTCTGCTTCTGTTAGGTCCACAACATTTCTGTCCTTTATCAGCCCATCTTTGCATCAAATGTTCCCTTGGTATCTCTAATTTTCTTGAAGAGATCTCTAGTCATTCCCATTCTGTTGTTTTCCTCTATTTCTTTGCGCTGATCACTGAAGGAGGCTTTCTTATCTATTCTTGCTATTCTTTGGAGCTCTGCATTCAGATGCTTATATGTTTCCTTTTCTCCTTTGCTTTTCACCTCTCTTCTTTTCACAGCTATTTGTAAGGCCTCCCCAGACAGCCATTTTGCTTTTTTGCATTTCTTTTCCATGGGGATGGTCTTGATCCCTGTCTCCTGTACAATGTCACGAACCTCATTCCATAGTTCATCAGGCAGTCTATCTATCAGATCTAGGCCCTTAAATCTATTTCTCACTTCCCCTGTATAATCATAAGGAATTTTATTTAGGTCATACCTGAATGGTCTAGCCGTTTTCCCTACTTTCTTCAATTTCAGTCTGAATTTGGCAATAAGGAGTTCATGATCTGAGCCACAGTCAGTTCCTGGTCTTGTTTTTGTTGACTATATAGAGCTTCTCCATCTTTGGCTACAAAGAATATAATCAATCTGATTTTGGTGTTGGTAATCTGATGATGTCCATGTGTAAAGTCTTCTCTTGTGTTGTTGGAAGAGGGTGTTTGCTATGATCAGTGCATTTTCTTGACAAAACTCTATTAGTCTTTGCCCTGCTTCATTCCTTATTACAAATTCAAATTTGCCTGTTACTCCAGGTGTTTCTTGACTTCCTACTTTTGCATTCCAGTCCCCTATCATGAAAAGGACATCTTTTTTGGGTATTAGTTCTAAAAGGTCTTGTAGGTCTCATAGAACCATTCAACTTCAGCTTCTTCAGCATTACTGGAAGGGGCATAGACTTGGATTACTGTGATATTGAATGGTTTTCCTTGGAAATAAACAGAGATCATTCTGTCGTTTTTGAGATTGCATCCAGTACTGCATTTCGGACTCTTCTGTTGACCATGATGGCTACTCCATTTCTTCTGAGGGAATCCTGTCTGCAGTAGTAGATATAATGGTCATATGAGTTAAATTCACCCATTCCAGTCCATTTTAGTTCGCTGATTCCTAGAATGTCGATGTTCACTCTTGCCATCTCTTGTTTGACCACTTCCAATTTGCCTTAATTAATGGACCTGACATTCCTGGTTCCTATGCAATATTGCTTTTTACAGCATTGGACCTTGCTTCTATCACCAGTCACTTCCACAGCTGGGTATTGTTTTTACTTTGGCTCCATCTCTTCATTCTTTCTGGAGTTATTTCTCCTCTGATCTCCAGTAGTGTGTTTGGCACCTACTAACCTGGGGAGTTCCTCTTTCAGTATCCTATCATTTTCCCTTTTCATACTGTTCATGGGGCTCTCAAGGCAATAATACCGAAGTGGTTTGCCATTCCCTTCTCCAGTGGACCACATTCTGTCAGACCTCTCCACCATGACCCACCCGTCTTTGGTTGCCCCGTGGGCATCACTTAGTTTCATTGAGTTAGATAAGTCTGTGGTCCTAGTGTGATTGCATTGATTACTTTTCTGTGAGTATGGTTTCAGTGTGTCTGCCCTCTGATGCCCTCTTGCAACACCTACCATCTTACTTGGGTTTCTCTTACCTTGGGTGTGGGGTATCTCTTCACAGCTGCTCCAGCAAAGCACAGCTGCTGCCCCTTACCTTGGATGAAGGGTATCTCCTCACCGCCACCCTTCCTGACCTTCAACGTGGGATAGCTCAGTTGTGTTAAAAAAAAAAAAAAAAAAAAAAATCTTGAGTACATTTACCTACTAATGAGGTTGAACCAAGATTAAATTTCCAGAAAAGTTGTGGCATTATTCATGCCTGAAGAGACTAAATCTCTCCCTTTGGCCTAATGCCTCTTAGCATTTGGAAGCTGATATTTCTGGGTTAACTCGTATTAATAACTACCATCCATATCCAGACATCCTGATGCAAGAGTGTAAATTTCATCCCTCATCAAGTTTATTTGTATGCCTACTTTGTGACACAGAAGACGATATCAATGGGAGAGTGTGAAAGATTCCTATACTTAAACACAAAAGCACTCACTAAACAAATCCATCAATTTGCACATAGACTAGCATGCCCATAAAATAATGAGAGGATGAGGGGCTCACTTAAAATTCTTCATATTGCATCATATGTCTTCTCTTGAAGATATATGACTTGTAATTATGTCTATTACACATTAAAATTTCTCCCTAACTTAAGTTGTGAAATATTGTGGAATTCTTCTAGAGTTGCCATGTGCAACAGGCGGCAGTCCACAAGGTAGCTATGTTGCAGCATGGGCAGTCCCACTAAAGAGATGTACCTTTCTAGAGAAAAATATATTTGAAAGAAACAGGAATATTCAACATTTTGACAGTGAGACCATTAAGAATACTGATGTTCATTTGGCATTTGTAATTCTTTAGATTTTCTTTCTGAAGAAAAAGGTGGAGCATATGTTTCATGTGCATATCAATCAATTAAATATTCTGCTGCTTTAATTTGAGCTTAATGTTATTGTGTTTATATAATTTGGAAGTTGTGAATTATAAAAATTATGCCAGCCATCTGGAATATTTTCTGCTTAATCCTTATGGCATCTGTCTATTTTCTACACTTGTATAGAAAAGTATAAAAGATGGAAGGCATTTATTAAAACCCTTTAAGCTATTTTCAGTTTATTTATGTCAGGAATCATTAAGATACACACAATGTTTATGTATATATATATAACCTATGTTTCCTGAGGTTAACTAAATGTTGTAAAAATTCAATATCAATGTTTTTCTCAGAAGTTTACAAGTTTCATCCTAGTCTTTACCCTTATTAAAAAATAGCAGCTATCATAATATTCACGTCTTTAAGAAACTAGTAACAACAATAACAACAACAAAAAAAATTATGTTCTCTTTCAAATATTTTGTAATTGAGAACTTTCACCACCACCTCTGGTAATAATAATAAAATCAAATATTAATGAGTCATTGGTTTATCAATGACCACTGTATAACTGATTTAAATTTGGCAATTGCATAAGAGAATATACCTGGCACTCACACAAGAGATCACAAAACGGCAGCACCTGTTTAGAAAACAGCATTTTTTACCAACATGTTAAAGTTTGCAAGTCTAATCATCTGCTCCTTTACATTGCTTGATCAAACAGATTTCAAATTAAGGCTTTGCCATTCATTTCACCGGTTTAAGGAGAAAATGCTAGTGAGTTTGACAATATAGCTTCCTATTATTTGCATTCCAGTAATCAGTATCTGCAACCATAGGAAGAATTTTTTAGGATATTCAGATACTGACAAAAAGAAATTATGAAAATTAAAATAAGATCTGTCCTGCATTAGAGGTGTTTAGCCATAATTTTGCTCTTGGAGTAATAACTACTATTGAATTTATTGATCAAAATGTTTAGGCTTGGGTTCACCAACTTGTTTGATATAATTTCAGAGATAAAAAATTCTACTAAATCTCAATTTGCATAACTAACAAACATTTAAAAATACTGAGCATCTATTAAATCTACAAGAAAAGCTACATCCAGTGTTCCTTTGTCTTAACTTGTATCAGTTAAGTTGACCAGAAACACACTTACAATGCACCCTTCTGGGATTGTAAAATTAAGTCGTAGAAGCAAGCTGATGTTATTTGAGATTTACCCTCATTTTCTATTCGTTTTATTTATATTTATTATATGTTTTCAAATTATTTTTCCATTTAGGTTGTTACTGGGTGATACAATAGGTCCTTGTTGTTCATCCATTTTAACTGTAGCAATGTGTGGATGTATAAACCAAGCTCCATTACTATCCCTCTCCTCCTCCACCTTCCTCCTTGGCAACCATAAGTCTGTGTCTGTTTCCATTTCATAAATAAGTTCACGGTATAATCTACTTGTTTTAATATTTGCTTGTTTTCAGAAGTGTTGGCCCTTGAAAGCTTTAGTCACTCAGCTATGTCTGCTTCTTTGCAACCCCATTGACTGTAGCCCACCAGGCTCCTCAGCCCATGGAATTCTCCAGGCAAGAATACTTGAGTGAGTTTCCATTCCGTTCTCAAGGAGAGCTTTCTGACCCAGGGGTTGAAACCATGTCTCCTGCATTGCAGGCAGATTGTTTACCATATGACCCACTTGGGACCTGATTCCAAATGTGATACTTCTATCTAGATTTATAACAGTGGTCTTTCCAAGCGTGTTTATTTACTTATCTACCTTATGGCAGGGACCCATCAGAATCAGAAGAGATTAAGAGGAAGTGGCAAGAATACATAGAAAAACAGTGCAATAAAGGTCTTAATGACCCAGATAATCCTGGTGGTGTGATTATTCACCTAGAGTCAGACATCCTGGAGTGTGAAGTCAAATGAGCCTTAGGAAGCATCACTACAAACAGAGCCAGTGGAGGTGATGGAATTCCAGCTGAGCTGTTTTAAATTCTAAAAGATGATGCTGTGAGAGTGCTGCACTCAATATGCCAGCAAATTTGGAAATCTCAGCTGTGGCCACAGGACTGAAAAATTTCAGTTTTCGTTCCAATGATAAAGACTGTGATGCCAAACAATGTTCAAATTATGACAAAATAGCACTTATTTCACATGCTAGCAAGGTTATGCTCAAAATCTTTCAAACTAGGCTTCCATAGAATGTGAATGGAGACCTTCCAAACGTTCAAGTTGGCTTTAGAAAAGACAGAGACACCAAAAATCAAATTACCAACACCCACTGAATCAGAGAAAGCAAGATAATTTCAGGAAAGCATCTGTTTCTGCTTCAGTGACTACGCTAAAGCTTTTGAAAGCGTGGATGAAAACAAAATGTGGAAAACTCTTAAAGAGATGGAAATACTAGACTACCTTACTTGCCTCCCAAGGAAGCTGTATGCATGTCAAGACAACAGTTAGAACCAGACATGGAAAAGCAGAGTGGTTCAAAATTGGGAAAGGAGTACATCAAAGGTGCATATTGTCACATTGCTTACCTACATCATGCAAAAGGCCAGGCTAGATGAATCGCAAGCTGGAATCAAGATTGCTGGGAGAAATATCATTAACCTCAGATATGCAGATGATACCACCCTAATGGCAGATGATGTCACCCTGATGGCAGAAAGTAAAGAGTAAATAAAGAGCCTCTCGATGAAGGTGAAAGAGGAGAGTGAAAAATCTGGCTTAAAACTCAACATTTAAAAGACTAAAATCATGACATCCAGTCCCATCACTTCATGTAAAACAGATGGGGAAACAGTGGAAACAGTGACAGACTTTATTTTCTTGGCCTCTAAAACCACTGTGGATGGTGATTTTAGCCATGAAATTAAAAGAAACTTGCTCCTTGGAAGAAAATCTATGAAAAACATACAGTATTTAAAAGAAGAAAATCACTTTTCTGACAAAGGTCCATATAGTCAAACCTATAGTTTTTCCAGTAGTCATGTACTGATGTGAGAAATGGACCCTAAAGATGGCTAACTGACGAAGAATTGATGCTTTTAAACTGTGACATTGGAGAAGACTCTTGAGAGTCCCATGGACAGGAAGGAGACCAAACCAATCCGCCTTAAATGAAAGCAACCCTGAATATTCATTGGAAGGACTAATGATGAAGCTCTAAACTTTGGCCACCTGATGCAAAGAGCCAATTCATTGATAAAGATCCTGGTGCTTGGAAAGATTGAAGGCATGAAGAGAAGCAATGACAGAGGATGAGATGGTTGGGTGCTATCACCATCTCAATGGACATGAGCAAACAGAGTTTGAGCAAACTCTGGGAGATAATGAAGAACAAACCTAGACAGTGTATTAAAAAGCAGAGACATTAGTTTGCCAATAAAGGCCCTTGTAAAGCTATGCTTTTTCCAGTAGTCATGTATGAATGTGAGAGCTGGACAATAAAAAAGGCTGTGCACAGAAGAATTGATGCCCTCAAACTGTGGTGTTGGAGAAGACTCTTGAGAATCCCTTGGACAGCAAGGCCATCAAACCAGTCAATCCTAAAGGAAATCAACCCTGGATATTCATCGGAAGGACTGATGCTGAAGCTGAAGGTCCAATAATTTGGTCAGCTGATTAGAAGAATCAAACTATTAGGAAATACCCTGATGTTGTGCAAGATTGAAGACAGGAGGAGAAGGTGATGACAGAGAATGAGATAGTTGGATGGTATCAGGGACTCAATGCACATGAGTTTGAGCAAACTCCAGGAGATGGTGAAAGACAGGGAAGCCTGGAGTGCTGCAGTCCATGGGATCTTAGAGTCAGACATGACTTAGTAACTGAACAACAACCTTATATTTAGTATGCATATAATTACAAAGTCAGAAGATCTTCAATTTTCTTAGTCAAGAAATATTCACTTGGGGACTTGCCTAAATCTTATCCTGTTTTTCTTGTGATGTTTAGTTGCTATGTTGTGTCTGACTCTTTTGAATCCATGGACTGTAGCCCACCAGGTTCTTCTGTCCATGAGATTTCTCAATACTGGATTAGGTTGCAGTTTCCTTCTTCAGGGGATCGTTCCATCCCAGGAATCAAACCTGCGTTTCCTGCACTGGCAGGTGGATGCTTTACCATTGAGCCACCAGTGAAGAAGCCCAAACCCTATCCGAATAGAACCCGACTGCTACTTGGCTTCTGCTTAATCACACAAACACTACTCCCATTAAAAGCTTCCATTAAGCTTGAAGAGAAGAAATTATTGCCTTATTTTTAAGACTTCCAAGATGAATTGATATAAAACACAAGATGAATAATAAGTATTTCCTGTCACTCATAAATGAATTAGACTCAAAAATAGGAAGAGTGAGAAAATGTTCATTACTCTTGAGTAAGTGTGGCTACAAGCATTTTGTGAACAACCACCCATAATTATAATGAAAAATATTTCTTCATGTGACTCTAGGTGTTGGAAAACAATATATATCCAATACTTCCATACCAGCAACATATTAGACACGGGAATTTCTTCCATGCCATGGAAAATTTTCCTCTGGATTTGTTTGTATATTTTTGTAACTGTAAATCATATTAATTCAGATGAAAAAATAAAGATTCCTAATTTTTTATTACATTTTCTTAACAAAATGGCTCTGTATTTTATGAGTTTTCAGTATCTTAATTTTAAAAAGTAACGAATCACCAGTCCAGGTTCCATGAATGATACTGGATGCTTGGGGCTGGTGCACTGAGATGACCCAGAGGGATGGTACGAGGAGGGAGGAGGGAGGGGGGTTCAGGATGGTGAACACGTGTATACCTGTGGTGGATTCATGTTGATGTATAGCAAAACCAATACAATATTGTAAGTAATTAACTTCCAATTAAAATAAATAAAATAAAGTAGGATGGTAGAGTATTCAGTAGGATTAGTTCATGTGCTAAGTTGTGTCTGACTCTTTGAGATCCCATAGACTGCAGCACGCCAGGCCTCCCTGTCCATCACCAACACCTGAAGTTTACTCAGACTCATGTCCATTGAGTCGGTGATGCCATCCACAACCATCTCATTCTCTATTGTTCCTCTCCTCCCGCTTTCAATCTTTCCCAGCATCAAGGTATTTTCCAGTGAGTCAGTTAATCACATCAGGTGGCCAAAGTATTGGAGTTTCAGTCTCAGGATCTGTCCTTCCAATGAATATTCAGGACTGATTTCTTTAGAATGCACAGGTTTGATCTCCTTGCAATCCAAGGAACTCTCAAGAGTGTTCTCCAACACCACAGTTCAAAAGCATCAATCCTTTGGCACTCAGCTTTCTTTATAGTCCAAATCTCACATCCATACATGACTACTGGAAAAATCATAGCTTTGACTATATGGTCCTTTGCTGGTAAAGTAATGTCTCTGCTTTACAATATGTTGTCTATCTGGGTCACATCTTTTCTTCCCAGGAGCAAGCGTCTTTTAATCTCATGGCTGCAGTCACCATCTGCAGTCATTTTGGAGCCCAAGAAAATACATTCTATCACTGTTTCCATTGTTTCCCCATCTATGTGCCATGAACTGATGGACCAGATGCCATTGTCTTAGTTTTATGAATGTTGAGCTTTAAGCCAACCTTTTCACTCTCCTCTTTCACTTTCATCAAGAGGCTCTTTAGTTCTTCTGCACTTTCTGCCACAAGGCTGGTGTTATCTGCATTTCTAAGGTGATTATTATTTCTCCTGGCAATCTTGATTCCAGCTTGCGCTTCATCCACCCGAGCATTTCTCATGGTGTACTCTGCATATAAGTTAAATAAGCAGGGTGACAATATACAGCCTTGACGTACTCCTTCTCCTATTTGGAACCAGTCTGTTGTTCCATGTCCAGTTCAAACTGTTGCTTCCTGACCTGCATGCAGATTTCTCAAGAGGCAAGTCAGGTCGTCTGATATTCCCATCGATTTAAGAATTTTCCACACTATGTTAGGTCCACACAGTCAAAGACTTTCACATATTAAATAAACCAGAAGTAGATGTTTTTCTGGAACTCTCTTGCTTTTTCAGTGATTCACTGGATGTTGGTAATTTGACCTCTGGTTCCTCTGCCTTATCTAAATCTAACTTGAACATCTGCAAGGTCACAATTCATGTACTGTTGAAGCCTGGCTTGGAGAATTTTGAGCACTATTTACTAGCGTGTGAGATGTGGTCAATTATGCAGTAGCTTGAACATTCTTTGGCATTACCTTTGTTTGGGATTGGAAAGAAAACTGACCTTTTCCAGTCCTGTGGCCACTGCTGAGTTTTCCAAATTTGTTGGCATATTGAGGGCAGCACTTTCAGAACATCATCCTTTAGGACATGAAACAACTCTACTGGAATTCCATCACCTCCATTAGCTTTGTTCATAGTGATGCTTCCTAAGGCCCACTTGACTTTGCATTCCAGAATGTCTGGCTCTAGGAGAGTGATCACACCATCATGATTATCTGGCTCATATATATCTTTTTTTGTATAGTTTTTCTGTGTATTTTTGCCGCCTCTTTTTAATATCTTCTGCTTCTGTTAGGTCCATACAATTTCTGTCCTTTATTGAGCCCATGTTTGCGTGAAACATTCCCTTGGTATTTCTAATTTTCTTAAAAAGAATTATAGTCGTTCCCATTCTATTGTTTTCCTCCTTTTCTTTGCACTGATCACTTAGGAATTATTTCTTAGCTCTCCTTGCTATTCTCTGGCTCTGCATCCAAATGAGTATATCTTTCCTTTCCTCCTTTTCTTTCACTTCTCTTCTTTTCATAGCTATTTGTAAAACCAACTCAGACAACTATTTTGCCTTTTTGCATTTCTTTTTCTTGGAGATGGTCTTGATCACTTCCTGCTGTACAATACCAGGAACCTCTGTCCATAGTTTTTGAGACACTTTGTCTATCAGATCTAATCCCTTGAATATATTTCTCACTTCCATTGTATAATCGGAATGGATTTGATTTGGGTCATACCTAAATGGTCTAGTGGTTTTTCCTACCTTCTTCAATTTAAGTCTGATTTTGGCAATAAGCAGTTCATGATCTGAGTCACAGTCAGCTCTGGTTTTTGTTTTTGCTGATTTTACAGACCTTCTCCATCTTTGGCTGCAAAGAATATAATCAATTTGATTTCAGTATTGACCATCTAGTGATGTCCATGTGTAGTCTTCTCTTGTGTTGTTTGAAGAGGGTGTTTGCTATGACCAGTGCATTCTCTTGGCAAAACTCTATTAACCTTTGCTCTGTTTCATTCTGTACTCCAAAGCCAAACTTGCCTGTTACTCCAGGTGTTTCTTGACTTCCTACTTTTGCATTTTAGTTCCCTATAATGAAAAATACATCTTTTGAGGGGTGCTAGTTCTAGAAGGTCTTAGAGGTCTTCATAGAACCATTCAACTTCAGCTTCTTCATGCACTGGTCAGAGCATAGACTTGGATTACTATGATATTGAATGGTTTGCCTTGGAAACGAACAGACATCATTTTGCCATTTTTGAGATTGCATCTGAGTACTATATTTCAGACTCTTTTGTTGACTGTGATGGCTACTCCATTTCTTCTAAGGGATTCTTGACCAGGGTAGTAGATATAATGCTTACCTGAGTTAAATTCACCCATTCCAGCCCATTTTATATAGCTGATTCCTAAAATGTCAATGTTCACTCTTGCCATCTCCTGTTTGTCCATTTCCTGTTTGTCTTGATTCATAGACCTAGCATTCCAGGTTCCTGTGCAATATTGCTCTTTAGGTAGGATATTATTTAGCTGCAATAAGCCAAAAAATTAATATATTCCTCAAGCTTATTATTTTGATTTTTATATTTTTCACTTAGACTGTCCATACATACAGTCTGGCACAAAACTCTTCAACTTGAATAAACAGTCCTTAAGTGTATTGTTTGGGCTTCTCAAGTGCTTCAGTGGTGGGGTGTATACCTGCCAATGCAAAAGATACAGGTTCAATCCCTGGGTTGGGAAGATCCCCTGGGGATGGAGATGGCAGTTTTCCAGGCACTCTTGTCTGGAAAATCCCACAAACAGAAACGCCTGGCAAGCTTTAGTCCATGGTGTCACAAAGAGGCAAACATGACTTAGTGACTAAACAGCAAGTGTAGCTTGTGCAATTTATTCAATATGTGGTTTTTCTTTTATGTCTTCACATTTTTTCTCTTTGGCATTTCCAAGTATGAAATTATGCCCTTATTTGTTGTCATAATTTCCTAATTCTACACTTTCACGATGACCACTCAATTATACAGCAATTCAGAACCACAGAAATGATCTAAAATGATCATGAATAAATTCATTTTATGCAACTGTGACTAGGCATTTAGAAACATTATAGCTTTTAAATTAACGTTTAGTGGGTTTCCTTAAACTTACAGCCCTTAGCATCCTTAAACAATCCTTAGACTAGGTGGCAGAAAACATCCAAATTTCCACAATTCTGCTACTTTCATTCTTCACAGATTCTCTAACAGCACTGTTTATGGAGAAGATAGAAAATATCTAAAGTTCTATAAGTTCTAAATTCTTTATTGTTTTGTGTTTCTGGTCTTCTTCAGAAAACATTTTTAAAATGATTATGCATTCTCTTTCTACACCTGGCAATCATCTATCTGAGATGCAAAGTATCATACCTGAACCTTGGTTTTTGTCACCTTTTAAAAATTTGCCTATTTGAAGTCCTTGACTTCAATTTTTATCTATTTTCCAAATAATTTCCTATACATTGCAAGAATGATTTTCAGAAACATTAGCTTACAATCTTCTATGTCAATAAACACTCTATGTTGCTGCTGCTGCTAAGTTGCTTTAGTCGTGTCTGACTCTGTATGACCCCATAGATAGAAGCCCACCAGGCTCCATCATCCCTGGGATTCTCCAGGCAAGAACACTGGAGTGGGTTGCCATTTCCTTCTCCAATGCATGAAAGTAAAAAGTGAAAGTGAAGTTGTTCAGTTGTGTCTGACTCTTAGCAACCCCACGGACTGCAGCCTACCAGGCTCCTCCATCCCCGGGATTTTCCAGGCAAGAGAACTAGAGTGGGTTGCCATTGCCTTCTCCAGAAACCTCTATAGCAATATTGTAAATCTGATATTCTAAAATATACTTCTTATAAAACATGTAACAGTGTCATAAAAAATACTATAACAATGCTTTTAGTGTGTGGATGACCCAGCAAAATGATAACTCTTCTAAAGCCAGAGGATTTATAGGAGAATATGACTAGAAAGGTCAGCAGGCATCAGAGTTATTAATATTTCACCAATACCTTAGAGCTTCAATTTTTTAATCACATCATGAACCTAAAGTTAATTAAAAAAAAATTTGTGGGTCTAAGATCAGATGTTTAATGCACTCAGACAAAGAAGAAAACAAATAATGACAATATTTCTACGACAGGCTTATACAGCTCTGTCAGATATCAATCTGAATATTTAGGAGAAATATTATAAATGTTTCTTCTAATAATTTGAATAATGGCTGCATTAGTGTGAGGTTAGAATTAACTCTATTGTTATGTTCTGAAAACAAAACATAACAGGAATCTATAAATTAAATTAGGCCTGTATAAACAGAAATTCACTGGTAAAATGGTAACAGCAAACTTACTTTCAAATATGAAAAAAAAAAAAAAAACCCACAGTTTTAGAAAGATTTGAACTGGAGGAAGATTTAAGCCCAAAGCTCATTTATGTCACTTCTGAAACATATATTTTGATAAGAAAAGTCAGTTTTTTACAAAAGGAAAAACTGAAAAGTAAGGCAAAGGCCTGTACATAATAATAAAACATGAATAAATTAATCCAAATATCAATCATATAATGTAATAACTATAATACATTATATTATTATATATCAATGCTATATTACTGTATCATTTATCGGTTTCTGCCTATCTTATCACTGAAAAGTTTACCAACCTGAAACAACAATAATGAAATTTTATGTCACACTCTTTGTGGGACAGTAACTTAAGGGTGATATAGTTGGGCAGCTATGATAGCCTCTCTCGTGAGATTGCAGTCAGATGTTGGCTGGGGCTACAGTCTTCAAAAGACTTATCTCTAAGTTGTTTTTGGTTTTTTTTTCCCCATTATTAACAAGCTTCTTTTTGTCCTGTGGGTCGCTCCACTGTGCCTCATGAACATCCCCATGGCATGATTGCTGGCTGCTCCCATGATAAGAAATCTGGAGACCAAGGCAGAGACTGAAATCCTTTTTATATCCTAGCCCTGGAAATCACACCCAGTTACATTCATTGTTTTCTTTTGATCACAGAACAATAAATGAAGTCCTTAAAATTACACTGATTTTAAGAAGACTCAAGATTATGAAAATAGTCTTTCCCAGGTCACACAAAATTCATCTGGGTCTTATACATTTTTGGAAAAGCTTATTTGAAATACATGAACTTCCATTAAGACAGTAAAGAATATTTGAGGCATTCCTGGAGAAATAGAACATGAGCAGAAAACTGTTCTAACTCATATCAATTGCACTAATGGGACTCTTGTGGAATTCATAAATTGTTCTATGAAACTGATAGAGAATTGATAAACAGACTCACTCACGAGTGAAAACTTGATCCATAACAAAATTGACATTGCAGGATAGTGGGGAGATAATTTGTCAAACTGTGATTATATGTAATAAAGAATAAAAACCTGAATTGTTGCTTCTCACACCAGAGAAAAATCAGTTTCAGGAAGAATGAAGATTTATTTGTGAAAGATAAAATTTTAGAGTTTTTTAAAATTATAATATAGGAAAATGTTTGTATTAGTTTTACTCAGAGATGTTCTCAAGCAAAGTATAAAAAGTAAAAAAGTATTAAAGAGACAGGTGATAGATAGACATTTGCAACATTGAAAGCAATAATATTTACTCTTCAGAGGCTACCATAAAGAGAAGAAAAGAACAAAACAAGCTGGAAGCTTGCCATTCATGCAGCTAAATTATTAGTATCTATATTAGACAAATGGAGAAGGTAATGGCAACCCACTCCAGTACACTTGCCTGGAAAATCCCATGCACAGAGGAGCCGGATGGGCTGCAGTCCATGTGGTCACTACGAGTCAGACACGACTGCGCAACTTCACTTTCATTTTTCACTTTCATGCATTGGAGAAGGAAATGACAACCCACTCCAGTGTTCTTGCCTGGAGAATCCTAGGGATGGGGGAGCCTGATGGGCTGCCGTCTATGGGGTCGCACAGAGTCGGACACAACTGAAGCGACTTAGCAACAGCAGCAGCAGATTACACAAATCATTAGTATCTGTATTAGAAACTCTGTAAATTAACAAGAAAATGACAACTTAGTAGTAAAATGAGCAAAATAAATTATTGCATGATAGAATAAATAATAGAAAATGAAATTAATGAGAAATTTTCAACCTGGTTCATGAAACGGAAATACTTATATAAACTACAATAAAATACAGTTCAGCACATACAATTTACTCATGGGTGATAATAATGTAACTTTAGAAAGCAAATTAATTTTATTTGGCTAAGTTGAAAATATCCATGCTCCATTCACTTGGCACCATAGTTCAAGAGTTAAATCTTCTAGCTAAGAGTTTTGTTCATTTGTACTCCAGAAAAGATGTATATACATAAGGAGAGTTACAAGAAGGAAAAACGTTTGCATGTTCAATTATAGTGTGGTTTTGCCTGGACAAATTTCATTGAGTGAAGAAATTATAGCTTGCAGGAAATATATTCACTGGCTGACTAGAATATTTTATTTTACTGAATCCTACCAGTGCCTTACTTCTTGAAGAGTGGTCCCTAGATCAGCACCTTCAGTCTCTGTATTACTTGGCTATTTGTTACAAATTTCGATTTTAGGGCCTTATCCTATAAAATTAAGATCTGTGTTTTATCAAGATACTTTGGATTCATATTCACATTTTGCACAGTTTGAAAAACTTTGCCAGACCTGTGGATATGGGTAAAGTATCCACCACAGTTTCTTAAATCCATCTAGTAAGATAAACTTCTCCTTTTTAAAATTCCAAGCTCCTAGAAATATATTTACATGAAAGAATTTGGCTTCTTATGTAGAAGATACTGTAAAGACAAACCAGTCCAATATATTTGGAAGTCTTTCGCTGCTATTAAGCCTTAATCATTTTATTTTATGAGTTAGCTTGTTGAGAATCTGTTTCATAAGAGTAAGTCTCATGTGCTTCTCTTTCTTTGGGCAATGAAAAAATCAATTACTGAATATGGGAATTTTGAGAAAAATCCCTAGGCTAGTGTTTCTCATCATCTGACTCAAATGAGGTACTAGTTCAAATGCAGATTCCTAAACCACACATGATATAATGAATCTGAATTTGCCACTAGACTTCTAACATCTATGTTTCTAAGAAGTTACACATTCTAAAGACTGTAAAACATTGAAATATTTCCTTGGTTAACTCATCAAGAAGCGAGTGCTGTACATTTTTTTAGCATGATATTTCTCTCAGCTTTTAATTATAAATTTCCTTATCAAAATTGCTAAAGAACTCTAAGGAAATAATGCTCACAGCTCCCTGGTCCAAGAATATTTCAGATTTTGAAGTCCTCTACTTCGCCTTATATTTCCCATTGTTGAACTTAATCTTTATAAATTTCATAAACTGAAACCTAGATATACACTTGCAGCTATGTGTGAAAACAATGAATAAATAGTTATATTAGCGGGAGTTGGTGATGGACAGGAAGGCCTGGTATGCTGCGATTCATGAGGTTGCAAAGAGTTGGACACAACTGAGTGACTAAACTGAAATAAATTTTATGTTTATCAAGTATAATTATGTTTGTCAAGTATAATTCCACTTCATCAATATTTGCATAGACTCATGTAGATAGCATGCCTTTTATCATATTTTTATTATCAACAATTTCACTTTAATAAACAGTTTTCTTAATAGAGCAGTTAATGTGCCATATACTATTAGAATGTCATAGAGAAAGAAAGAAAGCAAAGGAGAAAAGGAAAGATATAAGCATCTGAATTCAGAGTTCCAAAGAATAGCAAGAAGAGATAAGAAAGCCTTCTTCAGCAATCAATGCAAAGAAATAGAGAAAAATGACAGAATGGGAAAGACTAGAGATCTCTTCAAGAAAATTAGAGATACCTAGGGAACATTTCATGCAAAGACGGGTTCGATAAAAGACCTAACAGAAGCAGAAGATATTAAGAAGATATATGTTCAAGCTGGTTTTAGAAAAGACAGAGGAACCAATGATCAAATTGCCAACATCCACTGGATCATGGAAAAAGCAAGAGAGTTCCAGAAAAACATCTATTTCTGCTTATTGACTATGCCAAAGCTTTTGACTGTGTGGATCACAGTAAACGGTGGACAATTCTGAAAGAGATGGGAATACCAGACCACCTAACCAGCCTCTTGAGAAATCTGTATGCAGGTCAGGAAGCAACAGTTAGAACTGGACACGGAACAACAGACTCCTTCCAAATAGGAAAAGGAGTGCCTCAAGGCTGTATATTGTCTCCCTGCTTATTTAACTTCTATGCAGAGTACATCATGAGAAATGCGGGACTGGAAGAAACACAAGCTGGAATCAAGATTGTCAGGAGAAATATCAATCACCATAGATACGCAGATGACATCACCCGTATGGCAGAAAGCAAAGAGAAGCTAAAAAGCCTCTTGATGAAAGTGAAAGAGGAGAGTGAAAAAGTTGGCTTAAAGCTCAACATTCAGAAAATAGAGTTCATGGCATCCAGTCCCATCACTTCATGGGAAATAGATGGGGAAACAGTAGAAACAGTGTCAGACTTTATTTTGGGGGGCTCCAAAATCACTGCAGATGGTGACTGCAGCCATGAAATTAAAAGACACTTATTCCTTGGAAGAAAAGTTATGACCAACCTAGATAGTATATTCAAAAGCAGAGACATTACTTTGCCGACTAAGGTCCGTCTAGTCAAGGCTATGGTTTTTCCTGTGGTCATGTATGGATGTGAGAGTTGGACTGTGAAGAAGGCTGAGTGCTGAAGAATTGCTGCTTTTGAACTGTGGTGTTGGAGAAGACTCTTGAGAGTCCCTTCAACTGCAAGGAGATCCAACCAGTCCATTCTGAAGGAGATCAGCCCTGGGATTTCTTTGGAAGGAATGATGCTAAAGCTGAAGCTCCAGTACTTTGGCCACCTCATGCAAAGAGTTGACTCATTGGAAAAGACTCTGATGCTGGGAGGGATTGGGGGCAGGAGGAGAAGGGAACGACAGAGGATGAGATGTCTGGATTGCATCACAGACTCGATGGACGTGAGTCTGAGTGAGCTCCGGGAGATGGTGATGGACAGGGAGGCCTGGCTTGCTGCCATTCATGGGGTCGCAAAGAGTCAGACACGACTGAGTGACTGAACTAAACTGAGAGAAAGAAAATTGGCAAGTCTTTAAACTTAAAAATAAGAAGTTCCTACATTGGAGCAATAATAAACAATGATTCTAACAGCAGCTATTGATGAGTGATACTATTTCATATTCTTTTAGTATTGAACATCAGTTATTGAAAAAATCGCCAAATATATTAATATTCATCTTTACAATGAGATTTATGTAGCTAACATTCTATAATAATTTTTTGAAAATTACAATATTTGGGAAATTCCTAGTAGCGTAGTTAATTAGTTAAGTCACTCAGTCGCGTGCAACTCTTTGCGACTCCATGGACTGTAGCCCACCAGGCTCCTCCATCCATGGGATTCTCAAGCAAGAATACTGGAGTGGGTTACCATTTCCTTCTCCAGGGGATCTTCCTGACCCAGGGTTCGAACCCAGGTCTCCCATATTAGAGGCAGACGCTTTAACTTCTGATCCACCAGGGAAGCCCCTCGTAGCATAGGCAAATGAAAATTAACAGTATTAGATTATCAACAGGGCATATTCATCTATCTATTTAAAAAAATAAGTAATGCACCTACAGTAAAACCGTCCTAACCTGCAGCAATTTAAATGACTGAATCTGCATCTTAGATAAAGGAAAATAACTAAAATAATCAATAAGGTTAGAAAAGCCAAAGTCAACAGAGAAATAATTTGTTATTTTAGAGCCCAAGTTACCAGTTATCATTATGGTAAGAACATTTAAACATTTGTTGAAAATTATTGAAGCCTAAGTTCTCTATTTAATATAATTGACATGTTTATTAGTACACTTGAAAATCAAAGTCAATTGGAAAAAGGAAACAACAGCTTAATTACGAAGTGTTCCATCATTGTTATCCATATTAATCTGGGTTAACCAGCCCAGTAGTAAAACATCCTTTTGCTTAACCTCAGTTTTTCTGTATTCCAGAAAACCTTATTTGTTTATGCTGATGATTTTAGAATAATTGCCCTAGAGATATTACTACCACTGTTATTGCATCACTGTGAAGGAAATAAAATTTTCTATATGGAATCTTGTTATAAAAAGTATTGTATCAGTAAAAAATTGAACATTTCTGTATGCAGTTAAACTGATAAGGATTATTTATGCTTAAAAATCAATTTTAGGTGTCAGTCATGTAGATGGTTGTTGAATGTAGACTCTTTTTGTCTTACAATCTAGAGAAGAGTCCATGTTAATGGCAATGGCTCATCTTCAATTTACATCATTTGTGTTCTATTTCATTTGTTTTGTTACTGTTTCTGCCTCTTGATGTCATCAACAACAATTTTTTTTTGAGCCATTCAAAAACAGCTTCTAATTCAGAAGTCAAATTATGTGTGCACTGATGTATTTTGCCTTCATTTCTTGTATTCCATATAATAAGATTAGAGTTTGCCCTATGTTAAATGTATAAACAGGAGTAAGTTATTTTATTAGATACTAATTAAAGGTCATATTTGTACAAGTATATAAGCCATAATTACAGCCCTTCAATACCACTTGGAGAAGGAAATGGCAACCCACTCCAATACTCTTGCCTAGAAAATCCCATGAATGGAGGAGCCTGGTGCAGACTACTGTCCATGGGGTCACAAAGAGTCGGACACAACTGAACGACTTCATTTTCACTTTCTTTTTTTTTTTTTTTTTTGCTATAGATTTTATTTTATTTTTTTTAATTTATTTTTTAAATTTTAAAATCTTTAATTCTTACATGCGTTCCCAAACATGAACCCCCCTCCCACCTCCCTCCCCATAACATCTCTCTGGGTCATCCCCATGCACCAGCCCCAAGCATGCTGTATCCTGCATCAGACATAGACTGGCGATTCAATTCTTACATGATAGTATACATGTTAGAATGTCATTCTCGCAAATCATCCCACCCTCTCCCTCCCTCTGAGTCCAAAAGTCCATTATACACATCTGTGTCTCTTTCCCTGTCTTGCATACAGGGTCGTCACTGCCATCTTCCTAAATTCCATATATATGTGTTAGTATACTGTATTGGTGTTTTTCTTTCTGGCCTTCTTCACTCTGTATAATCGGCTCCAGTTTCATCCATCTCATCAGAACTGATTCATATGAATTCTTTTTTACGGCTGAGTAATACTCCATTGTGTATATGTACCACAGCTTTCTTATCCATTCATCTGCTGATGGACATCTAGGTTGTTTCCATGTCCTAGCTATTATAAACAGTGCTGCGATGAACATTGGGGTACATGTGTCTCTTTCAATTCTGGTTTCCTCGGTGTGTATGCCCAGAAGTGGGATTGCTGGGTCATAAGGTAGTTCTATTTGCAATTTTTTAAGGAATCTCCACACTGTTCTCCATAGTGGCTGTACTAGTTTGCATTCCCACCAACAGTGTAGGAGGGTTCCCTTTTCTCCACACCCTCTCCAGCATTTATTGCTTGCAGATTTTTGGATCACAGCCATTCTGACTGGTGTGAAGTGGTACCTCATTGTGGTTTTGATTTGCATTTCTCTAATAATGAGTGATGTTGAGCATCTTTTCATGTGTTTGTTAGCCATCCGTATGTCTTCTTTGGAGAAATGTCTATTTAGTTCTTTGGCCCATTTTTTGATTGGGTCATTTATTTTTCTGGAATTGAGCTGCAGAAGTTGTTTGTATATTTTTGAGATTAGTTGTTTGTCAGTTGCTTCATTTGCTATTATTTTCTCCCATTCAGAAGGCTGTCTTTTCACCTTGCTTATATTTTTCTTTGTTGTGCAGAAGCTTTTAATTTTAATTAGATCCCATTTGTTTATTTTTGCTTTTATTTCCAGAATTCTGGGAGGTGGATCATAGAGGTATCCTGCTGTGATTTATGTCTGAAAGTGTTTTGCCTATTTTCTCCTCTAGGAGTTTTATAGTTTCTGGTCTTACATTTAGATCTTTAATCCATTTTGAGTTTATTTTTGTGTGGGGTGTTAGAAAGTGATCTAGTTTCATTCTTTTACAAGTGGTTGACCAGTTTTCCCAGCACCACTTTTTAAAGAGATTGTCTTTACTCCATTGTATATTCTTGCCTCCTTTGTCAAAGATAAGGTGTCTATATGTGTGTGGATTTATCTCTGGGCTTTCTATTTTGTTCCATTGATCTATATGTCTGTCTTTGTGCCAGTACCATACTGTCTTGATGACTGTGGCTTTGTAGTAGAGCCTGAAGTCAGGCAAGTTGATTCCTCCAGTTCCATTCTTCTTTCTTAAGATTGCTTTGGCTATTCGAGTTTTTTTTGTATTTCCATACAAATCTTGAAATTATTTGTTCTAGTTCTGTGAAAAATGTTGCTGGTAGCTTGATAGGGATTGCATTGAATTTGTAAATTGCTTTGGGTAGTATACTCATTTTCACTATATTGATTCTTCCTATCCATGAACATGGTATATTTCTCCATCTATTAGTGTCCTCTTTGATTTCTTTCATCAGTGTTTTATAGTTTTCTATATATAGGTCTTTAGTTTCTTTAGGTAGATATATTCCTAAGTATTTTATTCTTTTCGTTGCAATGGTGAATGGAATTGTTTCCTTAATTTCTTTTTCTACTTTCTCATTATTAGTTTATAGGAATGCAAGGGATTTCTGTGTGTTGGTTTTATATCCTGCAACTTTACTATATTCATTGATTAGCTCTAGTAATTTTCTGGTGGAGTCTTTAGGGTTTTCCATGTAGAGGATCATGTCATCTGCAAACAGTGAGAGTTTTACTTGTTCTTTTCCAATTTGGATTCCTTTTATTTCTTTTTCTGCTCTGATTGCTGTGGCCAAAACTTCCAGAACTATGTTGAATAGTAGCGGTGAAAGTGGACACCCTTGTCTTGTTCCTGACTTTAGCGAAAATGCTTTCAATTTTTCACCATTGAGGATAATGTTTGCTGGGGGTTTGTCATAGATAGCTTTTATTATGTTGAGGTATGTTCCTTCTATTCCTGCTTTCTGGAGAGTTTTTATCATAAATGGATGTTAAATTTTGTCAAAGGCCTTCTCTGCATCTATTGAGATAATCATATGGTTTTCATTTTTCAATTTGTTAATGTGGTGAATTACATTGATTGATTTGTGGATATTGAAGAATCCTTGCATCCCTGGGATAAAGCCCACTTGGTCATAGTGTATGATCTTTTTAATGTGTTGTTGGATTCTGATTGCTAGAATTTTGTTGAGGATTTTTGCATCTATGTTCATCAGTGATATTGGCCTGTAGTTTTCTTTTTTTGTGACATCTTTGTCAGGTTTTGGTATTAGGGTGATGGTGGCCTCATAGAATGAGTTTGGAAGTTTACCTTCCTCTGCAATTTTCTGGAAGAGTTTGAGGAGGATAGGTGTTAGCTCTTCTCGAAATTTTTGGTAGAATTCAGCTGTGAAGCCGTCTGGACCTGGGCTTTTGTTTGCTGGAAGATTTCTGATTACAGTTTCAATTTCTGTGCTTGTGATGGGTCTGTTAAGATTTTCTATTTCTTCCTGGTTCAGTTTTGGAAAATTGTACTTTTCTAAGAATTTGTCCATTTCTTCCACGTTGTCCATTTTATTGGCATACAATTGCTAATAGTAGTCTCTTATGATCCTTTGTATTTCTGTGTTGTCTGTTGTGATCTCTCCATTTTCATTTCTAATTTTATTGATTTGATTTTTCTCTCTTTGCTTCTTGATGAGTCTGGCTAATGGTTTGTCAATTTTATTTATCCTTTCAAAGAACCAGCTTTTGGCTTTGTTGATTTTTGCTATGGTCTCTTTTGTTTCTTTTGCATTTATTTCTGCCCTAATTTTTAAGATTTCTTTCCTTCTACTAACTCTGGGGTTCTCCAACTCTTCCTTTTCTAGTTGCTTTAGTTGTAGAGTTAGGTTATTTATTTGACTTTTTTCTTGTTTCTTGAGGTATGCCTGTATTGCTATGAACTTTCCTCTTAGCACTGCTTTTATAGTGTCCCACAGGTTTTGGGTTGTTGTGTTTTCATTTTCATTAGTTTCTATGCATATTTTGATTTCTTTTTTGATTTCTTCTGTGATTTGTTGGTTATTCAGAAGTGTGTTGTTCAACCTCCATATGTTGGAATTTTTAATAGTTTTTCTCCTGTAATTGAGATCTAATCTTAATGCATTATGGTCAGAAAAGATGCTTGGAATGATTTCGATTTTTTTGAATTTATCAAGTTTAGATTTATGGCCCAGGATGTGATCTATCCTGGAGAAGGTTCCATGAGCACTTGAAAAAAAGGTGAAATTCATTGTTTTGGGGTGAAATGTCGTATAGATATCAATTAGGTCTAACTGATCTAATGTATCATTTAAAGTTTGCGTTTCTTTGTTAATTTTCTGTTTAGTTGATCTGTCCATAGGTGTGAGTGGGGTATTAAAGTCTCCCATTATTATTGTGTTATTGTTGATTTCCCCTTTCATACTTGTTAGCATTTTTCTTACATATTGCGGTGCTCCTATATTGGGTGCATATATATTTATAATTGTTATATCTTCTTCTTGGATTGTTCCTTTGATCATTATGTAGTGGCCTTCTTTGTCTCTTTTCACAGCCTTTGTTTTAAAGTCTATTTTATCGGATATGAGTATTGCCACTCCTGCTTTCTATTGGTCTCTGTTTGCGTGGTATATCTTTTTCCAGCCCTTCACTTTCAGTCTGTACGTGTCCCTTGTTTTGAGGTGGGTCTCTTGTAAGCCGCATATAGAGGGGTCTTGTTTTTGTATCCATTCGTCCAGTCTTTGTCTTTTAGTTGGGGCGTTCAACCCATTTACGTTTAAGGTGATTATTGATAAGTGTGATCCCGTTACCATTTACTTTATTGTTTTGGGTTCGGGTTTATACACCCTTTTCATGTTTCCTGTCTACAGGATATCCTTTAGAATTTGTTGGAGAGCTGGTTTGATGGTGCTGAATTCTCTCAGCTTTTGCTTGTCTGTAAAGCTTTTGATTTCTCCTTCGTATTTGAATGAGATCCTTGCTGGATACAGTAGTCTGGGCTGTAGGTTATTGTCTTTCATCACTTTAAGTATGTCTTGCCATTCCCTCCTGGCCTGAAGAGTTTCTATTGAAAGATCAGCTGTTATCCTTATGGGAATCCCCTTGTGTGTTATTTGTTGTTTCCCCTTGCTGCTTTTAATATTTGTTCTTTGTGTTTGATCTTTGTTAATTTGATTAATATGTGTCTTGGGGTGTTTTGCCTTGGGTTTATCCTATTTGGAATTCTCTGTGTTTCTTGGACTTGGGTGATTATTTCCTTCCCCATTTTAGGGAAGTTTTCAACTATTATCTGCTCAAGGATTTTCTCATGATCTTTCTTTCTGTCTTCTTCTTCTGGGACTCCTATAATTCGAATGATGGAGCATTTCATATTGTCCTGGAGGTCTCTGAGATTGTCCTCGTTTCTTTTAATTCATTTTTCTTGTTTCCTCTCTGATTCATTTATTTCTACCATTCTATCTTCTATTTCACTAATCCTATCTTCTGCCTCCGTTATTCTACTATTTGTTGCCTCCAGAGTGTTTCTGATCTCATTTATTGCGTTATTCATTATATTTTGACTCTTTTTTATTTCTTCTAGGTCCTTGTTAAACCTTTCTTGCATCTTCTCAATCCTTGTCTCTAGGCTATTTATCTGTGTTTCCATTTTGATTTCAAGATTTTGGATCATTTTCACTATCAATATTCGGAATTCCTTCTCTGGTAGATTCCCTAGTTCTTCCTCTTTTGTTTGGTTTGGTGGGCAACTCTCCTGTTCCTTTACCTGCTGAGTATTCCTCTGTCTCTTCATCTTCGTTATATTGTTGCGTTTGGGGTGGCCTTTTTATATTCTGGTAATTTGTGGAGTTCTCTTTATTATGGAGCTTCCTCACTTTGGGTGGGGTTCTATCAGTGGCTTGTCAAGGTTTCCTGGTTAGGGAGGCTTGTGTTGGAGTTTTGGTGGGTGGAGCTGGGTTTCTTCTCTCTGGAGTGCAGTGGAGTGACCCGTAATGGGTTATGAGACATCAAAGGTTTTGGGATAATTTTGAGCTGCCTGTATATTGAAGCTCAGGGGACTGTTCCTGTGTTGCTGGAGAATTTGAGTGGTATGTCTTGTTTTGGAACTTGTTGGCCCTTGGGTGGAGCTTGGTTTCGGTGTAGGTATGAAGGCATTTGATGAGCTCCTATTGCTTAATGTTCCCTGAATTCAAGAGTTCTCTAATGTTTTCAGGCTTTGGATTTAAGCTTCCTGCTTCTGGTTTTCAGTTTTATTTTTACAGTAGCCACTAGACTTCTCCATCTATACAGCACTGATGATAAAGTATCTAGGTTAAAGATGAAAAGTTTCTCCACATTGAGGGACACTCAGAGGTTCACTGAGTTACAAGGAGAAGAGAAGATGGAGGGGGTAGTTAGAGGTAACTGGAATGAGATGCGGTGAGATCAAGAGAGGAGAGAGCAAGCTAGCCAGTAGTCACTCCTTATGTGTGCTCTATAGTCTGGACCACTCAGAGGTATTTACAGAGTTATACGGGGAAGAGGAGAGGGAGGAAGTAGACAGAGGTGACCAGGAGGATAAGAGAGAGGAATGAGTAGGAGAGAGACAAATCCTGCCAGTAACCAGTTTCTTAGGTGTTCTCTACCGTCTGGAACACACAGAGATTCACAGAGTTGGATAGAGAATAGATGGGGGAGAAAAGAGACAGAGGCCACCTGGTGGAGAAAAAGGAGAGTCCAGAGGAGGAGAGAGTGGTCAAGCCAGTAATCTCGCTCTCAGGTAAACTTGGGTAGTGAAGTTTGGGTTTTTAAATGTACAAAATTGACAACAAAAACCTAAGAGCAAAGATTAAAAATCTAGAGTAGAGGTTGGATTTTCAAAGATACAATATTAAAGAAAAGCAGAAGGAAAAAGGAAGAAAGAAAAAAAATTATTAAAAAATAAACAAAAAAAAGAAAAAAAAACACACCAACAACCATCCAAAGAGTATATATGATGTTTGCCTTAAAAAAAAAAAAATAGTAATAATAGGTTATAGAAATAAAAATCAGAGAAGAAATAGAAGACTTAACAATTTAAAAAAGCTAGAAAAAAAAGAAAAAAAAAAACAAAAAAGCAAAAGGCAAAAAAAAAAAAATAGGAATGATTTTAAAAATATTAAAAATATATCTAGCCCTTCTCTGATGTTATGGGCCGTGTGGGCTCACTTCCAAGGTGGTTCCCTCTGTTTAACTTCTTCTGTTTGCTGGTTTTTTAGGCTCACTAGTTCAGTCACGCTGTGGGGAGGGGGGATGCTGCAAACAAACAGCACTGTCGTGTGCACACCGCATCTCAGCCCCACTTGACCTGTCCTTTCTCGCGGCGCACAAACCGCTCCGGCTCTACGATGCTCAGCCAGGAACCGTCTGGGGCCGGCCTTAGGCTGCGTGCACTTCCCCGGTCCAAGCCGCTCAGGTTCGGCGCTCAGGCAGCCCTCAGAGGCACAGATTCGGCTGGGACTGCGCTTTGTGCCCTTCCCAGGTCCGAGTAGCTCAGGAGTTTGGCGAGCACGATCGCCGCGGCTTGTCACCTTTTCCGCCGTTGCCACTCAGCTCTCTGGGTGGACCACTGGCGCACCCCGTGAGGCAGACTGTGACTGTCCAGCAACCCCAGAAGTCTTAGCAAAGGAGCCTGCTTGCAGTTAGGTAAGTAAAGTCTCTCCGGGTCTGCAATTGCCCCTTTCCAGTCCTTACGGCTCTGGCTGCCTGTCCCCTGCGGGGAATGGTCTGCAGCCGGCTTTTTCCGTTCTGTCCTTTGTTCTGTGCTCGGTCCTGGCGGTGTCTTATGTTCGAGCTTTTCGCGTGGTAGCTATCCCACAGTGGTTTGCTAGCCCAAGTTAGATTGTTCTGGTTGCGCATGGGGCGTTCCTGCCCGATTCTTACAAAGAACTGCAGCCAGCGCCTCCCGCGCGTCCCTGCCCTGCCCCCACTTCCCAATGGCGGATGCAGGCGTCTGTGCTGCTTTTCCACTGGGGGAGTTACTGTTGGGCTTGTAATCTCTTGGTTTTAATTATTTATCTATTTTTCCTTCCTGTTATGTTGCCCTCTGTGTTTCCAAGGCTCGCCACAGACTCGGCAGGGAGAGTGTTTCCTGGTGTTTGGAAACCTCTCTTCTTCAAATTCCCTTCCCGGGACGGGCTTCCCTTCCCGGGACGGAGCTCCCTCCCCACCTCCTTTGTCTCCTTTTTCGTCTTTTATATTTTTTCCTACCTGTTTTTGAAGACAATGGTCTGCTTTTCTGGTTGCCTGATGTCCTCTGCCAGCCTACAGAAGTTGTTTTGTGGAGTTTGCTTGGCGTTGAAATGTTCTTTTGAGGAATTTGTGAGGGAGAAAGTGATCTTCCCGTCCTATTCCTCCGCCATCTTTTCCATTTTCACTTTCAATGCCACTATCCTCAATCATGTCCAAGTTAAATTTTAAAATGTAATTGCTTTCACTTTGAATTCTTCTTGAGTAACACTTTTTAGGATAAAGTGTTAGTCTTTAACTCAGTGTCTTTCCAAGGAACCTGGAGATAACAAATGCAGCCTCAAATTTAAACCACAATAAATAAAAGAATAGTTAAGAAAAAATGGACTCTAAAATAACAACTTAGAAATATTGTTAAATGCATGGTTGCTAAAAGCTAATATTGCTAAAATGAACATGGGATAGGTAGTTCATAGTATGGTGTAGAGATGTGATATTTTTGTGTAAATTTCAAATTCTAGAAACAAGATTATTTAAGGAATTTATTTTTTATAGAGTAAGTAACCTATTAAAAGGATAAATAATAATTGATTTGGCTATATTGGTTTGGCTAAAAATTAGAAAGGATACATATTGTATAACAAAAGATAAACTCTCTTATCATTCAATGGTTCCAGCCCCAACACTAAAGCATAGTAGTTTGTTAATGTGTGCATGTGTGTGTATCACTCCAGAAATTGCCCATGCTTATATAAGCATATTTACATATATTCATGTTTTTTTAAAGAAATGGAAGCTCATTGCACATATTCTTCTTTATCTAGCTATTTTCATATACAGTACATATCCATCAGGATATATAGTACTAGCTCGCTTCTGCTAACTCATTACTCTAAAGCTGAGTTATGTATGTCCTCTGTATGTATGTTTCACAATTTATTTATTCTCCTCCTAATGAGTGCTGATGACTTGCCTTCTGCTTTCCTAATTGCATCAGTCAGAAAAATATGAAATGATAATGCAATAGTGGTATTCTGACTTAATGGATGCCCTTCTAAAATTTCACCATTAAGCAAACTGATGGGTTTTTATTCATACAAACCTATCATCATGATAAAACAGTTTCTATCTTTTCATCTGTTTATTTTTTCTTCTAATTTTGGTAGTTTTTATTTATCTCTTTTTGTTTGTTTTATTGTGTTTCCGTTGTGATGTGAGTTTTTAGCCATAATGGCTACTGAGTTTTATGAAACGCCTTACTTGGAATTATGAAGATAAAATTATTTTTTCTTCTTTGACTTCTTAATATCATGATTTATGTTTATAGAATTCCTAATATTCTACTCAGATAGGCAGATGACACCACCCTTATGGCAGAAAGTGAAGAGGAGCTAAAGAGCCTCTTGATGAAAGTGAAAGAGGAGAGTGAAAAGGTTGACTTAAAGCTCAACATTCAGAAAACTAAGATCATGGCATCTGGTCACATTACTTCATGGGAAGTAGATGGGGAAACAGTGGAAGCAGTGTCAGACTTTATTTGGGGGGGCTCCAAACCACTGCAGATGGTGATTATAGCCATGAAATTAAAAGATGCTTACTCCTTGGAAGGAAAGTTATGACCAACCTAGATAGCATATTCAAAAGCAGAGACATTGCTTGGCCAACAAAGGTCCATGTAGTCAAGGCTATGTTTTTTCCAGTGGTCATGTATAGATGTGAGAGTTGGACTGTGAAAAAAGCTAAGCACCAAAGAATTGTTGCTTTTGAACTGTGGTGTTGGAGAAGACTCATGAGAATCCCTTGGACTGCAAGATGATCCAACCAGTCCATTCTAAAGGAGATCAGTCCTGGGTGTTCACTGAAAGGACTGATGCTAAAGCTGAAACTCCAATACTTTTGTCGCTTCATGCAAAGAGTTGACCCATTGGAAATGACTCTGGTGCTGGGAGGGATTGGGGGCAGGAGGAGAAGGGGACGACAGAGGATGAGATGGTTGTATGGCATCACCGACTTGATAAACGTGAGTTTAAGTAAACTCCGGGGGTTGGTGATGGACAGGGAGGCCTGGCTTGCTGTGATTCATGGGGTTGCAAAGAGTCCGACAAAATTGAGGGACTGAACTGAACTGAATATGCTGCTATTTTACAAATCTAGATTGAATCACATAAGTCATAATATTGATATGCTACAGGATTTTGTTTTCTATTTGTTTAGAAGTTTGGCAAAATATATATGAATGTTTTGAGTTCTAGGATTTTTTTGTTTGTTTGTTTTTCCTTATTATTTAATTAATGCCAAATAAAAATTTATTCAGCTTTATTAGGATACAAACATTTCAACCTTTTGACTTATTTTAATTTTTCTTGTTTGCTTTTGTGTGTTCTTTAATTGGAGAATATTTGCTTTACAATTTTGTGTTGATTTCTCACATACAACAACATGAATCAGCTCTAAGTATATACATATACCCTCCTATTTAGCTTCCCTCCCATTTCACCCCATCCCACCCTTCTAAGTCATTAAAGAGCACCAAGTTGAGCTCCCAGTGTTATACAGCAACTTCCTACCAGCTATATATTGTACACGTAGCGGTGTATATATGTGAATGCTATTCTCTCAATTGGTCCCACCCTCTCCTTCCCCTGCTGTGTGCGCAAATCTGTTCTCTATGTCTGCATCTCTATCCCTGCCCTGTAATTAAGTTCATCAGTACCATTTTCTAGATTCCATATCTTTGTGTTAATATACAATATTTGTTTTTCTATTTTATCTCATGTTACTCTATATGACAGACTCTAGCTTCATCCATCTCACTACAACTGACTCAATTCCATTCCTTTTTATGGCTGAGGAATATTCCTTGTATATATGTATCAAATATTCATCCATTCATCTGTTAATGGACATCTAGGTTTCTCCCATATCTTGGCTACTGTAAATAGTTCTTCTAAGAATATTGGGGTACATTTGTCTTATTGAATCATGGTTTTCTCAGGGTATATTTCCAGTTATGGTATTGCTGGCTCATGGTGGTTTTATTCCTAGTTTTTTAAGGAATATCTATACCATTCTATCTAGTAAGTGTATCTATTTACATTCCTACCAACTATTCAGGAGTATTCCTTTTTCTCCACATCCTTTCCAGCATTTATTGTTTGTAGATATTTTGATGATGTTTTGTAATCCTTACAGGTGTGAGATTATACCTTATTGTAGCTTTGATTTGCATTTCTCTATTAATGAGCATCTTTTAATGTTTATTAGCTATAAAGAATGGAGAAGGCAATGGCACCCCACTCTTGTACTATTGCCTGGAAAATCCCATGGATGGAGGAACCTGGTAGACTGCAGTCCATGACGTTGCTAAGAGTCAGACAAAACTGAGCGACTTCACTTTGACTTTTCACTTTCATGCATTGGAGAAGGAAATGGCAACCCACTCCAGTATTCTTGCCTGGAGAATCCCAGGGATGGGGGATCCTGGCGGGCTGCCGTCTATGGGGTCGCACAGAGTTGGACATGACTGAGGTAACTTAGCAGCAGCAGCAGCCTAAGCTATAAAGGAAGAACACAGTATTTATTTGGAAAAATATGTGTTGAGGTATTCCATCCATTTTTTAAATATAAATTTATTGATTTTAATTGGAGGTTAATTACTTTAAAATATTGTATTGGTTTTGCCATACATCAACATGAATCCGCCACAGGTATACACGTGTAAGCTACATGAATTGCTTATGTATCTTGGAGATTAACCCTTTGTCAGTTGCTTTATTTGCAATTATTTTCTCCCCTTCCAAGTGTCATCTTTTCACAGAAATCTTTTGCATTTCTATATACTAACAATGAAAAAGTCAGAAAGATAAATTAACAATTCACTTCACCACTGCAACAGAAAGAATAAACTACCTAGGAATAAACCTACCTAATTAGACAAAAGACCTATATGCAGAAAACTATGACACTGATGAAAGATATCAAAGACAGCACAAACAGATGGAGAGCTTTACCATTCTTCCATTGAATTGGAAGAATGCTTTTGCTAAAATGACTATACTACCAATTCAAATAAGCATCTATGAAATTGGCAATGGTATTTTTCACAGAACTAGAACAAAACTTTTTACAATTTGTATAAAACACAAAAGACCACAAATACACAAAGGAATTTTGAGAAAGAAAAATAAGCTAGAGGAATTAACTTTCCTGACTTCAGAATATACTACAAAGCTACAATCATCAAGACAGTATAGTACTGGCACAAAAACGGAAATATAGATCAATAGAACAAGATAGAAAGCCAGTTATAAACTCATGCACCTATGGGCACTTCTTTTTTTTTTGTGGTACATTTATTATTTTTTTTAAATTTAAATTTGTTTGTTTTAATTGGAGGCTAATTACTTTAAAATATTGTATTGGTTTTGCCATACATCAACATGAATCAGCCATGGGTTTTGGACTCTGTGGGAGAGGGAGAGGGTGGGATGATTTGGGAGAATGACACTTCATTTTGACAAAGGGGACAAGCATATACAATGGAGAAAAGACAGCCTCTTCATTAAGTGGTGTTAGGAAAACTGGACAGTTACATGTAAAAGATGAAATTAAAACATTTCCTAGCATTATATGCAAAAATAAGCTCAAAACAAAGTAAAGACCTAAATGTAAGACCAGACACTATAAAACTCTTTGAGGAAAATATAGACAAGACACTATTTGACAAAAATGGCAAGAGGATCCCCTTTGACCCACCTCTTAGAGTAACGGGGAAAAATAATAAAAATAAACAAATGAGCTCTAATTAAATATGAAATATTTTGCATAGCAAAGTAAACTGTAAACAAGATAGGTTTTTTATGCTACTTTTGTAATTTTTAAGTATATTCCTGTTTTGATTTAAAAAAAGTTTTGAATATTTTCTTGCTCTCTTTATTGGAGCATTTCAAGTAGTACTGGAACTGTGTGACTTGAGAATTTTTTAGTATTCCCTCATGAAATCATCTAGGTTGGAGACTCTACTGAGTTATGAGATACAGCATGGTTTTTCAATAACTTTTAATATTTTTCTGTAATTGGTCTGTTTAGAATTTATATAACTTCATGATTCTGGTCTCTATCCCAAAATGCATCTTTAAATGTTCTCAATAACAAAAAAATTTTCCCCTAAGGAAAAAGCCAAAAATAAATAAACAAAAACTTCAACAAAATTCCCCAGTGTATACCACAAATGATGATCTTCCTAGTATATTTTGAATAAAATACTTACTATCAAGCACATTTAGTCTTTCATATTCTAGTTTCTGTCCTCACTTCTAGTTGCAACTTTCACCAGTCCCACCAAGTCTTCTAGTCTTAAATAAATACCTGTTAATACCAGAGGCATAATGTTGGCCCATGACCTTCTGTATTTACATTCATCATTCTCTCAGGCCAAATTTAACCTTTCCCTGGCCACTTAGGAGATCTTTCTAGTTTTATTTCTCATCCTTAGTATTTTTCTTAGCATTTATCAAAGATTTCTGTTCATAATTATTGATTTGTATTTCTCTCTCTAATGTTTCTAGGACTAAACATAAGTAATATTTTCCTTTTTATCTTTAACACTTTGCCTTTCATACAACAGAGCAGTATTAAATGAGTATGGAATGCATAAATTCATTTGATAAATATAAGAAAACTTCATAAATTTTACAGCAAAAATACTTGTGATCATGTTGAAAAATATTTTTTTCTTTAATTCTACAACTATAACTTCAATTTCTAGTATTATTTAATATTATAATTAATTTATGAAAGAGCTTTTTAAAATTACCATTCCCAACACCCTCAATCAAATCAAGCCCAATCAAGCAAAATAAATCTAAGTTACTTATTTCTCAACTGCATGGAATTCTAGTTAATTCCATTAACCACCTGGCAATTCCATGCTAACCTAAAAAAGAAGACAGGCACCAGATACTATTATTTCCATTTTATAGGTCAGAAAAATAAATTTGAATAATTAAACTAGTTATGATATCTTTGTAAAGCAAAATTAAAAGTTGATACTCTTCGTTCTGAGTCTGAAACAGTGAAAATTAAAAAATAGTAGTCAACTCATCATTTTCTAATTGGTAATTTACTATTACCTTGTATTGGAAATAGCTGATAGATTCCAATATTGCAAGATTTTATTTTAAGATTCTGAGAGGTTGTTTGGATGCATATGGGAACAACAGAACAACAAAAATCTCACATTTCAAGTTCTGTTTTATCTAGGGAAGTGTTAACCAGCAAACTTGTCCGAGAAAGTCAAAGAAAGGAAATATCTATTTTAGCTATCAAAACCCTCCAGAAGAGGAAATAGAATTTGTACTGAAGAAAATAAAAGTACCACTTTAAAGACAGGAAGTTTTATTATTTCCCAGCAATGATTTATCCAGTGAGATCATACAGTGAAATGATTATCTTTTTGTTTTTTTTCTTTTTTCACCTATTGACAGTGATCCATGCTCCATTGAATGGGAAGAAATTTTCATTTCTCACAAAGATGCAATTTATTTTCTAAGTTAGCCTGAAGTCTCCTTTTTCTTCAGTAATTCACCTTTATCTACATTGATTTAGGATATTGTTAATTATTTTTAATATTTATCATGCATATTTCTGTTACATATCTCTCCTTTAATTTCTAATCCACTCTAGGAAGAAGGGAAGAAAGGAAGAGACGAAAGAAAGAAAAAAGGAAATATATTCATTGAAAAAGTAAAAATAATTCAGACCAGTATCCAAAATTACAGAGAACTAATATGATTATTTTTCTTTACATCAAATATTATATAACTTGTAAAATGTTGAAGATAGTCAAATAATTTTGTGTTTTCTCCCCAGTAATAAGTTCTTATTCTTCATTTGGGCAGTGTCAAATGCATACATAAAATGATATGACATTTTAGGATATTAAAAATATATTAGATATTTTAATTGCCATAATGCACTAGTCCCTCATGAGCTTTCAGTATTACTCAACCATGAATACATTCAAAGTGTTACACTTACCATTTGAGATTTCAGCATTCAAATCGCTAAAGAAGAAAATAATTGTTTTCCCAATAGAGGAAATTCTTCTGTTTCACATGTCACTAGTACAAACAAGAAATTAGTTTTAACTGTTTGCTTCAACAATCATAAAAATAAAAATCATTGGAGATTTCAGAATCCAGTTAGCAATAAGCTGTAATTATATCTTCAATAAATTTTGAGTTTATTTTTGTATATGATTCTAGAAAGTGTTCTAAATTTATTATTTTACATGTAGCTGTCCAGTTTTCCCAACATTATTCATTGAAGAGCTTGTCTTTTCTCCATTGTATATGCTTGTCTCCTATGTCTTAGATTAACTTACTATAGACTTATTTCTGGGACTTATATATAAGACCAGATACCATGAAAATCAGAATGGAAAATAGGATATGCAGTACACTCTTTGGCATAATTTGCAGCAATAGCTTTTTGGATGTCTCCTAGAGCAATGGAAATAAAAACAAAACTAAATAAATGGAACCTAAATAAATTTAAAAGTTTTGTTTTGTTTTTTACAACAAATGAAACCATAAGCAAAATGAAAATACAAACTTATAATATGCTAAGTCACTTCAGTTGCGTCCACCTCTTTGTGACCCTATGGACTATAGCTCATAGACCACCAGTCTCCTCTGTCCTTGGGATTCTCCAGGCAAGGACACTGAAGTGGATTGTCTTGCCCTCCTCCAGGGGATATTCCCACCCCAGGGGTCAAATCTGCATTTCTTTTGTCTCCTGCATTGGCAGGCAGGTTCTTTGTCACTAGACCACCTGGGAAGCCCTACAGAATAAAAGAAAATATTTGCAAATGATGTGACCAAAAAGGGATAAATTTCCAAAATATACAAACAGCTAATACAGAGCTATAACTTTCTCCCTGCTCCAAAGGAAAAAAAAAAAAAAATTAAATAATGTACAGAAAATCTAAACAGCTGTTTCTCCAAAGGAGTTATATAACTAGACAACAGGTGCAAAGAAAAATGATCAACATCACTAATTATGGGAGAAAGTGAAAGTGAAGTTGTGTCTGACTCTTTGCGACCCCATGGACTGTAGCCTACCAGGCTTCTCAGTCCATGGGATTTTCCAGACAAGAGTATTGGAGAGGGTTGCCATTTCCTTCTGCAGGGGATCTTCCCTAACCAGGGATTGAACCCTGGTCTCCTACATTTTAGGCAGACACTTTACCCTCTAAGCCACCAGGGAAGCCCTAATTATGGGAGAAGTGCAAATAAAAACTGCAATGAGGTACCACCTCACACTGGTCAGAATGGCATCATCAAAAATTCTACAAATAATAAATGCTGGAGAGGGTGTGGAGGAAAGGGAACATTTCTACACTGTTGATTGCAATGTAAGTTGGTATGACACTATGGAAAATAGTCGAAGATTCCTTTAAAAACTAAAAATAGACTAATCATATGATCCAGTCATCCTACTAGCCAAGTATTGGGCATATATTCAAAAAAACCTCTAATTCAAAAAGATACTCATGCCAGTGTTCACAGCAGCAATATTCACAATAATCAAAACATGGAAGTGACATAAATGTCCATTGACAAATGAATGAATAAAATTTGTATTTTATACTGGCTTAAAGCTCAACATTCAGAAAACGAAGATCATGGCATCTGGTCCCATCACTTCATGGGAAATAGATGGGGAAACAGTGGAAACAGTGTCAGACTTTATTTTTTGGGGCTCCAAAATCACTGCAGATGGTGACTGCAGCCATGAAATTAAAAGACACTTACTCCTCGGAAGAAAAGTTATGACCATCCTAGGTAGTATATTCAAAAGCAGAGACATTACATTGCCGACTAAGGTCCGTTTAGTCAAGGCCATGGTTTTTCCTGTGGTCATGTATGGATGTGAGAGTTGGACTGTGAAGAAGGCTCAGAGCCAAAGAATTGGTGCTTTTGAACTGTAGTGTTGGAGAAGACTCTTGAGAGTCCCTTGGACTGCAAGGAGATCCAACCAGCTCATTCTCAAGGAGATCAACCCTGGGATTGCTTTGGAAGGAATGATGCTAAAGCTGAAGCTCCAGTGCTTTGGCCACCTCATACGAAAAGTTGACTCATTGGAAAAGACTATGATGCTGGGAGGGATTGGGGGTAGGAGAAGAAGGGGACGACTGAGAATGAGATGGCTGGATGGCATCACGGACTCGATGGACATGAGTCTGAGTGAACTCCGGGAAATGGTGATGGACAGGGAGGCCTGGTGTGCTGCGATTCATGGGGTCGCAAAGAGTCGGACACGACTGAGCGACTGAACTGAACTGATATACATATACACAATGGACTATCACTAAGCCATTAAAAAGAATGAAATAATGCCATTCATAGCAGCATAGAAGGACCTAGAGATTATCACACTAAGTGCCTAAGACAAAGACAAATATTATGTGATATTGACCATATGTGGGATCAAAAAAAAGGTACAAATGAACTGACTTACAAAACAAAAATAGACACACCTAAATAGAAAACAAACTTATGGTTATCAAAGTGGATAGGAGAGCAGAAATAAACTGGGACTTTGGGTTTAACATATGCATTTTACTATATATAAAACATATAACCAACAAGGAATTACTGTATAGCACTGTACTGTATAGAAACTACTAATTTATAATAACCCATAAGGGAAAAAAAATCTGAAAAATAATGTGTGTATATATATATATATGTAAATATAAAACTTAATCACTGCTATACACCTGAGACTAACACAACATTTTACATCAAGTATATATCAAGTAAAATAGCAAAAGATATCAGTTGCAAGAACAAAGTCATTAATTACTCTTTTTTCTTTTATTAATAATTTTTCAGTGCAGAAAATCATATCTGAATATGGATGATTTAATCATTTTCTTCTTTATGCCTAATAATTTTATCTATTGTTGAGAATTCTACCTGAATTGTCAATGAAAATACTTTGTATTCCTACTAGATTTTTTTTTGAATAATGAATAAACTGATGACATGAAAAAGATTACACTGATTGTAAAATAAGTGAATATAGCTCTTTCTTTTTTGCTAATATTCCAACACAATTGTTGTGCATCACATAATAAATAGCTTTATGTGCACATTATAGAAAATTCCTAGCATATAATTCATTTGCCATTATAAACATACCAGGAAGCCTTGGATGACAGGTAATTCACAAATACAATATCCTATGCTAATTGAACCAGGATGAAATAGAAGAAGAGTAATCAGAAGTGATTTCACATTCTGCTAACTTTCTGAATTGAAAATAGTATCTTCTTCCCAGGGGGATTTATTGTGGCAGTCTTAAACTACTAAGATCTATACAATATTACCCCATGTCTCTGGAAAAGAAGGATCTATCATTACAGTTTTCCATTATCAAGTAAAAATACCAGGGAAGAAGGGATAATTGGAAATGAAAGAGGCTACAACAGCAAAAATAAATAAGACTTTGTGCCCTGTTTTGACTATAACTTCTGCTTTTCTGTTTATACTGTACAATATAATAGAAAATTCAATTAAATGAAGTTGGAAAAACTGAAGGGTGCACTCTTATTTCCTGTAGTTATAGCAGAGCCAAACAGCATGAAGAGAGACTCCTCTCCTGGCAAGGACTCAGATAAAGGAAAGCCATAGACTCTTGGTTTACTGCAACCTTCCCCACTTCCTTTTTTTCTATAAAATCTGTCTCCTTCTCTTGCTGAGCAGGGATTTCAGATGTTTCACCTTGTTTGCTGAACCCTAGTCTCTGTTGATCTTCAATAAACCCATTTTTGCTAGAAAAACACCTGACAGTCCATTTGTTTCAGGTCAGCATATTATTTTGAGGGCTTTCCTCCTGCCCTATTCTTTCCCCTGGACAACTTTTTCTTAATAGATCCTTTGCATAAGTCCAAGCAGTATTCCATGCCTTTTGGTGGGTAATACTGCTGATAATGAATTCTTTCATTTCATGTTGTGCACCATAATATAAACATCGCTAGTATTTAAAGAAACTAAAAAAAAAAAAAAAAAAAAAAGCATCCATATGAATGAGGGTGTCTTTACTAAAAATTTCATGTATTTTGCAATATTATGTACAATTTTATGTATTTTTCAAAGTTAAAGCCAATATTTCTCTTTAAAGAGAAAGGAAATGCTAATGAATAAAAATTGCTAATTATATTCTATCACCCTCAACCAAGACCTCTTTTTGATGAAGATGACAAGTGACTCTTTCCCTCTTTCATGGTTTGAAAAATTTTAAACAACTGTTCTTATTTTCTTTATGACATATTTTAAAGTACTGGCATCTGGAGGTTTTTTATCTCACTTAATAAATGTATAGAAGAAATTATATTCTATAAATAGTCTGTAAGCAACTTGACTTTTTCCCATGTTATGCAATACAATTAGCTATTTTAAACAATGAACCTTAGTTCAATAAAAGTGAAATGTTCTGCTTACTATTTCTGGTATAGTATTATAAGGGCAAATTTTCCATTTTTAGGAGATAATCTATTTTAACTAAACATTTCCAGAAGACTATGACGTTAGCTTATTTCTGGGCATCTGTTTAATGTCTAATTTTATCAACTCCTCAATTGCATATGATTACAATAGAGTCAATCAAATAAACTGAATCTTCCCAGGACTCAAAAAGGGGGTATTTTTCCACAGTAGAAAGTAACCTGGCATTAAAGTATGCAAACTACTTATTAAAACTGCAGTGCAAAATTAATTATAGATAATGATATGCAACTGAGAATTATCTTAATTTTGATTGAATTAAATATAACTGATGTGTGAAGTAGCTCCTTTCAGTGGACATTATTATATTCAGAAACAAGACATATTAAAATATAGTTCTACTAACTAGTAGATTAAACCAAAGCATTGGAATAAATTTTGTGTATTAAGGAGATAGGTAACAGAAATAAACAATGGATTTCATTATTGGATATAACCACAAGTCATCTCCTAGAACAACAACAACAAAATTAATATATACTACTTGCTAAGCATAAAATCTGCATATGAATAATAAAGAAACAAACTAATTTTCTGCCTTCTTGGTACTTACATCCTATTTTGAAAAATATTAAACAATGATTAGATGAATAAAATGATATATGTTTACGAATTTCACTGATTCTGTAAATGTGTTGATGTGAAATATTATAACAAGAAGTTTAAATTTAGGTTAAAGACGTTCTGTGAAAATGATATTTAAGCTAGCATGCAAAGGATAAACAGAATATATCCATGTGAAAGACAGAGAAAAGGAAAAAAGAAAACTTTTCTAAGATTTGATGCTTCCTAGGGATGGGGGAGCCTGGTGGGCTGCTGTCTATGGGATTGCACAGAGTCAGACACTACTGAAGTGACTTAGCAGCAGGAGCTAAAAGCAGAGAAGGCAATGGCAACCCAGTCCAGTACTCTTGCTTGGAAAATCCCATGGACAGAAGAGCTTGGTAGGCTGCAGTCCATGGGGTCGCTAAGAGTCGGGCACGACTGAGCGACTTCATTTTCACTTTTCACTTTCCACTTTCATGCACTAGAGAAGGAAATGGCAACCAACTCCAGCATTCTTGCCTGGAGAATCCCAGAGACAGAAGAGCCTAGTGGGCTGCCGTCTATGGGGTCGCACTGAATTGGACATGACTGAAGCAACTTAGCAGCAGCAACAGCAGCTAAAAGAGCTATTCCATTCACCATTGCAACAATAAGAATAAAATACTTAGGAATATGTCTAGCTAAAGAAACTAAAAACCTATATATAGAAAACTATAAAACACTGGTGAAAGAAATCAAAGAGGACACTAATAGATGGAGAAATATACCATGTTCATGGATGGGAAGAATCAATATAGTAAAAATTAGTATACTACCCAAAGTAATATATAGATTTAACACAATCCCTATCAAGCTGCCAGTGCTATTTTTCACAGAGCCAGAACAAATAATTTCACAATTTGTATGGAAATACAAAAAAACTTCGAATAGCCAAAGCAATCTTGAGAAAGAAGGATGGAACTGGAGGAATCAACTTGCCTGACTTCTGGCTCTATTACAAAGCCACAGGTGTCAAGACAGTATGGTATTGCACAAAGACAGAAATATAGATCAATGGAAAAAAATAGAAAGCCCAGAGATAAATCCATGCACCTATGGATACCTTATCTTTGACAAAGGAGGCAAGAATATACAATGGAGTAAAGGAAATCTCTTTAAAAAGTGGTGCTGGGAAAACTGGTCAACCACTTGTAAAAGAATGAAACTAGATTACTTTCTAACACCATACACAAAAATAAACTCAAAATGGATTAAAGATCTAAACACAAGACTAGAAACTATGAAACTCCTAGAAGAGAACATAGGCAAAACACTCTTTGACATAAATCACAGCAGGATCCTCTAAGACCCACCTCCCAGAATACTGGAAATAAAAGCAAAAATAAACAAATGGGACCTAATTAAAATTAAAAGCTTCTGTACAACAAAGGAAACTATAAGCAAGGTGAAAAGACAGTCTTCAGAATGGGAGAAAATAATAGCAAATGAAGCAACTGACAAACAACTAATCTCAAAAAAATACAAGCAACTCCTGCAGCTCATTCCAGAAAAATAAATGACTCAATCAAAAAAATGGGCCAAAGAACTAAATAGACATTTCCCCAAAGAAGACATATGGATGACTAACAAACACAAGAAAAGATGCTCAACATCACTCCTTATCAGGGAAATGCAAATCAAAACCACAAGGAGGTCCCATTTCACTCCAGTCAGAATGGCTATGATCCAAAAGTCTACAAGCAATAAATGCTGGAGAGGGTATGAAGAAAAGGGAACCCTCTTACACTGTTGGTAGGAATGCAAACTAATACAGCCACTATGGAGAACAGTGTGGTGATTCCTTAAAAAATGGAAATAGAACTGCCTTATGACCCAGCAATCTTACTGCTGGGCATACACACTGAGGAAACCAGAATTGAAAGAGACACGTGTTCCCCAGTGTTCATCACAGCGCTGTTTACAATAGCCAGGACATGGAAACAACCTAGATGTCCATCATCAGATGAATGGATAAGAAAGCAGTGGTACATATACACAATGGAGTATTACTCATCCATTAAAACGAATACATTTGAATCAGTTCTAATGAGGTGGATGAAACTGGAGCCAATTATACAGAGCGAAGTAAGCTAGAAAGAAAAACACCAAAACAGTATACTAACGCATATATATGGAATTTAGAAAGATGATAATGATAACCCTGTATGTGAGACAGCAAAAGAGACACAGATGTATAGAACAGTCCTTTGGACTCTGTGGGAGAGGGAGAGGGTGGGATGATTTGGAAGAATGGCATTGAAACATGTACAATATCATATAAGAAATGAATCACCAGTCTAGGTTCAATGTAGGGTGCAGGATGCTTGGGCCTGGTGCACTGGGATGACCTGGAGGGATGGTGTTGGGGGGGGCAAAGGTGGGAGGGGGGTTCTGGATTGGGAACACAGTGTACACCCATGGTGGATTCATATTGATGTGTCAAAAACCAGTACAATATTGTAACGTAAAATAATAATAATAATAATAATAAAAGAAAAATAAATAAAAGGTCTTCCCTGGTTGTTCATATGGTTAAGAATCCGCCTGCAATACAAGTGGCCAGAGTTCGATCCCTGGGTTGGGAAGATCTCTTGGAGGAGGGCATGGCAACCCACATCAGTATTTTTGGCTGCAGAATCCCATGGACAGAGGAGCTTGGAAGGCTACAGTCCATGGAATCTCAGAGTCAGACATGACTGAGCCACTAAGCACAGCACAGCACAAGAGCTAAAAAGAGATCTAATGGCTGGAGCTGAGTGAGAAAGCCAAAGTGAGTTGCAAAGTACGAATGGAAAAATGAGCAACTACCACATCAGCATAGGCCTTGTAGGTTACTATGGTGAAAGAGTGAAGTTGGTTTTCATGAGAATTTCTCCTCCTCTTAAAGGTTAGGCAGTTTAGTTGTTTTTTTATTTCTCTAACATTTAAATAAAGCCATCTTGAGATTAACTACACTAGCTTTGCATTAAAATCTTTGAACTTTTAACTAGTTAATATATACAATAATGAACTAGTTATTTGCCTGACCTATTGATAATGAACAAGAGAAACACAAATGTATGGTATCAGATGTATTGCTGACAGATAAAAGATTGTAGTAGGTGAGGAGAGAGGTACAAGTAGATACAGATTCTAACATTTACAATGGAAGAAGTGGTTTACTGCATGCAATGCACAGCCTTAAATTTGGTGAAGTATGTACCTATCCTAACATCTAATGCCACATGGCCTCATGAATGACTTGATTTTATTAACCCAGTGTGTGTTAGTTGTTCAATCATGTCCAACTCTGCAACCCCACGGACTGTAGCCCACCAGGCTCCTCTGCCCATGGGATTCTCCAGGCAAGAACCCTGGAGTGGATGGAGTGGATTGCCATTCTCTTCTCCAGAGGGTCTTCCCGACCTAGGGATTGAACCCTGGTCTCTTGCATTGCAGGCAGATTCTTTACGCTTTGATCTACAGGGAAGTCCCTTATTATCCCTAAAGCCAAAATATGCACCATATTTAAAATGGTTCAGTTCAGTTCATTTCAATTCAGCCCCTCAGTCGTGTCCGACTCTTTGCGACCCCATGAATCGTAGCACGCCAGGTCTCCCTGTCCATCACCATCTCCTGGAGTTCACTCAGACTCACGTCCATCGAGTCTGTGATGCCATCCAGCCATCTCATCTTGGGTCGTCCCCTTCTCCTCCTACCCCCAATCTCTCCCAGCATCAGAGTCTTTTCCAATGAGTCAACCCTTCACACGAGGTGGCCAAAGTACTGGAGCTTCAGCTTTAGCATCATTCCTTCCAAAGAAATCCCAGGGTTGATCTCCTTCAGAATGGACTGGTTGGATCTCCTTGCAGTCCAAGGGACTTACAAGAGAATTTGCCAACACCACGGTTCAAACACATCAATTCTTCGGCGCTCAGCCTTCTTCACAGTCCAACTCTCACATCCATACATGACCACAGGAAAAACCATGGCCTTGACTAGACGGACCTCTATTGGCAAAGTAATGTCTCTGCTTTTGAATATACTATCTAGGTTGGTCATAACTTTTCTTCTAAAGAGTAAGCGTCTTTTAATTTCATGGCTACAGTCACCATCTGCAGTGATTTTGGAGCCCCCCAAAATAAAGTCTGACACTGTTTCCACTGTTTCCCCATCTATTTCCCATGAAGTGATGGGACCAGATGCCACGATCTTCGTTTTCTGAATGTTGAGCTTTATGCCAACTTTTTCACTCTCCTCTTTCACTTTCATCAAGAGAATTTTTAGCTCCTAATCACTTTCTGCCATAAGGGTAGTGTCATCTGCATATCTGAGGTTATTGATATTTCTCCCTGCAATCTTGATTCCAGCTTGTGTTTCTTCCAGTCCACCGTTTCTCATGATGTACTCTGCATATAAGTTAAAAAAGCAGATTGACAATATACAGCCTTGATGTACTCCTTTTCCTATTTGAAACCAGTCTGTTGTTCCATGTCCAGTTCTAACTGTTGCTTCCTGACCTGCATACAGATTTCTCAAGAGGCAGGTCAGGTGGTCTGGTATTCCCATCTCTTTCAGAATTTTCCACAGTTTCTTGTGATCCACACAGTCAAAGGCTTTGGCATAGTCAATAAAGCAGAAATAGACGTTTTTCTGGAACTCTCTTGCTTTTTCCATGATCCAGCAGATGTTGGCAATTTGATCTCTGGTTCCTCTGCCTTTTCTAAAACCAGCTGGAACATCAGGGAGTTCACAGTTCACCTATTACTGAAGCCTGACTTGGAGAATTTTGAGCATTACTTTACTAGCATGTGAGATGAGTGCAATTGTGTGGTAGTTTGATCATTCTTTGGCATTGCCTTTCGTTGGAATCACAATGAACACTGACCTTTTCCAGTTTTATGGCCACTGCTGAGTTGTCCAAATTTGCTGGCATATTGAGTGCAGCACTTTCACAGCATCATCTTTCAGGATTTGAAACTGCTCAACTGGAATTCCATCACCTCCACTAGCTTTGTTCATAGTGATGCTTTCTAAGGCCCACTTGACTTCACATTCCAAGATGTCTGGCTCTAGATTAGTGATCACATCATCATGATTATCTGGGTCTTGAAGATCTTTTTGTACAGTTCTTCTGTCTATTCTTGCCACCTCTTCTTAATATCTTTTGCTTCTGTTAGATCTATACCATTTCTGTCCTTTATCGAGCCCATCTTTGCATGAAATGTTCCCTTGGTATCTCTAATTTTCTTGAAGGGATCTCTAGTCTTTCCCATTCTGTTGTTTTCCTCTATTTAATGGTAATATTAGTAAAAGCAATTAAAAAGTACCTTTGAGAAAGTGGTGTATGTTGGCATATTTTGGAAGGCTCAAATTTAGCAGACTGGTTGTAAGAAAGACACATAGAAGAATAGCAAAACTGAAGGATACCCAGATAAATAAAAGTTTGGTAAACATCTTGGATGCTGAATTAATTTCAGTTAATACTTGTTTTATAACCTGAGTAGGTTACAACTTCTCTTGGTCTTGGTTATAGTATTAGGAAATTGAAGTGTTGAACTAAAATTGAATTAATCTTTGTATACTCACTTATACAATATGGTAAGGTTATTGGTTGTAAGTATAAAATAATTTTATAACAATGTATACTGGCCAAATAAATCACTGAGAATATTAATTTTTTAATTCAAACTCATTTATTCCAATGAAGGTAGTAGAATTTAGATTGTTTTTACTCCTATGAGATATTAGATAGCTGACTTGATATTGTTTCAAATAAAACTAAAGAGCCACACAGATTAAATTTTATTCATAAGATACAACACGATAGCAAAATTCAGCATACTACTCAAAGAAAGTTTTTAAAAAATGTTATGATCTAGAACATAATATATATTGTGATCAGTGATTCTGTTAGAAAATGATATTGCCTTTTATTTACTTTTTTTAAGATTCTATAGGAGTTATAAGATTCATTTAATCCACAAATAATGTAGTTTTTAAAATAGATCCAGGTATATTTGGTGATATTATTTATTAAATTTATTGATCATGTTTCATATTGAATATAAATTGCCAAAAAATTACTTTCTTTGCCAAGCTTCAAAAAATAAATTCAATCTGCATAAAAATCCCCTGCTTGTGTAGTATCAAAACATAACCATCTGGGTGAAAAGGAGCAATTACTATTAAAAATATTGGTTAAAAAAAGTTAATATTGGCGATTGAAAGTGATCAATTTAGCAACATTGATATTCATATTGTGTATTTATTGATAGATAAATCATAGTCTGCGTTTACATATTTTGGAGTTGAATGCTAAACCTAATTGATACTTTTAAATATTTTGATATGGGAAGATTTGGGAGCAAATGACATCCAAAATATCAATTTTCAATCTGCAATTTAAACAATGACAATATTGTATAACCTTAAGTAAAATCATAGAAGTAATAAGTACTTTGTTTTAACATATTCTGAATGTGTAAGATATCATTTGCCCATATTGCTTTTTAAATTCAATTTTACCAAGGCTTTTAGAATAGCAATAATTTAGCAAAAATAGATTTGAACAAAAAATATAAATCATATATATTTTACCATACTTCTACATACTCAAAACACACTTTTTCAGTTATAAAAACAGATATAATTAATGTAGTTTGCTAATTTCTATTGGATAATAGCAATAATATATGTGGATATGAAATATATAATTTTATCAAATAAATACAATTTATCAAATATATATCAAATAATTTTATCAACTATAAATAATATATCAATCAAATAAAATGTCTATCTTCATAAACACTTTTTAATCATAAATGTGAGTAAACATGTTCTTAATATCATCTTTCAGTGCACATACTCCAACAAACTGCCCAAATTTGAATGAGCTTATTAATATCAGTATCAAGAACTTCAACAGATTGCATCTATTATGTTTAGCCTCAGATTATAAATATTTATGAAAATGTTAAAAATTGTCATGAAATAGCATTCTTGTTAAAGATGGGTCCTGGCAGTCTTCTCTCGGCCAGGTCAAGGTGAATGTTTGAGGAAATATACCAAGCTAGCCAGAGGTGTACACTGAAGGTTTGAAACAAAAAAACTAATTTGCCCTCTAGTTGTAAAGTAAGATTCTAGAATTGAGCCTCACCCCTTAAATATTTAGAGTTATGCAAAGAGTTGGGACTATAAAAGAATGACTGTAGAGTATCCTGTGATACAGTTAAAAACTAGAATGTGCATTACTGAAGCCGACAGTAAAACTGTTTCAATAAGTAGCAAGGAGGGTCAAAGTTATATTATGCTGTGAAGTCAAGCAAGAGGAATCTAGAAAAACGGGATAGATTATTTTATTTGCAAAGGAGAAATAGAGACACAGACATAGACAAAAACATATACATTTTTCTTGTATGTATACAAGAAATATATACATTTTTCTTGTATAAGGGGGAAAGGTGGAAGAGGGAGAAATTCAGAGACTGGGATTGACACATATACACTATTGATACTATGTGTGAGATAGCTAATGAGAATATACTGCATAGCACAGGGAACTCTACCTAATGCACGGTGGTGACCTAATGGGAAGAAATTCCAAAAGGGAGGAGTTATATTTATAGGTATGGCTAATTCATTTTGCTGTATTTTAGAAACTAACATGAGCTTCCCTGGTGGCTCAGACGGTAAACAATTGCTTGCAATGCAGGATACCCTCGTTGATCTCCTGGAGGATGAAATGGCAACCCACTCCAGAATACTGCCTGGAGAATTCCATGGACAGAGGAGCCTCAGAGTCCATAGAGTCTCAGAGAGCCAAATACAACATTGTAAAGCAACTATACTTCAATAAAAATTAATTTAAATAGAAAAAAAAAGAGAGAGGATGTTGAGTTTGACGATACAGATTATAGGTGGTGACACAGAAAAGGGAAACATGGAGGGCAAGATTTCTGAAAACGGCTAATTACAATAAGTTAAGGAGAATATATGTGATGTTAAGGCATAGGAGAAAAGGAAAGATACCCATTTGAATGCAGAGTTCCAAAGAATAGCAAGGAGAGATAAGAAAGCCTTCCTCAGTGATCAATGCAAAGAATTAGGGGAAAACAATAGAATGGACAAGACTAGATATCTCTTCAAGAAAATTAGAGATAAAAAGGGAATATTTCATGCAAAGATGGGTACAATAAAGGACAGAAATTGTATGGACATAACAGAAGCAGAAGATATTAAGAAGAGGTGGCAAGAATACACAGAAGATCTATACAAAAAAGAGATATTCACAACCCAGATAATCACGACGGTGTGATCACTTACCTAGAGCCAGACATCCTGGAATGCAAAGTCAAGCGGGCCTTAGGAAGCATCACTTCAAACAAAGCTAGTGGATGTGGTGGAATTCCAGAAGAGCGATTTCAGATTCTAAAAGATGATACTGTGAAAGTGCTGCACTGAAAATGCCAGCAAATTTGGAAAATGCAGCAGTGGCCACAGGACTCAAACATGTTAGTTTTCATTCCAATCCCAAAGAAAGGAAATGCCAAAGAATTTTCAAACTACTGGACAATTGCACTCATCTCACATGCTAGCAAAGTAGTGCTCAAAATTCTCCAAGCCAGGCTTCAACAGTACATGAACCATGAACTTCTAGATGTTCCAGCTGGATTTAGAAAATCAGAGGATCCAGAGATCAAATTGCCAACATTCAGAGAATCATGGAAAAAACAAGAGAGATTCAGGAAAAAAAAAAAAAAAAGTCTGCTTTATTGACTATGCCAAAGTCTTTGACAGTGTGGATCACAACAAACTGGAAAATTCTGAAAGAGATGGGAATACCAGAACACCTGACCTGCCTCCTGAGAAATCTGTATGCAGGTCAGGAAGCAACAGTTAGAACTGGACATGGAACAACAGACTGGTTCCAAATCAGGAAAGGAGCATGGCAACACTGTATATTGTCACCCTGTTTATTTAACTTATATGCAGAGTACATTATGAGAAAGGCTTGACTGGATGAAGCACAAGCTGGAATCAAGATTGCCTGGAGAAATATCAAAAACCTCAGATATGCAGATGACACCATCACTTTCCTTTATGGCAGAAAGTGAAGAAGTAAAGAGCCTCTTGGTTAAATGAAAGGGAGTGAAAAAGTCAGCTTAAGACTCAATATTCAGAAAACTAAGAGAAAGCCATCTGGTCCCATCACTTTGTGGCAAATAGATGGGAAAACAATGACAGACTTTATTTTGGGGTGCTCCAAAATTACTGCAGATGATGACTGCAGCCATGAAATTAAAAGATACTTGCTCCTTTGAAGAAAAGTTATGACCAACCTATACAGCATATTAAAAAGCAGAGATATTACTTTGCAAACAAAGTCCGTCTAGTCAGTCAAGGCTGTCATTTTTCTAGTGGTTATGGATTTGAAAGTTGGACTATAAAGAGAGCTGAACACTGAATAATTGATGCTTTTGAACTGTGGTGTTGGAGAAGACTCTTGAGAGTTCCTTGGATTGCAAGGAGATCCACCTTGTCCATCCTAAAGGAAATCAGTCCTGAATATTCACTGGAAGTACTGACGCTGAAGCTGAATCTGAAACTCCATTACTTTGGCCACCTGATGGTAAGAACTGACTCTTTTGAAGAGACCCGGATTCTGGGAAAGATTGAAGGTGGGAGGAGAAGGGACCGACAGAGGATGAGATGGTTGGATGGCATCACTGACTCAAGGGACATGAGTTTGAGTAAGCTCTGGGAGTTGGTGATGGATAGAGAGGCCTGGTGTGTTGCAGTCCATGGGGTCACAAAGAGTTGCACATGACTGAGTGACTGAACTGAACTGAACTGAAGGAAAATATATAAAGAAAGTCAATAAAATGACTACAGAGTCCTCTTCTAAGTTATTTTTTATTTGCAAAGTGTTGTAGACACTTTTTCTTCTCCATAGTTAATGTGACGTCCCAAGTTCTTCTTTCTTCTATTGTTTGCTCAGCTGGTAAAGAATCCGCCTGCAATGCGGAAGACCTGGGTTTGATCCCTAGTTTGGGAAAATCCCCTGGAGAAGTTAATGGCTACCTACTCCAGTATCCTTCCCTGGAGAATTCCATGAACAGTATGGGTTTGCAAATATTTGGGCATGACTGAGTGGCTTTCACTTTCAAATATATCTTCCTTTTCTTTTAGTTCTTGTGTTTTCTTTCATATCTAGAATTATTGCAATAATTGAGTCACAAAAATGTACTTTCTGTTTTCTTCTACAATTGATACAATTCAGTCTCTTGTATTTAGATCTATATCCATTTTAAGTTAATTTTTGTCTGCTATGGAAGGCAAGGTACCTAGTGCACTCTTTTTGATGTATTCATCCATTTGTCCCATCATTGTTTGAAAATACTATAGACTTTCTCCATTGAATTGCCTTTGGGTACTTTTCAAAAATCAATTCACAACAAATGTAAGATTTTTTTTTTTCCATACTCATTTTTATTCCATTCTTCTGTATGTTTTTTTCTTATTCTAGTATCACATTGTCTTCATTACTGCAGCTTTGTAATAAGTTTGAAAACTGCAAATCTGCAAACTATGTTCTTTTTCAAGACTGCTGTGGCTATTCTGCATTTACATTTTATCTATTAGCTTGTCAACCCGTGCAAAATTTTATAGTAGATATATTAAATCTGTATGAATTTCAGTGTGTTGTCATATTAACAATTTTAACCTTTTCAGTTAATTTAAACAGAATATCTTACCACTTAGGTCTTCTTCAACTTTTATCAATGGTATTTTCTTCTTTCTGGGAACATACATTAACTTCTCTGATTAAAGTTATTATAAAATAGTTTATAATTTTATCAGCCTTCTTTATGGTCCATTTCTCATATGTACCTGATAACTGGAAAAATCATAGCTTTGACCATACAGACGTTTGTTGGCAAAGTGATGCCTCTGTCTTTTAATATGCTATCTATGTTTGTCATGGCTTTCCTTCCAAGGAGCAAGCATATTTTAATTTTTTTGTTGCATTCACCATCTGTAATGATTTTGGAGACCAAGAAAATAAAATCTGTCACTGTTTCCATATTTTCCTCTTCCTATAGTCAAAGGTATAGTTTTTCCAGTAGTTAAGTATGGATGTGAAATGTGGACTATAAAGAAAGCTGAGAGCTGGAGAATTAATGCTTTCAAACTATATTTCTGGAGAAGACTCTCAAGAATCTCGTGGAGAGCAAAGGGATCAAATCAGTCAATCTTAAGGGAAACTAACCCTGAATGTTCATTGGAAGGACCAGTGCTTCAGTACTCTGATACTTTGGCCACTTGATGCAGAGCCAAATCATTGGGAAAGACCTGGTGCTAGGAAAGATTGAGTGCAAGAGGAGAAGGGAGTGACAGTGGGTAAGATGGTTAGATGGCATCACTGACTCAATGGACATGAGTTTGAGCAAACTCTAGGAGATGGTGAAGGACAGGGAAGCCTGAAATGCTACATTCCATGGGGTAGCAAAGAGGCAGACATGACTTAGTGACTGACCAACTACAATAGTTTGCCATGAATTGATGGGATCAGATGCCATAATCTTAGTTTTGAATGTTGAGTTTTAAGCCAGTATTTTCCACTCTCCTCTTTCAGCCTCATCAAGCTCTTAAGTTCCTCTTCTCTTTCTGATGTTAGAGTGATATCAACTGCCTATCTGAGGTCGTTGATATTTCTCCTGGCTATCCTGATTTCAGCTTGTGATTCATCCAGCCCAGCATTTTGCATGATGCATTTTGCCTATTTTTTAATCAGGTTATTTATTTATTTAGCTATTGGATTATGGAAGTTTCTAACATAATTTGGTAATATAATTTGAAGTTCAGAAGTGTTATGCCTCTAGCTTTGTTTTTCTTTCTTAAGATTGTATTAACTAATTGGGGTCTTTAGTGGTTCCACACAAATTTTAGGAAATTTTTTCTGTTTCTTTGTAAAATTCGTTGGCATTTTGAAAGGGTTTTCTTTGAAACTGTAGGTCACTTTGGATAGTATGAACAGTTGACATATTAATTCTCCTAATCCATAAGTGCAAGGCGTATGTGCTCATTTGCACAGTCATTTCTGACTCCTTGGGGCCCTAACAACTGTAGGTCGCTAGGCTCTTCTGTCCACAGAATTTTGCAGGAAAGGATACTGGAGCAGGTTGCTATTTTTTACTCCCTGACTGCAGTTTCAATCCTTGGGCTGGGACGATTTCCTAGAGACAGAAATGGCAGCCCACTCCAGTTTGCTTGCTTGGAAAATCCCATGGACAGAGGAGCCTGGCAGGCTGCAGTCCATGGGATAACAAGAGTCAGACATGACTTAGCAACTAAGTCACCACCACCACTGCAGGGGATCTTTCCAACCCAGAGATAGAACTAGGGGATCTTGTGTCTCCTGCACTGATAGCCAGATTCTTTACCACTGAAGCCACCTAGAGTCCCTAAATACAGGGTATATTCACATTTATTTGTGTACTGTTGTATGTCCTTCATGAATGTTTTAGAGTTTCCAGTGTGCAATTTTCCAGTTTGATTAATTTTATTTCTGGATTAATTTATTGTTTTGATGATATTGTGAGATTTTTCTTTTTTCTTTTGTTTCATGGTTTATTGTTACTGTACAAAAACACATTGATTTTTTTTTAACTTGAAACTTTGCAGAATTTGTTACGTCATTCCAAAAAACATGTTGATTGCATCTTAAGTTTTTTACATATACTGTCATGTTAACTGTGAACAGGGAGACTTTTTATTTATATCTTTCCAACTTGGACACCTTTCTTTTCTTGCCCAACCTTCATTTCTTATCTAACCTTTTAGTACTAGGTTATATAGTAGTGCAAGTGGGCATTCTTATTTTGTTTCTGTATTATAGATAAAGCTGTTAGCTTTTCATTTTGAGTATGATGTGAGCTGTGAGTTTGTCATATATGTTGATCTCATATCTACATTCCTTTTACATCTAATTTCTTGACATCAATTTTGTCATGAATATATGCTGAATTTTGTTAAGTGTTTTTCAGCAAATATCAAGATAGTCAATATGGTTTGTATCTTTCACACATTGCATTGATTTTCATATATTAATCACACTTTACATTCTTGAGGTAAATCCCACTCAATCATAATCTTCAATCTGTTTCCATGGTGCTGAACTTGCACATTTATATTAAATATTGTTAATCATTTTAAAATCTCTTATTATTTTCTTTTCTGATTATGATATCAGAGTATTAAAATGCACATTGCATATCTTGGGAAGTCTTCTCTATCCTTTTTTTTAAAACTTGTAAAGGATCAATATTAATCTTTCCCATTCTTCAATCTTACTTGTATCTCTGAGTCCTAAATATGGGTCTTTTACAATGCCTATAGGTTGGATCAAAAATGTTTTAAACATTGTAGCAGAACAGTTTTTGCCTTTTGATTGGAGTGTTCAATTAATTAGTGTTCAATATAATTGCTGAATACATAGGGCTTATATCCGCAATTTTCTATCTGTTTTCTGAGTGTCTTATTAATTTTTTTTTTATCTCCACTACAGCCTCTTTTTATTTTCAATAGATTTTCTCTATTGTACTATTTTAATTCTTTTTTTATTATATGTTTCATTTATTTAATGACTATTAGGGGGATTAAAATTAACATTGTAACATAAAACATTCTACATACTTAATTTCAATAAAAATTAACTACAAAAATCTACTTAAATATCTGCCTGTTTCCACCTCTTCCTTTGTGTGATTATTATCATACAGAATTTTAAGTTCAATCCTTATTTTAGACTCCCTCCTTTCTGGGATTATCCCATTTATTGTTAGTTGGATCACACAACTCTGAACTCTACCCATTGACACCTCAATCAAGGGCTTCCCTGGTGGCTCAGATGGTAAAGAATCCGCTTGCAATGTAGGAGAGTTCCATACCTGGGTTGGGAAGATCCTCTGCAGGAGGGCATGGTAACCCACTCCAGTATTCTTGCTGGTGAATTCCATGGACAGTGGATCCCATGGGTCACAAAGAGTCAGACACAATTGAGAGATTTTCACCTTCACTTCCCTCAGTCAAAAATGAGGATTCTTTACAAGTTCTGTCCAAAATGCAACCACAGGAACTGGGAATTATTCTAAGGGACACTTGTGTAATGTAGATATCAGTTATTGTTTTTTCCTTCTTTCAAGAGTAAATATCCACCTGTTTTTTTTAATTATTCTATTTGTTTTATTTTGTCTTGGGTTTATAATGGTTTTGACAAAAGCGCTATTTCAGTTATTATTAAGAAGAAAAAGAAAATCAGAACTCAGAAGATAGGCTTTTGAATCAGCTAATATACACCTAGTAAACTGACTGCATGCTTATCAAACAGCACTGAGAATATTAAGACCAACAGTATACATAGAAAACCAAAGTGAAATTGTGAGCTAATTAGGCTTAAACATACCTTGCGTAAGTCTGAAACGTTGATCTATCGTGAAAAGTAATAATACAAGTGTAGCTTTCTATACGATTCTTGGAAAATTGTCTTAGCATTGCATGTTTTCTAATCCAAACAACCGTAGGGCATCAAATGAACTATGCAAATTAGATGCATTATCCAGACTTTGATGAATTTTACCAAGCAATGTCACCTTCTGAGTAATTTCTGAGGAGGTTAAGGTTACCTCCTCTGGTGATATCTAATGATTGACAAACTGGTTAGTTTTTCATTTTAAATTCCTAAAAGCTAACTTTTATATTTTCATACAGGCTCTGTGCTTGTATTTGTTATTATGAATTTAGAGACTTAAGCCCCTTCCAAGTTAAAATTACCAGAGAATAGCTCATAGTTGTAGAAATCACTCTTACTTTTTGTGTGTCTGCTGGAGGCTTTCTGAAATTGCTGGAAATAATTTTCTGTTCTATCACAGTCTTAGTCTAGTTTCTAGTCTAAGAAAACTGTAGTACTAGAACTGATGAGAATTAAGTTCCCAAGAAGGTCACTCTTCCAAACTTAGTTTGGATCAATGAATTAAACACTGAATAGAGATCAAGGGATGCAGAGCTCATGTCCTGGATTTCTCTCCTTACTAATATATATCCTCTGACTTATTGTGTTAGAGAAAAAGAGGAGATTAAGCATGATGGTATTTCATTTACTGTCAATTTTAATATTTTCTTATTTTTAAACTTATTACCTCCATTTTTTTTCCAAGCTCTGATATTAGTCTTGCTAACAATGCCCCTCTCTTTTCCTAACTTCCCAACAAGAAGATGCAATTGATATTTCACCCAGCACTTGTGATCAGCCCTACTAAGTAAATTTCAGCATGGGAGTCTGAACTTTCCTTGAATACAATATATAATATTTTTTCAGTTCTATTGGAACAAATATCCACTCTAACCAGGATTTAAATCTCTAAATTTTTACTCAGATTGCAATTACAAATTTCTACAAATTTGAAAGATGATATTATGAGAGGATGGGATACATTTTACACTCCCATTCTTGGAAGTACTTAATGCCTTATAAAATTATTGAATGTATAATAATAATGTCTAATTTTAAAATATTGTATATTTATAGTAATGTGTACTCTTAGTTTAATTACATTTGAATACAATGTTTGTTATATTCCTTTAGTCAGTTATTTAAAATTACTTTTTATCTAAGCATCTGCTCCTCCACAATTTCATCAGTTAAGTTCAGTTCAGTCGCTCAGTTGTGTCCCACTCTGTGCGACCCCATGAATCACAGCATGCCAGGCTGCCCTGTCCATCACCATCTCCAGGAGCACATTCAGACTCACGTCCATCGAGTCCGTGATGCCATCCAGCCATCTCATCCTGGGTCGTCCCCTTTTCCTCCTGCCTCCAATACCTCCCAGCATCAGAGTCTTTTCCAATGAGTCAACTCTTCGCATAGGTGTCCAAAGTGCTGGAGCTTCACCTTTACCATCATTCCTTCCAAAGAAATCCCAGGGTTGACCTCCTTCAGAATGGACTGGTTGGATCTCCTTGCAGTCCAAGGGACTTGCAAGAGAATTCGCCAACACCACAGTTCAAACGCATTAATTCTTCGGCGTTCAGCCTTCTTCACAGTCCAACTCTCACATCCATACATGACCACAGGAAAAACCATAGCCTTGACTAGACGGACCTTATTCAGCAAAGTAATGTCTCTGCTTTTGAATATACTATCTAGGTTGTTCATAACTTTCCTTCTAAGGAGTAAGCGTCTTTTACTTTCATGGCTGCAGTACCATCTGCAGTGATTTTGTAACCCAAAAAATAAAGTCTGACACTGTATATACTGTTTCCCCATCTATTTCCCATGAAGTGATGGGACCAGAAGCCATGATCTTCGTTTTCTGAATGTTGAGCTTTAAGCCAACTTTTTCACTCTCCACTTTCACTTTCATCAAGAGAATTTTTAGCTCCTAATCACTTTCTGCCATAAGGGTGGTGTCATCTGCATATCTGAGGTTATTGATATTACTCCTTACAATCTTTATTCCAGCTTGTGTTTCTTCCAGTCCAGCGTTTCTCATGATGTACTCTGCATATAAGTTAAATGAACAGGGTGACAATTTACAGCCTTGATGTATTCCTTTTCCTATTTGGAACCAGTCTGTTGTTCCATGTCCAGTTCTAACTGTTGACTCCTGATCTGCATACAGATTTCTTAAGAGGCAGGTCAGGTGGTCTGGTATTCCCATCTCTTTCAGAATTTTCCACAGTTTCTTGTGATCCACATAGTCCAAGTCTTTGTCATAGTCAATAAAACAGAAATAGATATTTTCCTGAAACTCTCTTGCTTTTTAAATGACCCAGCGGACATTGGCAATTTGATCTCTGGTTCCTCTGCCTTTTCTAAAACCAGCTGGAACATCAGGGAGTTCATGGTTCACGTATTGCTGAAGCCTGGTTTGGAGAGTTTTGAGCATTACTTTACTAGCATGTGAGATGAGTGCAACTGTGTGGTACTTTGAGCATTCCTTGGCATTGCCTTTCGTTGGAATTGGAATGAACACTGACCTTTTCCAGTTTTATGGCCACTGCTGAGTTTTCCAAATTTGCTGGCATATTGAGTGCAACACTTTCACAGCATCATCTTTCAGGATTTGAAACAGCTCAACTGGAATTCCATCTCCTCCACCAGCTTTGTTCGTAGTGATGCATTCTAAGGCCCATTTGACTTTACATTCCAAGATGTCTGGCTCTAGATTAGTGATCACATCATCATGATTATCTGGGTCATGAAGATCTTTTTTGTACAGTTCTTCTGTGTATTCTTGCCACCTCTTCTTAATATCTTCTGCTTCTGTTAGGTCCAGACCATTTCTGTCCTTTATCGAGCCCATCTTTGCATGAAATGTTCCCTTGGTATCTCTAATTTTCTTGAAGAGATCTCTAGTCTTTCCCATTCTGTTGTTTTCCTGGATTTGTTTGCATTGATCGCTGAAGAAGGCTTTCTTATCTCTTCTTGCTATTCTTTGGAACTCTGCAGTCAGATGCTTATATCTTTCCTTTTCTCCTTTGCTTTTTGCGTCTCTTCTTTTCACAGCTATTTGTAAGGCCTCCCCAGACAGCCATTTTGCTTTTTTGCATTTCTTTTCCATGAGGATGGTCTTGATCCCTGTTTCCTATACAATGTCACGAACATCATTCCATAGTTCATCAGGCACTCTATCTATCAGACCTAGACCCTTAAATCTATTTCTCACTTCCACTGTATAATCATGAGGAATTTGATTTAGGTCATACCTGAATGGTCTAGCGGTTTTCCCTACTTTCTTCAATTTCAGTCTGAATTTGGCAATAAGGAGTTCATGATCTGAGCCACAGTCAGCTCCCAGTCTTGTTTTTGTTGACTGTATAGAGCTTCTCCATCTTTGGCTACAAAGAATATAATCAATCTGATTTCAGTGTTGACCATCTGGTGATGTCCATGTGTAGAGTCTTCTCTTGTGTTGTTGGAAGAGGGTGTTTGCTATGACCAGCGCATTTTCTTGGCAAAACTCTATTAGTCTTTGCCTTGCTTCATTCTGCATTCCAAGGCCAAATTTGCTTGTTACTCCAGGTGTTTCTTGACTTCCTACTTTTGCATTTCACTCCCCTATAATGAAAAGGACATCTTTTTTGGGTGTTATTTCTAAAATATCTTGTAAGTCTTCATAAAACCGTTCAACTTCAGCTTCTTCAGCATTACTGTTTGGGGCACAGACTTGGATAACTGTGAAATTGAATGGTTTGCCTTGGAGACGAACAGAGATCATTCTGTCGTTTTTGAGACTGCATCCAAGTAGTGCATTTCAAACTCTTTTGTTAACCATGATGGCTACACCATTCTTCTGAGGGATTCCTGCCCGCAGTGGTAGATGTAATGGTCATCTGAGTGAAATTCACCCATTCCAGTCCATTTTAGTTCGCTGTTTCCTAGAAAGTCGACGTTCACTCTTTGCTATCTCTTGTTTGACCACTTCCAATTTGCCTTGATTCATGAACCTGACATTCCAGGTTCCTATGCAATATTGCCCTTTACAGCATCGGATCTTGCTTCTATCACCAGTCACATCCATAGCTGGGTATTGTTTTTGCTTTGGCTCCATCCCTTCATTCTTTCTGGAATTATTTCTCCACTGATCTCCAGTAGCATATTGGACACCTAATGACCTGGGGAGTTCCTCTTTTGGTATCCTATCTTTTTACCTTTTTATACTGTTCATGGGGCTCTCAAGGCAAGAATACTGAAGTGGTTTGCCATTCCCTTCTCCAGTGGATCACATTCTGTCAGACTTCTCCACCATGACCCGCCCATCATGGTTTGCCCCGTAGGCATGGCTTGGTATCATTGAGGTAGACAAGGCTGTGGTCCTAGTGTGATAAGATTGACTAGTTTTCTGTGAGTATGGTTTCATTGTGTCTGCCCTCTGATGCCCTCTTGCAACACTTACCATCCTTCTTGGGTTTCTCTTACCTTGGCATGGGGTATCTCTTCACAGTTGCTCCAGCAAAGCACAGCTGCTGTTCCTTACCTTGGACGAGGGGTATCTCCTTACCACCACCATTCCTGACCTTCAACGTGGGATAGCTCTTCTAGGCCCTCCTGTGCTGCACAGCCACCACTCTTCTGGTTGCTCCTCCCAGCCGCTGGCCCTGGCCTCAGGCTCGGGGTGGCTCCTCAAGGTCACTGCCCCTGGCCTCGGGCGAGAGGTGGCTTCTGGCTGTCCCTGATCTCGGATGCGGGGTGTCTCCTCCGGGCCATCACTGGCCTCGGACGATCATCTTCTCTTCTCTGGGCCTGTCCAAAACTGTCTTCTCCTATCTCTCTCCGTCTGATGCGCATTTAGCACTCCACAAATATTACTCCACTGAGGAGTCTCATTGTAAAACAATGCTCACCAACCGTGCACTCCACAAACATTACCCCACTGAGGAGTCTCATCGTAAAACAATCCTAACCAACCTTGCTTTTCTAATTTTTTTTTTCCCTCTAAAGTTAAAGAAAGCTAAACTCATCCTTAGATCCAATTATTTTTACTTTCCTTATTAAAAGTATTTTCCTCCACTTGTTCCCTATCGCATACACTCAATGTGAGAATTCAAAAGAGTTCTCCTCATTGGACATTTGTGAAAATGAAAGTCGCTCAGATGTGTCCAACTCTTTGTGACCCATGGACTACACAATCCATGGAATTTTCCAGACCAGAATTCTTGAGGGTGTAGCCCTTCCCTTCTGCAGAGGATCTTCCCAACCAAGGGATCGAACCCAGGTCTCCTGCATTGTAGGTGGATTCTTTACCAGCTGAGCCACAAGGACATTTGTGGTCCAGACCCAATTCTTGTGATAAAAAACCTTCTGTCTAAATAATTCTTGTTACACATGAAAAGGATTTCTATGGAGTCTAGAATGCCCTTCCTCTCATTTACATTTGAATGATACCACTTTAGGAGCTAATGCAACTCTTAGGAAGAAATCTTGATTATCCCAAGAGCTTGCATCAGTACCCTATTAAATGATCACTTACCTGCCAATAAACTTGCTATGTAGACCTATTTTCCAGATAGGGAAAACTTCTACTTACCTGAAAAGTAATTTGTCCTTCATTATATTCTAGCATCTGTCTATGTTTGGGCTTCCCTGGTGACTCAGCTGGTAAAGAACTTGCCTTCCATTGTAGAAGACATAAGAGACACAGGTTCAATCCCTGGGTCAGGAAGATCCCCCAGAAAAGGAAATGGCAATATACTCCAGTATTTTTGCCTGGAAAATTCCATGGACAAGAGGAGCCTGGGGATCTACAGTCCACAGGGTCACGAAGAGTTAGACACATGCATGCCATGCTTTACCTTCAGGTTCAGTGGAATTGTGCGTTTCTATTGTTGGATACCTTTTTTGCATCAAATCAATTGATTATTAAAAAGGATGTTACAAAGGGAATGACTGGCAGGAAATCTATACAAAAAAAGAAAAAAGGTCTTCCTCTACTCCCAGTGATTCTCAGGTCCTCACCTTTTCCTCTTATTCTGTAGTCAGTATTTCTGAATTTCTTTCTCCAGGCAGTAGGAGGTAGAGAGGAGAAAAAAATGAGCCTCCTCACTTCCTGAGCAGTAGGAGAAGGGAGTTCAAATATATTTCAAATGGGGAAATTGAATATAATTCTTCACTGTAAGAATGATGAGTTTCAGCAGGCCTTTAGTATGCTACTTTATATCAGGGGATGCTCATGAGTTGCCTTGAAATAACCAGGATTATCTATGATATATCCATTTAACTTTTTAAGAAATGTAAAAATTCCCTTCAGAACAAAATACAATTATATTTTGGTATCTATTTTTGTTTTGTACCCATGCAACCTTGGTTTGGAACTTTTAAAACCAGAAATAAGTATAGTATCTATCATTTTCTAAGTTATGGTTATCCTCAAACAGCTTGCCTATTAATATGCAATGGTACACACTGATATGTAATGTGCAAAAATATGGATGTAAACCAGTCAAAAAGATTAGATAGGTCAGAACTGACAGTTTAATGTGATGTCGAAGAAGAAAGATATCAGATAAGCTGTGTTCTGTAAAAGAAAAGTTCAAATTAAAGGGAAAAAAAAAAAGTATAGTAAATCATACAGAAGAAGCACCAAGGGAGACGTGTGTACTTATGTGAAAGGTGAACTGTGGGGACAGACCAGCAGATTTTCACTTTAAAATATAAGCTGCCTATTGGACTTTTTAAATCTAGATTTCAAACCGGTTTAAACAAAAATTTTTAAGTGTGGATGAAAAGACACTAACCTCCTGCTCATTATTCCTAAGTGGATTGATCTTTTCAGTTACTTCATAGATAAAATTATCCTCATAGAGGTGTGGTAAAACTGGTTCAAATTGTGTGCAGTACATTAAAGGAATGATTGCCATTTCACTTTTATTAATCTTTCACGCTCAGTTCAAATTGCTACATTTAAAATGACCTCATGGAGATAAATTAGAATTCAAGTCCTGATTGCTTAAAGTTGATACATTTCAATCTCAATTGCTTAATGATAAAGAGGCTTATATGAAATTTTTCTGAGAAAAAAATAAAATGGTAAGGACAGGATTAACTTTGCCTTTCTCTTTATTTTTTTTTTCTTCCCATTTCCCTCTTTAGGTCAACTTCAGTTTAGTTCAGTCGCTCAGTCGTGTCTGACTCTTTGCTACTCTGTGAATCGCAGCATGCCAGGCCTCCCTGTTATCCTCCCATTAATTGTGCACAAAGTTATTATATTTCACTTTATGTCAAGTTCTTCACTATCTGAGAAATGTGGATCATTTAGAAGACGTGAATTTTGGAAAAAACCTAAATCATTTCTTTCTTCAGTTGCTTTATCAGATATTGGGACTGATATCTGATGGTAATAAATAGAATGATTCAGTTCAGTAAAGTCGCTCAGTCTTGTCTGACTCTTTGCGACCCCTTGAAACGCAGCATGTCAGGCCTCCCTGTCCATCACCAACTCCCAGAGTTCACTCAGACTCACGTCCATGGAGTCAGAGATGCCATCCAGCCATCTCATCCTCTGTCGTCCTCTTCTCCTCCTGTCCCCAATCCCTCCCAGCATCAGAGTGTTTTCCAATGAGTCAACACTTCGCATGAGGTGGCCAAAGTACTGGAGTTTCACCTTCAGCATCACTCCCTCCAGAGAAATCCCAGCACTGATCTGCTTCAGAATGGATTGGTTGGATCTTCTTGTAGTCCAAGGGACTCTCAAGAGTCTTCTCCAACACCACAGTTCAAAAGCATCAATTTTTCAGTGCTCAGCTTTCTTCACAGTCCAACTCTCATATCCATACATGACCACTGGAAAAACTATAGCCTTGACTAGACGGACCTTAGTTGGCAAAGTAATGTCTCTGCTTTTCAATTTGCTGTCTAGATTGGTCATAACTTTTCTTCCAAAGACTAAGCGCCTTTTAATTTCATGGCTGTAATCACCATCTGCAGTGATTTTGGAGCCCAGAAAAATAAAGTCTGACACTGTTTCCACTGTTTCCCCATCTATTTCCCATGAAGTGATGGGACCAGATGCTATGATCTTCGTTTTCTGATGTTAAGCTTTAACCTTTCTCTCTTCTTTCACTTTCATCAAGAGGCTTTGTATCTCCTCTTCACTTTCTGCCATAAGGGTGGTGTCATCTGCATATCTGAGGTTATTGATATTTCTCCTGGCAATCTTGATTCCTGCTTGTATTTCTTCCAGCCCAGCATTTCTCATGATGTACCCTGCATATAAGTTAAATAAGCAGGGTAACAATTTACAGCCTTAAAGTACTCCTTTTCCTATTTGAAAACAGTCTGTTGTTCCATGTTCAGTTCTAATTGTTGCTTCCTGACCTGCATACAGATTTCTCAAGGGGCCAGTCAGGTGGTCTGGTATTCCCATCTCTTTCAGAATTTTCCACAGTTTATTGTGATTCACACAGTCGAAGTTTCGGCATAGTCAATAAAGCAGAAATGCATGTTTTTCTGGAACTCTCTTGCTTTTTCCATGATCCAGTGGATGTTGGCAATTTGATTTCTGGTTCCTCTGCCTTTTCTAAAACCAGGTTGAACATCTGGAAGTTCATGGTTCCCGTATTACTGAAGCCTGGCTTGAAGAATTTTGAACATTGTTTCACTAGCATGTGAGATGAGTGTAGTTGTGTGGTAGTTTGAGCATTCTTTGGCATTGCCTTTCTTTGGAATTGGAATGAAAACTGAACTTTTCCAGTCCTGTGATCACTGCTGAGTTTTCCAAATTTGCTGGCATATTGAGTGCAACACTTTCACAGCATCATGTTTCAGGATTTGAAACTGCTCAACTGGAATTCCATCACCTCCACTAGCTTTGTTCGTAGTGATGCTTTCTAAGGCCCACTTGATTTCACATTCCAGGATGTCTGGCTCTAGGTGGGTGATCACATCATCGTGATTATCTGGGTCGTGAAGCTCTTTTTTGTACAGTTCTTCTGTGTATTCTTGCCACTTCTTCTTAATATCTTCTGCTTCTGTTAGATCTATACCATTTCTGTTCTTTATCGAGCCCATCTTTGCATGAAATATTCCCTTGATACCTCTAATTTTCTTTAAGAGACATCTAGTCTTTACCATTCTGTTGTTTTCCTCTATTTCGTTGCATTGATCGCTGAGCAAAGCTTTCTTATCCCTTCCTGCTCTTCGTTGGAACTCCGCCTTCAGATGCGTATATCTTTCCTTTTTTCCGTTGCTTTTCACTTCTCTTCTTTTCACAGCTATTTGTAAGGCCTCCACAGACAGCCATTTTGGTTTTTTTTTTGCATTTCTTTTCCATTGCGATTGTCTTGATCTTTGTCTCCTGTGCAATGTCACGAACCTCATTCCATAGTTCATCAGGCACTCTAATCAGATCTAGGTTCTTAAATCTGCTTCTCAGTTCCACTGTATAATCATAAGGGATTTGATTTAGTTCATACCTGTATGGTCTAGTGGTTTTCCCTACTTTTTTCACTTTAAGTCTGAATTTGGCAATAAGGAGCTTATGATCTGAGCCACAGTCACCTCCTGGTCTTGTTTTTGTTGGCTATATAGAGATTCCCATCTTTGGCTGCAAAATATGTAATCAATCTGATTTCGGTGTTGATCATCTGGTGATGTCCATATGTAGAGTCTTCTCTTGTGTTGTTGGAAGAGGGTGTTTGCTATGACCAGTGCAGTTTCTTGGTGAAACTCTATTAATCTTTGCCCTGCTTCATTCCACATCCCAAGGCCAAATTTGCCTGTTACTCCAGGTGTTTCTTGACTTCCTACTTTTGCATTTCACTCCCCTATAATGAAAAGGACATCGTTTTGGGGTGTTAGTTCTGAAAGGTCTTGTTGATCTTCATATAACCGTTCAACTTCAGCCTCTTCAGGGTTACTGGTCGGGACATAGACTTGGATTACTGTGATATTGAGTGGTTTGCCTTGGAAATGAACAGAGATCATTCTGTCATTTTTGAGATTGCATCCAAGTACTGCATTTCAGACTCTTCTGTTGACCATGATGGCTACTCCATTTCTTCTGAGGGATTCCTGCCCGCAGTAGTAGATATAATGGTCATCTGAGTGAAATTCACCCATTCCAGTACATTTTAGTTCGCTGATTCCTAGAATGTTGACGTTCACTTTTGCCATTTCCTGTTTGACCACTTCCAATTTGCCTTGATTCATGAACCTGACATTCCAGGTTCCTATGCAATATTGTTTTTTACAGCATTGAACCTTGCTTCTATCATCACAACTGGGTATTGTTTTTGCTTTTGCTCCATCCCTTCATTCTTTCTGGAGTTATTTCTCCACAGATCTCTAGTAGCATATTGAGCACATACTGACCTGGGGAATTCCTCTTTCTGTATCCTGTCATTTTGCCTTTTCATACTGTTCATGGTGTTCTCACGGCAAAAATACTTAAGTGGTTTGCCATTCCCTTTTCCAGTGGACCACATTGTGTCAGACCTCTCCACCATGCCCGCCCATCTTGGGTGGCCCCACAGGGCCTGACTTAGTTTCACTGAGTTAGACAAGGCTGTGGTCCTAGTGTGATTAGATTGACTAGTTTTCTGTGAGTATGGTTTCAGTGTGTCTGCCCTTTGATGCCCTCTTGTAACACCTATTGTCTTACTTGAATTTCTCTTATCTTGGACGTGGGATATCTCTTCACGGCTACCCCATCAAAGCACAACTGCTGCTCCTTACCTTGGAGGAGGGATATCTCCTCACTGCCGCCCCTCCAAACCCTGAATGTGGAATAGCTCCTCTAGTCCCTCTGGCATCCATGCAGCCACTGCTCCTTGAACACGGGCTTACCCTTCCAGGCCGCAACCCCTGGTCTCACACAGGGGTAGCTCCTCTTGGCTGCTCCTGTGCTGTCGCAGCCTGGTACTCTCGGCCATTGCCCCTGACCTCAGATGCGACATAGTTGCTTATCTTCAGTATTTGAAGTTAGACTTTCAAGGCCTATTTTTCTCTTCTTCTGCTTTTAGTCTTTTAAACAATCATCAATTTGTAAAACTAAATGTACATTTGTGTGTGTGAGTGTGCGTGTGTGTGCCTGTTTGCCTGTTTTTCTAGAAATCAGAACACAGGATAGACTGCCTTATTCTCTTGAATTCATGAATCCATTGAATATTAAGAAGTCTCTTAAATATGAGAGAAGAATCAACACAGATAAACTGTAATATTATAAAACATGAGTATTCATCAATAATGTATTCTATTCTTGCCTAGAGTCTAACCTGTTCAAGGACTCAGCTTTTTCCTGTTCACTGTATAATGCCGTATATGAGCTCAAAACCTATTTGCTAAAGAGGTGCATATACTCTGGAAACAGAATATCACAATTTTTAGAAGTATTGAAAACATTTCATTTTGTTATTCTCTCTTTTTTAAAAACAAATATGTTGAAAGGCTATATAACTAATTGTTTCCTGAAAACTAGCAGCTCAGAAATGAGAAATCAGATTATTTCAGTTGGTAGCTAACAGGAGTTTTGGGTCATTGCACACACACTGTTTCTGAGAACCTTCTTTCAAAGCCTTCATCAAATCCTCAGTAGAAGGCAGTTGACCTTTGAAAATGCACTATCTGAAGCAGGCTGAAAACTCACAGGCACTTGTAGGCAGAGACAATCCTTTTTGAATGTGAATTCTAGGGGACAGACATTCAAGCACTTTTTAGTAGAAAGATTTAAATAGAAACAAGCTCCTATTGGGAGGAGCACACAAGGTCATTGCCCACTTCAAGTCTCATATTTTTTTTTAATATGAAGTTATTTATTTTAATTGGAAGTTAATTACTTCACAATACTGTATTGGTTTTGCCATACATCAACATGAATCCACCACAGTTTTACACGTGTTCCCCATCCTGAACCCGCCTCCCACCTCCTTCCCCATACCATCCCTCTGGGTCGTCCCAGTACACCAGCCCCAAGTATCCAGTATCATGCATCATCAATGCAAGTCGTATATTTCAAAGACCAAGCCATAGACATAAAAAAAATTTAGGAGGGAAAAGTGCTTTCTAAAGGGAGGGATAGATTGTGAGAGTCTAACTACTTTAGATTTTGCACTGTGTGTTTCAGTGTGATAGGCTGTCATTGAAAAAAGTTACTGAATTGCTTAAGAATGCTACCTTTTACTCAGAGTTCAAATATCTTTGGTTTTTGATTCTGACAGATTTACCAACAGAATACAAAAAGAGACCCAAAGGAGGCAAAGTCCTGACAGGTATGATGTGGGAATAGAGGGGATCAGAATTTTGAAAGGCTCATGAAAAGTCAAATTCTTACCTAGTCATCTTTATTATGGTTAGTAAACGTCTGACATTACGTTAAATAGCAGCATTGGATATAATCCATGTAACTATTGTATTTCAGTAGAAGAACTATACAAAAAGATCTCCATGATCCAGATAGTCAAAATGGTGTGATCACTCACTTAGAGTCAGAAATCCTAGAATGCAAAGTCAAGCAGGCCTTAGGAAGCAACACTATGGACAAAGCTAGTGGGGGCAACGGAATTCCAATTGAGCTATTGCAAATCCTAAAAGATGATGCTGTGAAAGTCCTGTGTTCAATATGCCAGCAAATTTGGAAACCTCAACAGTGGCAACAGGACTTGAAAAGGTCAGTTTTCATTCCAATCCCCAAAAGGCTATGCTGAAAAATTTTCAAACTGCAACACAATTGCACTCATCTCACACACTATCAAAATATTGCTTAAAAATCTCCAGGCCAGGTTTCAACAGTACATAAATCGTGAACCTCCAGATGTTCAAGCTGCATTTAGAAAAGGCAGAGGAACCAGGGATCAACTGACAATATTCACTGGATCATTGAAAAAGCAAGAGATTTCCAGAAAAATAATCTTCTTCTGCATTACTGACTATGCCAAAGCCTTTGACTGTGTGGATCACCATAAACTGTGGAGATTCTTCAAGAGATGGGAATATCAGACCACATGACCTGCCTCTTGAGAAATCTGTATGCAGGACAAGAAGTAACAGTTGTAACTGGACATGGAACAACAGACTGGTTCAAAATCATGAAAGGAGTACATCAAGGCTGTATACTGTCCCCCTGCTTTTTAATTTCTATGAAGAGTGCATCATGAGAAATGTTGGGCTCAATGAAACACAAACTGGAATCAAGATTGCAGTGAGAAATATCAGTAACTTCAGATGTGCAGATGGCACCACCCTTATGGCAGAAAGCAAAGAAGAACTGAAGAGCCTCTTGATGAAAGTGAAAGAAGAGTGCCTGGAGCCAGTGTGAGGAACTCTGCCCATGGCAAAGGTCATGAGGAAGGAGGCTTGACATACACAAAGGCGTGATCAAGCCTCAGGAAACCCCCTGTTCCCGAGCATCTACCCCCCAAACCAGAGTCTATCTACTTTACTGTTTCATACTCTCGCCTACACCTCTGACTTTACAGGGGGCTGACCCCCATTACCTCTCTCTGAGAAGGAGTTAACTTACAGCTCCAAGTCAATAAAAATTAATGGGCGTGACAAGAGTGTTTCAACTTAGGAACTCCTCTGAAGGTTATCTAGCCCGCCTGTATAGGTTCCTCTGGCCACATGTGATTGTTTACAGCCTCCCAACCTGAGAGGCACCAGATGTTTTAGACTTACTAAAGGCAAATTCTTTTGGGAAGTTAGAAATTATTAGTATAGTGGGTTGGATAGGAATTATATTGATGAAGGGTTTTTCATTTGTTGTGCCAATAATTGCTGCTAATTCCCTGCCCTGGGTGTGACAAGGGTGTCTCAGGTCAAACCTCTCTGCCAGCAAACTAGCTTGTGTGACAGGCTTATCCATACTCCTGCCACTACACACATGACTGTTTACTACCTCTCAACCATAAACAGCACAGAGACTTTGGAGTATTTTGAGAATTTTAATTAGCATAGGGTTTTTCTCATTGTTGAGTCAATGATTGCTGCCAGGCCTCCATATCCTTAAGCACCTGGGAATATATTAATCAATGTATTTGGAATATAGAAAAGGAAATATAATTGTTTTTAAGGTTAGCAATGCTAGACTTTTTGAGTTAATGAATTTTTTCTTTTGTAATAAATCACTGTACTTTGTTATAAATCACTGTGTCCTTGCTATGTAAAAATGTAACTTTATCACTATCTTAAGACTAAATAGATCTTAAGGGGAACATTGGTGAAAGGATTTTCATTTGTTGGGCTGATGTTTGCTGCTAAATCTCCAATTTCCCTGCCCTTGTAATGACTATAACTAGTATATAGGAGAAATAAGTATTAACCTTTAAGATTAATCATGTTAACCTTGGGTTAAATAAATTCCTTTCTTGACTGTAACTCACTATACCCTCACCCTATAGGAATGCAACTTTATTTGGAGGGTGGTGCCTGGTTAAAGGAAAAACACCCTTGGAAAAAATAAGTTTTTTGGTTATCAGAAAGAAAGGGTTGTAAAATGTCAGCAGGCCTCTTGGCCAGAAGATGATACAAAACCCCTAAGATATTTTTTTATGTAAAGCACCTGATTTTGATAAAGGTCAGGACTGCTGACCCCCGCGTGACTCTGTATTCATCCCTATGTGTAACAAAAGGTATATAAGCAAACCTGAAAATAAAGAAATCGGATCAGTTTCCAGAAAGATGGATTCCTGCAGGTCTCTTCTTTCTTGCTCTCCATTTTTTCTGGCTGAATTCCCATCTGGAGCGTGGGTGCTCACCATGTATACTTACTTGCCCCGGTTTTTAAGTTCCATGTGAAAAGTAACCCAAGGAGGGGCACCTTCCGATATTCAAGTGGCACCGGTGGCCCAATGTAGATGGTGCAAATTCCTTGTCTTGGAATTTTATTGGTATCCCATGTAAACCAAGATATTCAGCCTCTTTTTCTCTCCTACTATTTTCTGGCCAAATTTCCATCTGGTGCTTGGGTACCCACCAAGCCTGCTAATTTTGCCTGAGCTTCTAAGATTGGACCGGGGCGGGGGGGGCCTCAGGGCCTCCTCTCCTTCAGGAGAATGGGAAGACACCTGCGGCCTACATAGGTGGTGATTGGTATTCCATGTAAACCAAGTTATTCAGCCTCTTTTTCTCTGCTAATTTTCTAATCCCTCTCTATCTGTGATTAAATAAGTTATTTCCAAGGATGCTGACTCCATCCCCACCTTTGAATCACCCTGGATCCACCGGGGCTGGACCCTGGCAAAGAGAGTGACAAATTTGGCTTAAAAGTCAAGATTCAGAAAACTAAGATCATGGCATCTGGTCCCATCAATTCATGTAAAATAGATGGGGAAGCAATGGAAACAGTGACAGACTTTATTTTCTTGGGCTCCAAAATCACTGCAGGTGGTGACTGCAGCCATGAAATTAAAAGACGTTTGCTCCTTGGGAAAAAAGCTATGACCAACCTAGACAGCATATTAAAAAGCAAATACATTACTTTACCAGCAAAGGTCCATGTAGTCAAAGCTATGATTTTTCCTGTAGTCATGTATGAATGTGAGCATTGGACTATATAGAAAGCTGAGCGCCAAAAGATTGATGCATTTGAATTGTGGTGTTGGAGAAGATTCTTGAGAGTCCCTTGGACTGCAAGGAGATGCAACCAATCAGTCCTAAAGAAATCAGTCCTGGTTGTTCATTGGAAGAATTGATGCTGAAGCTCAATTACTTTGGCCATATGATGTGAATAATTGACTCATATGAAAAGACCCTGATGCTGGGAAAGATTGAAGGAGCGAGGAGAAAGGGACGACAGAGGATGAGATGGTCAGATGGAATCACCGACTCTATGGACATGATTTTGAGCAAGCTCCAGGAGTTAGTGATGGACAGGGAAGCCTGGTGCATTGCCGTCCACGGGGTCGCAAAGAGTCAGACATGACTTAACAACTGAATTGACTGTATTTCAAATATTAGACTCTATGTACAGGTCCAGGTTCTATCTGAACATGTACAAAAGTACAAATGTAGAAAATAGTAACTACTTATCATAATGTAAAAGTTTTCATGAGTATTTGATTTATGTATGTATGTATGTATGTATGTATGCGAGACAGCAAAAGAGACACAGATGTATAGAGCAGTCTTTGGACTCTGTGTGAGAGGGAGAGGGTGGGGTGATTTGGGAGAATGGCATTGAAACATGTATAATATCATATAAGAAACGAATCACCAGTCTAGGTTCAATGCAGGGTGCAGGATGCTTGGGGCTGGTTCACTGGCATGACCCAGAGAGATGGTACAGGGAGGGAGACGGAAGGGGGGTTCAGGATGGGGAACACTAGTACACCTGTGGCAGATTCATGTTGATGTATGTCAATACCAATACAGTATTGTAAAGTAATTAGCCTCCAACTAAAATAAATAAATTTAAATTTAAAAAATAAATAAATTTATATTGGAAAAAAAAAGAGTCTTGTCTAAAACCACAGTTCAAAAGCATCAATTCTTCAGCACTCAGCCTTATTCACAGTTCAACTCTCGCATCCATACATGACCCCTGGAAAAACCATAGCCTTGAATAGATGGACCTTTGTTGGCAAAGTTATGTCTCTGATTACATTAAGCTATATTAAATTTGATTAAAAATTAACTTACTTTCTATAGAGAACCTTAGTATCTTTAAAGAAGAAATGCATGAACATAAGAATGAAAAATGAGAAGACATATTAATTTGACTCTGATTGATACTGATTTTTTTAATTTATTTTTAATTTGAGGAAAATTATTTTAAAATGTTGTTTTGATTTCAGCCTACTACAACATAAATCAGTAGGAAGTACACCACAGTGCTCACAGGACTTGAAAATGTCAGTTTTCATTTCAATACCAGAGAAGGGCAAGTCCATAGAACGTTGAAACTACTATACAGTTGCACTTTTTTCATGCTAGTAAGGTTATACTTTTGAACTGTGGCATTGGAGAAGACTCTTGAGAGTCCCTTGGACTGCAAGGAGATCCAACCAGTCCATTCTGAAGGAGATCAGCCCTGGGATTTCTTTGGAAGGAATGATGCTGAAGTTGAAACTCCAGTATTTTGGCCACCTCATGCGAAGAGTTAACTCATTGGAAAATATTCTGATGCTGGGAGGGATTGGAGGCAAGAGGAGAAGGGGACAACAGAGGATGAGATGGCTGGATGTCATCACTGACTCGATGGACGTGAGTCTGAGTGAACGCCGGGAGTTGGTTGGTGATGGACCGAGGTCGTAAAGAGTCGGACATGACTGAGCGACTGAACTGAACTGAAGTTCGTGCTCAAAATCCTTCAAGTTAGGCTTTAGCAGTACATGAATCAAGAACTTCCAGATATAAAAGTGGGTTTACAAAAGGCAGAGAAACCAGAGATCAAATTTCCAACATTCATTGGATCATAGGGAAAGGAAGGGAATTCCAGGAAAATGTCTACTCCAGCTTGATTGACTACACTGAAGCCATTGACTCTGTTGGTCACAGAAAACAGCAGGAAATTCTTAAAGAAATGGGACTAACAGACCACCTTATCTGTCTCCTGAGAAACCTGTATGCGTATCAAGAAACAACAGTTAGAACCTTACACGGAACAACTAATTGGTCCAAAATTGGGAAAAAGAGTATGAAAAGGCTATATATTGTCACCCTTCTTATTTAACTTATGTGCAGAGTACATCATGTGAAATGCTGGGCTAGACTGCCAAGAGAAATATCAACAACCTCGGATATGCAGATGATACCACTCTAATGGGAGAAAGTGAAGAGGCACTAAAAAACATTTTGATGAGAGTTAAAGAATAAAGTGAAAAAGTTGGCTAAAATTCAAAAAGCCAAAACCGTGGTATCCAGTCTCATCTCTTCATGGCAAATAGAAGGGGAAAAAAGTAAAAGCAGTGACAGATTTTATTTTCTTGAGCTCCAGAATCACTGAGGACAGTGACTGCAGCCATGAAATTAGAAAATGGTTCTCCTTGGAAGGAAAGCTATGACAAAACTATTAAAAAACAAAGACATATCTTTGCCAACAAAAGTCTATATAGTTAAAGATTTTATTGATTTCCAGGAATCAGTATGGATATGAAAGTTGGAGTATAAAGAAGGCTGAGTGCTAAAGAATTGATTGTGGTACTGGCGAAGACTCTTGAGAGTCCTTGAAATCAAACCAGTCAATCGTAAAGAAAATCAATCTTGAATATTCACTTGAAGGACTGATGCCAAAGCTGAAGTCCCAATACTTTGGTTATCTGATGTGAACATCCAGGTCTTTGAAAAGGTAAAACCAATACAATATTGTAAAGTAATTAGCCTCCAATTAAAATAAATAAATTTATATTAAAAAATAAAGTAAAATCAAATTCAAAAGAAAAAGACTCTGATGCTGGGAAAGATGGAAGAAAAAAGCAGAAGGATGTGGTAAAGCATAAGATTGTTAGAGAGCATCACCAACTCAAAGGACATGAATTTTAGCAAACTCTGGGAGACAGTGAAGGACAAAGAAGCATGGCATGCTGAAGCCCATGGGATCACAAAGAGTCGGACTTGATTTAGTGACTGAACAACAATAAAATATATATGCCCCTTCTCTCTTTAACATCCCTTCAACCACTTATCCTCCACCCCATCCCATTCCTTTAGTTTGTCACAGTACAGGGTTGAGCTCCTTGTGTTATACAGCAACTTCTTTGTAGCTATCTGTTTTGTATATGGTAATATATATGTTTCAATGCTATTCTCTCAATTCATCCTACTCGTTCCTTCCCCCACTATGTTCAAAAGCCTGTTCTTTAGGTCTGAGTCTATTTTCCTGGCCTTCAAATAGGTTCATTCATACCATTTTTCTAAAGTCTATGTGTATGTGTTAATACTAGACATTTGCTTTTCTCTTTCTGAGCTTGATTTTTATTACACTAAACTGTAATAATTTGATTAAAATTTAATTTACTTTCTATAGAAAACCTTAGTGTCTTCTGAAAAAGAAATATATAAAGCTAAAGATGAAGGATGAGAAGGTATAGTAGTTTGACACTGATTGACATTGATTTGGTTTCTTTTTACATTTATTTTTAATAAAGTGTTTCTGACTTTATAAATAATTAGAATCTATGTCCTAATCTATTAAATTGAAAATTAAGCTCTATGTCCATCCACTTCTAAAATTGACTTTAATTAATACCTTTTTATGGCTAAGTAATATTCCACTGTATATATGTACACAACTTCTTTATCCATTCATCTGTCGATGGATATCTAGGTTGCTTCCAAGTACCAGCTATTGTAATTAGTGCCGCAATGAACCTTGGGGTACATGCATCTTTTTCAATTATGATTTTCTGAGGGTATAGGCTGAGTAGTAGCATTGCTGTATCGTAAGTTAGTTTCACAAATGATTTATCTTTAAATGTCATTTTATACCCATTCTACATTTGCATTGATTTCTAGAAAATAGCGTTATTAAGTGTTTCAGTTCAGTTCAGTTCAGTCTCTCAGTTGTGTCCGATTCTTTGCGACTTAATGAATCACAGCACGCCAGGCCTCCCTGTCCATCACCAACTACCAGAGTTCACTCAGATTCACAACCATCGAGTCAGTGATGCCATCCAGCCATCTCATCCTCTGTCGTCCCCTTCTCCTCCTGCCCCCAATCCCTCCCAGCATAAAAGTCTTTTCCAATGAGTCAACTCTTTGCATGAGGTGGCCAAAGTACTGGAGTTTCAGCTTTAGCATCATTCCTTCCAAAGAAATCCCAGGGCTGATCTCCTTCAGAATGGAGTGGTTGGATCTCCTTGCAGTCCAAGGGACTCTCAAGGGTCTTCTCCAACACCACAGTTCAAAAGCATCAATTCTTCGGCGCTCAGCCTTCTTCACAGTCCAACTTAGCCTCAAATATATTTTCATTTTAGTACTTCTGCTAATTTGATCCTTCTAGGATCAATTAATGTGCCCATTAATTCTCATGTAAATACCTTAATGCCACTTTAATTATTCTCAGTTATTTATAAATGCTTTTCCTAAAATCCTTGATAACATGATACTCATATATAGAGAAATTAAGCTCTTTATTTGGAAGAACATAGACACACACTCACACACAAAACCCTTTATGTTTAGACTGCACTTTTCATTCTTTAACATGTTAGTCTCTTAAAAAATGAACAGCACTTGGGTGCAATCTCAAGAATGACCTCAGAATGACCTCATTTTACTTCCAAGGTAAACCATTCAACATGAGTAATCCAAGTCTATGCCCCAACCACTGATGACAAAGAAGCTGAAGCTGACCAGTTCCATGTAGACCTACAAGATCTTCTAGATATAATACCAAAAAAGATGTCCTATTCATCATAGTGAATTGGAATGCAACATAGGAAGTCAAGAAATAGCTGGAGTAACAGGCAAGTTTGGCCTTGGAGTACAAAATGAAGCAAGGCAAGACTAACAGAGCTTTAGCAAGCATCGTTTTCCAATAATACAAGAGACGACTTTACACATGGATATCACCAAATGGTTAATACCTAAATCCGAATGATTATATTATTTGCAGCCAAAGATGGAGAAGCTCTACACAGGCAGCAAAAATAAGACCTGGAGCTGACTATGTCACAGATAATCAGTTATTTATTGAAAAATTCAGGTTTAAACTAAAGAAAGTGAAGAAAACCATTTGGCCACTCAGTTATAACCTAAATAAAATCCCTTGTTATTATTCAGGGGAGGTGACAAATAGTTTCAAGAAATTAGATCTGGTAGACAGATTGTCTGAGGAACTATAGATACAGGTTCACAACATTGTACTTGAGGGAGTGATTGAAACCATCCCAAAGAAAAAGAAATGCAAGAAAGTAAAGTGGTTGTCTGATGAGGTTTTACAAATAGCTAAGGAAAGAAGAGAAAAATCTCACAGTGGCCACAGGACTGGAAAGCAAGGGAGAAAGAGAAAGCTATACTCAACTGAATGCAGAGGTCCAGGAAATAGCAAGGGGAAATAAGGCCTTCTTCAATTAACAATGCAAAGAAACAGAGGAAAACAAGAGAATGTGAAAAATTAGAGTTCTCTTCAAGAAAATTGGAGATATAAAAAAATAAAAAATAATGCAAGATTGGGCATGATAAAGGACAGAAAAAGGTAAAGACCTAACAAAAGCAGAAGAGACTAAGAAAAGGTGGCAAGAATACACAGAATAATTATACAAAAAAAAAAAAAATCTTAATGAACAGGATAACCGTAATGGTGTGGTCATTCACCTAGAGTCAGATAACCTAGAGTGTGAAGTCAAGTGGGTCTTAGGAAACATTGCTAACGACAAAGCTAGTGGAGGTGACAAAAATTTCAGCCGAGTTATTTAAAATCCTAAATGATGTTGCTATTAAGGTACTGCACTCAATGTGTCAGCAAATTTGGAAAATGCAGCAGTGTCTACAGGACTGGAAAATGTCTGTTTTCATCCCAATCTCAAAAAAGGGCAGTGCTAAATAATGTTCAAACTAACAGACAATTGTACTTATTTTACATGCAAGAAAGGTTATGCTTAAAATCTTTCAAGCTTGGCCTCAGCACACTTGAGTCAAGAACTTCCAGATATAAAAGCTGGATTTTAAGAAGGCAAAGGAACCAGAGATCAAATTGCCTATATCTGTTGGATCATAGAGGAAGCAAGAGAATTCCAGAAAAAACATATACTTCTGCTTTATTGACTATGCTAAAGCCTTTGACTTGTAAATCACAAAACACTATTGAAAATTCTTAAAGAGATGGAAATAACACATCATCTTACTTGTCTCCTGAGAAACCTGTACACAGAATAAGAAGCAACAGTTAGAACCTTACATGGAACAACCGACTGGTTCAAAATTGGGAAAGGAGTACAACAAGACTATATATTGTCACCATTTTTTGTTTACCATTTATCATATTATTATTATTATTATTATTATTACTTTACAATATTGTATTGGTTTGCCATACATCAACATGAATCCACCATGGGTGTACACATATTCCCCATCCTGAACTCCCCTCCCACCTCCCTCCCTGTACCATCTCTCTGGGTCATCCCAGTGCACCTTATTTAACTTATATGCAGAGCATATCATGTGAAATGCCAGGCTGAATGAGTTACAAGATAGAATCAAGATGCCTGGGAGACATAGCAACAACCTCAGATGGAAGAAAGGGAAGAGGAACTAAAGATCCTCTTGATGAAGGTAAAAAAACAGAGTGAAAAGCTGGCTTAAAACTCAATCTTCATAAAGCCAAGATCATGGCATCTGGTTCCATCACTTCACAGCAAAGGAAAAGTGAAAAAGTGGAGCAGTCACAGATTTTCTCTTCAGAATCACTTCATATAGTGACTTCAGTTCTGAAATTAGAAGATGCTTGCTTCTTGGAAGGAAAACTATGACAAACCTAGACAGTGTATTAAAAAGCAGAGACAACTTTGCCAATAAATTCAGTCAAAGCTACGGTTTTTCCAGTAGTCATGTATGATTTGAGATTTGGACCATAAAAATCGCTGAGCACTGAAAAATTAATGCTTAAAATTTTGTTGCTAGTGAAGGCTCTTGAGAGTCACTTGGACAGAAACGAGATCAAACAAGTAAATCCTAAAGAAAATGAACCCTGAACCAATGAACTCATTGGAAGGACTGATGCTGAAGCTGAAGCTCCAATACTTTGACGCCAGATGCAAACAGTTGCCGCACTGAAAAAGATCATGATGCTGAGAAAAATTAATGGTAAAAAAAGAGGGCAGCAGAAGATGAGTTGATTGAATAGCATCACCAACTCAATGGACATGAACTTGGACAAATTTCAGGACATAGTGAGGGACAGGGAAGCCTGGTGTGCTACAGTCCATGGAGTCAAAAAGTGTTGGACTCAACTTAATGATTGAACAAAAACATTAGTTGTTCTTCAAGCCACATGTTTCTCTTGGGCATAGAGACTACATTTCCAAGCTTCCTTTGCAATTAGATCTGGATCATATAAAGCAATATTGTATAGGCATATGAACAGAAGTAATCGAAGACAAGCCAATTCTCAGCCTGATGATACAAACATCTTATAGTTCTCTTCCTCTGTTTCTCTCTGTAGCTACCTAGAAATCCTGTGTTCCAGATGTCATAGGTACAAGAAGTAAGAGGAATGTGTCAATTATATGGGGCTAAAATGTCTGTGAAAAATGAACTTTTATTGTATTAACCAACTGAGTTTTGGGAGTTTAAATTTTATCTTAGTGCATCCTATCCTGAGTAACATACATGTTTCCCATGGCCTAACTCATGTGTATCTCCAGATTCATAAATTTACTTTTTTTTTAATCCCTCAATATCAGTAATTCCAGTAGGAGACAATGGAGGGGGCACATAATAAAAGTCAAATATTTCCAAAGAAAGTAAAACAATTCTTCTTTTGGAACTTTACTATAATCCTATGGATTATGTTAAGTGCTCTGTTTCTTCAGCATTATGGAATATTTTTAAAAGCCCTATCATAATACCCATGAATATAACACTCATAATAGTTATTATATTTTATATTATTATCCTGAATTTTATCAGGGCAGTGACTATGCCAATCTTGGTTCTAGCTGAGACATTTTCTGGATGCCAACTACATACTTACTTTCACCTTAAGAGTTTGCACCTGTGTCTCCCCTGACCTGAAGGCTGATTGTATTGCTTCACTAAGAATAATTCCTTAAAACCTGACCCTTCTATTTGGATTCAGAGAAGCTGACACTCATTCTTTGGATTTTCAATTAAATTTAATTATTTTAATTCATAGAAGTTGATTTCAGTCTGGGTCACACAAAACCAACTGTATAATGAATTAGTAATTAGTATGTGATTGAAGGATTGAAGCAGATGTACAGTTAGAGGCGATAAGATTTGCTTAAAAAATAAAGTCATTTTCATTAGATTTATTGCACGAGGTTTGTTATCAGTAGCCTATAACATTTGTGATATCAACTACAGGTACTTACTTAGATGCAATATTTTTAGAAGTATGGTTTTATATCACTGTGGGCTTCACTGATCTTTCAGTTGATAAAGAATCCACCTGCAAGGCAGGAGGCCCCAATTCAATTCGTGGGTCAGGAAAATCTGCTGGACAAGGGAAAGGCTACCCACTCCAGTAATTTTGGGCTTCTCTTGTGGCTCAGCTGGTTAAGAAGCTGTCTGCAATTCCTGAGACCTGGGTTCAACCCCTGGGTTAGGAAGATCCCTAGAGAAGGGAAAAGCTACCCACTCCAGTATTCTGGCATGGAGAATTCCACAGACTGTATAGTCCATGCGGTCACAAAGAGTCAAAAATGACTGAGTGACTTTCACTCTTTATATCACTGAAAGTACACTTTGGAAAATTTTGTTATTATAGTCGAACATTCAGATTCTTCCAAGGTAAGATCTATAAGTTAAAGATTCTTTAGTTTGATTTAGACTGACAAAAACAATGGTATATAATATTCTAAGTAACTGAAATTAAGAAAAGTTGAACTTGAGGCAGAGTTTGATATCTCAAACAAGTAATTAAACTATAAACACAAAAATAGGATAGCAGATAATATCTAGAAAATGTTTTCAAATACATCTCTCCTTTGATTTAATATTATAAATGTACTTAGTAATAACAGATATAAAAATATATTACTTGTTCCTTTGCAGAGCAATAGGATTTAACTGAAGTGCAGAAAATGGGAAAAACTTAAACTGGCAAAACTCATAAGAGATAGATTGCCATAGAAAAATAAGGACCACAATTTGAACATTGCAAAACAAAAAGAACCTTATGAATATACTATAATTATACCAAGCCCAGATTGCCTGCATATCTCATCTCAGCTCCAGAGAGCAATTGATCATAACATGAAAGGGTGGTCATCCAAAGATATATCTGTTGAAATATTAAGCCAGAACCTGATGACAAGCCTAAGGCATTAGGAACATACTGCTGAAATCTGAGATTTGAAGTAATCAAGTGGAAGAAGCAAAAACAAAAAATTGTTAGAGAAAAGTGAGAAGAAAGTAAAGAGAGTGAACTAAGAGGAGAGTTGCTGGGTTGGGGTTGTTTGAAGGTGTGTTACAAGTAGGCCAACTTTGGAAAAGGGTTTTGAATATAAAGACCTCCATTTGCACCCTCTGTATGCATCAAGTCAAGCAATCACTAAGGCTTATTTTTCTCTTCTGAAAATGATGTTAACATTATATATCTTACTGGGTTTTGTGAAAATTAGAGTTATTCTTTAGCTATTCAATATTACTTGCTATTATAAAGTGTGTAACTTCATTTGTCAAAAATACACATAAAAGTCCAATTTTTCCAACCCTACATGTTAGAATCTTGGAAGTCACCACTACATCCTAACAACTAAGTAAACTGAAAAATAAATATGCCTTCTTAGATCCTAAAGAGAAGGAGGTCACAAGGTAAAATACTGCACTCAAAATTAGGGAGACTGACAGGCAAATTCATAGAATCACAACTTACAAGAGCAGAAAACCTGGAGTTAGGTATTTCCTGTTCTCCAAGTCAGTAAAGTCCTAATAAAACCTTCAACAGGAAAACAAACAAACAAACAAACAAACTTCAACAGTTACGGCTCTGTTTAAATATTTTCTCCTGACATCAGAAGTTATTAAGAGAGGTGCACTGGGACGACCCAGAGGGATGGTACGGGGAGGGAGGAGGAAGGGAGGTTCAGGATGGGGAACACGTGTATACCTGTGGCAGATTCATGTTGAAGTATGGCAAAACCAATACAATATTGTAAAGTAATTAACCTCTAATTAAAATAAATAAGTTTATATATATATAAAGAGATTGCTCTGGCATATTTAAACGCCATAATTTTTAAACTTCATGGTAACAATTATGAGGTTAAAAAGAAAAATACAAGAATTTGTTGTTCCATCATATCTGATTTTTGGCGAATCTGTGGACTGTAGCCTTCCAGGTTCCTCTGTCCATGGAATTCTCCAGGCAAGAATACTGGAATGGGTAGCCATTCTCTTTGCCAGATCTTCCTGACTCAGGAATCAGGCCTGGCTCTCCTGCATTGCGGGCAAATTCTTTATCATCTGAGCCATCAGGGAAGTAAGGAGTTAGGAAAATCTAAACTGTTATTTTTAAATTGTTGTCTGTTTAATGTGGACCACTCCAAAAGTTAAAATCCCAAAGGATACTCAGGTATAAAAGCATGCCCATGTTTTCCTGAGTTTTACCACAAGGGGTTTGATTTGCTTCTCACAGTGAAAAATAATAATCATCCCAAGCTTTGGGCAGTAGGAAGAGAAGAGGAGACATTTTTAAATATGCCAGAGCATTCTTTGAATAAAGTCTGATATCAGGAGAAAATATTTAAACAGAGTCTTACCTGATGAAGATTGATTAGCACATAAATGACTTGTAGAAAGGGAAATACCAAACTCCTGCCCACTCTAACCATCCTGTCCCATCTAAAGAGAGTAGCGAGAGGGGAAGGAAGCTGAGAAACATGTATAAAGTTTAGAGTTTAGAGGCATAAGCTCACTAAAAGACTGAGACCCTATCATAGTACTAGAGAACATTTCTCCCCGCCTCACACCTCACCAGCATGCTATTAAAACTCTGTTTTATTAGCACAAGTTCTTTTTACCTGGAACGCTGTGAAAAATTACAAGGCATACCCAAAGGAAAGAAATTGTTTTAAGACACCAAACAAGGATCAAAAGCAGATTCACACATGACAGGGGAGTTGGAATTGTCAGGTAAATGTTTTTACAACAAGTATGATTAATATAGTAAGGGATATAATATGTAAAGTAAACAGGGTTCAATGGAAACAGAAAAATGGAAAGCCTAAGAAAGTATCAAAGTAAATTCTAGAGATCAAAACCACTGCAACATAAGTGAAGAATTTCTCTGATAGACTTAATAAGCTGTATGCAACTGAAAAAAGGAAAAAAAAAAAATCTGACCTTGAGCATATCTTCATAGAAACCACCAAACTGGAAAAGTAAACAGGAAAAGAAAACAAGGGACTTGGAGGAAAAAAAAAAAAAAAAGTGCAGGATATCTAAGAACTGTGTAACAGCTACAAAGGTGTAGCATATGTGTAATGGGAATAACAGAAAAAGGAGAATGAAAGAAATGCAAGTAATATTTGCATCAGTGACTGAAAATTTACCAATATTGATGTCAGTTACCAAATCCCAGGTTCAGAAAGTTTAGAAAACACCAAAAAGGATGAATGTCACACAAAAATATAAGTAGGCATATCATTCTCAAACTACAGAAAATCAAAGTTAAAGAAAAAAATTGAAAGAGCCAGAGGGTAAAAGCATCTTAGTTGTGGAAGAACAAAGATAAAGAATTACGTTTGTCTTCTCCTTAATAGACATGAAAGTAAGAAAAAAGTAGAATGAAATGTTTAATGTGTTTAGAGAAAAATACACCAACCTGGAATTAGGTACCCTGCAAAATGATTCTTGAAAATTGAGAGAAGAAATACTTTCTCAGACAAACAGAAATTTAGAGTATTTGTTGTCAATAGACTTGTTTTGCAATGAATGTTAAATGAAGTTCTTTAGAAGGAAAACAAGTAAGTTTTCTGCAATCTAAATAAAGAATATAAGGGTATCAGAGAAAGTGAATGTAAAATAAAAACTAATGTTTCTTATTCTTAGTTGATCTAAGAAATAATAATTTACTAAGAAAAAATAGCAATATATTTGAGTATGCATCTTTATGTGTAAGCAAAATTAATATATATGTGTGTATATTTAAATAAATATTCTTCTAATAGCTTATGATAAGTAATATGAATGAAAGCTTGATGAATAATGCAAGGAGAGAGAGAGGAATTACAAGTGTTTCCTATTATAAGGAACCCACACTACCTATGATATAATGTTATTAAAAGTGGAAAAGACTAGTTAGTTGTAAATATAAACCGCAACCACCCTAGGGCAACCACTAAATAATTTGTTGTATGTATAACTAATATGCTGAAGAAGAGAAAACTAACTCATACAAAATGTCTAATAAAACCACAAGAGTCAGTGAAAGAGTGTTAAGAAAAAATAAGAACCAAAAACAAGGGAAAGTATTATGGAAAACATTTGCCAACAAGGTCAAATAAAGGTCTGTGTAGTCAAAGCTATGGTTTTTCCAGTAGTCATGTATGGATGTGAGATTTGGACTATAAAGAAAGCTGAGCACTGAAGAACTAATGCTTTTGAACTGTGGTGTTGGAGAAGACCCTTGAGACTCCCTTGGACTGCAAGGAGATCAAAACAGTCAATCCTAAAGGATACCAGTCCTGAATATTCATTGGAAGGACCCATGCTGAAGCTGAAAATCCAATACTTTGGCCACATGATGCGAAGAGATGACTCATTTGAAAAGACCCTGATGCTGGGAAAGATTGAAGGCAGGAGGGGAAGGGGATGACAGAGGATGAGATGGTTGGATGGCATCACCAGCTCAATGGACATGAGTTTGAGTAAACTCCAGGAGTTGGAGATGGACAGGGAGGCCTGGCATGCTACAGTCCATGGGGTTGCATTCAGACACGGCTGAGCAACTGAACTAAACTGAACTAATCATGCAAAACAGTAGCAATTATGGTAAATATTATTCCAGCTATATGATAATCACTTTGAATATCAGTGATATGAAGAGTTGACTCATTGGAAAAGACCCTGATGGTAGGAAGGATTGGGGGCAGGAGGAGGAGGGGACAACAGAGGATGGGATGGGTGGATGACATCACTGTCTCGATGGACATGAGTTTGAGTGAACTCCAGGAGTTGGTGATGGACAGGGAGGCCTGATGTGCTCCGATTCATGGCGTCGCAAAGAGTCAGATACAACTGAGCGACTGAACTGAACTGAAGAGATTGTTAGAGTAGGTAAACTATATGCTGTCTACTAGAAAGCCAATTTAGATATATAAATACAAATAGATTAAAAGTAACTGGAAAAAATAATGTATTTTGTGCTATCTGTAATTGGAAGAAAGCAGAAATGGATGTATTAATTTTGGATGCAGAAAACTTTAGAACAGGGAAATTTCTTAGACACAGAGGCATTATACAGTAACAAAGGAGATGATTCCCAAAGAAAGCATAACCATCCTTAGTATGTATGTGACTAAAAAGAGAATCTTAAATACAGAAGTCAAAAATTAATAGAACTACAAGCAAAATTGTGCTTTCCTGGTGGCTGAAACAGTAAAGAATGCACCTATAATGTGGGAGATCTGAGTTTGATCCCTGGATTGGGAAGATCCCCTGGAGGAAGGCATGGCAACTCACTCCAGTATTGTTTTCTGGAGAATCCCCATGGATAGAGGAGGCTGGCAGGCTACAGTCCATGGGGTTTCAAAGAGTCAGACATGACTGAGTGACTAAACACATCACAACAAAAAGAAAATTAAATGAAAACTCTATGAGGGGGAAACTGAACAGCCCCCTATCAAAAATTGATAAACATAACAGGTAAAAAATAAGGGCATAGTTAAAATCAGCAGTATAAATAATAAACGGTATACAAAAGACATCAATAACGTGAACTGTGAACTTTCTGATGTACAAGCTGATTTTAGAAAAGGCAGAGGAATCAAAGATCAAATTGCCAATATCAGCTGGATCATTGAAAAAGTAAGAGAGTTCCAGAAAAATATCTATTTCTTCTTTATTGACTATGCCAAAGCCTTCGACTGTGTGGATCACAAGAAACTATGGAAAATTCTGAAAGAGATGGGAATACCAGACCACCTGACCCGCATCTTGAGAAATCTATATTCAGGTCAGGAAGCAACAGTTAGAACTGGACATGGAAAAACAGACTGGTTCCAAACAGGAAAAGGAGTACATAAAGGCTGTATATTGTCACTCTGCTTGTTTAACTTCTATGCAGAGTACATAATGAGAAGCACTAGGCTGGAAGAAGCATAAGCTGGAGTCAAGATTGCCGGGAGAAATATCAATAACCTCAGATATGCAGATGACACCACCGTTATGGCAGAAAGTGAAGAGGAACTAAAAGCATCTTGATGAAAGTGAAAGAGGAGAGCGAAAAAGTTGGCTTAAAGCTCAACATTCAGAAAACAAAGATCATGGCATCTGGTCCCATCACTTCATGGCAAATAGATGGGGAAACAGTAGCAGTCTTCATTTTTTGGGGCTCCAAAATCACTGCAGATGGTGATTGTAGCCATGAAATTAAAAGACACTTACTCCTTGGAAGAAAAGTTATGACCAACCTAGATAGCATATTCAAAAGCAGAGACATTACTTTGCCAACAGAGGTCCATCTAGTCAAGGCTATGGTTTTTCCAGTAGTCATGTATGGATGTGAGAGTTGGACTGTGAAGAAAGCTGAGCACCGAAGAATTGATGCTTTTGAACTGTGGTGTTGGAGAAGACTCCTGCGAGTCCCTTGGACTGAAAGAAAATCCAACTAGTCCACTCTAAAGCAGCACTGTTTATAATAGCCAGGACATGGAAACAACCTAGATGTCCATCAGCAGATGAATGGATAAGAAAGCTGTGGTACATATACACAATGAAGTATTACTCAGCAATTAAAAATAATACATTTGAATCAGTTCTAATGAGATGGATGAAACTGGAGCCAATTATACAGAGTGAAGTAGGCCAGAAAGAAAAACACCAATACAGTATACTAACACATATATAAGGAATTTAGAAAGATGGTAATGATGACCCTGTATGCGAGACAGCAAAAGAGACACAGATGTGTAGAGCAGACTTTTGGACTCTGAGGGAGAGGGTGGGATGATTTGGGAGAATGGCATTGAAACATGTATACTATCATGTAAGAAATGAATCACCAGTCTATGTTTGATGCAGGATACAGGATGCTTGGGGCTGGTGCACGGGGATGATCCAGAGAGATATGGGGTGGGAGGTGGGAGGGGGGTTCATGTTTGGGAACTCATGTACACCCATGGTGGATTCATGTCAAGGTATGGCAAAACCAATACACTATTGTAAAGTAAAATAAAGTAAAAATTAAAATTAAAAAATAAATAAATATAGGAGATTAGCCCTGGGTGTTCATTGGAAGGAGTGATGCTAAAGCTGAAACTCCAGTACTTTGGCCACCTCGTGTGAAGAGTTGACTCATTGGAAAACACTCTGATGCTGGGAAGGATTGGGGCAGGAGGAGAAGGGGATGACAGAGGATGAGATGGCTGGATGGCATCAATGACTCGATGGTTGTGAATCTGAGTGAACTCTGGGAGTTGGTGATGGACAGGGAGGCCTGGCGTGCTGCAACTCATGGGATTGCAAAAGAGGAGGACAGGACTGTGCGACTGAACTGAACTGAAGCAATTTCATTCAATAACAGCAGACAGTATATTTTTCTCTTTGCTCACATGGGACTTTCAACAAGATAGACCACATTCTATGACATAAAAGACATCTTAACTAATTTAAGAGAATAAAAACATACAATCTTTGTTCTCAGATAATGAAACTAAATTAAAAATTAATAACTTAAAGATATCTTGGAAATCCCCCAAATACTTGCACATTAAATAGCAAACTTCTGAATAGCATATGGATCAAAGAAATCTCAAGAGAAATTTTAAAATATTTTAAGCTAAGTTTACCAAAAAAGATAGCAGAGGAATGGGATGGAGAGATGACTTTCTCCCACAGAAAGTCATCAAAAGATCATTTAAATGAGGAGCAACTTCCACTAAACAATTTCTGAATGCTGGCAGAGGACACCAGACACCTAAAAAGGCAGCCAATTCTCTTTGAAAGGAGATAGGACAAAATACAAAAGACAAAATGAGAGACAAAAGAGTTAGGGATGGAGACCAGTACGGGGAGGGAGTCGTGTAGGAGAAGTTTCCAAACAGCAGGAAATCCTCTCACCAGTGGATCTATGGGGATTTTTGGAATCTCAGAGGACAACATAACAGGGGCGGGGGGAACCCACAGAATGTGTGCCTAACCACAACTCCAGCAGAGAAGTAGCCCAGACAGTCACATCCATCACCAGCAAACAAGTGCTGGACAGGGAAACACAGGTTGCATGTAGGGTAAGGACCAGGTCTGAATGCCCTGAGAACAATCTGAGGGAGATAACATGAGATAGCCACCCAAACTGTGGGATAGCCAGAGAGAGAAAGAAAAAAACGAGAAAGAGAGAACTTTCCCGCAAAAAGCTCTAAACTAAGGTGCAGCCTGGTCTGCTCACAGAACAAAGCAGTGAGTGAATACCAAAGGAAAACTAGCTGGCTGCGGACCGGCCCATCTTCCTGTCAGAGACAGAGGCAGGCAGGCGACAGCCAGAGCTGGAAGGCAAGGGAGAACCTCAGCCCCAGAGATGGCATCCTCCACCAAATTGTGAGCATGCTCCCAGTTGCTAACCAAGTCTTCCTGGGATACTGGACGGTTGACATCTGCCAGGAGGGTCACAGCCTGGGATCAGCTCCCCAGAGGAGGCACAGTGCACACCTGAGATGGTGTTCTTGTGACCTGAAAAATCTGGTAAACCGAATGGCTGGGGCCAGGGAGGTGATTAAGATGCACAGCTCACCTGGGACAGTGTGCTCACCAAGAGCTGCTCAGACCTAGAAAGGGCACAAAACGCAGGCCCAAATGAGTCAATGCCTTTGTGGAAAACCCTATAGCCCAAACCTGAGCAGCTTAGACCTGGGAAGTGCACTAAATGCAGGGTCCGCTTTGGAGAGTTCCCCTGCAGTGCAACCTGGAGCCTGAGCAGTGTAGACCCAGAAAGCACATACCACCATAAGCTGGGGCAAACCCAGTGTGGTCCATACAATGCAAACACTCCCCCACACAAGTCAGTAATATTTGTTTGCAGTGTTCCTCCCTCCCCACAGCAGGACTGAACAAATGAGCCTAAATAAGTGACCACCTTTGCCACCTTGTATCAGGGCAGAAATTAGACACTGAAGAGACTTTCAAACAGAGGAACCCAAAATAAACAAAGAAGAGGGAACCACTCTGGAAGTGACAGGTGCAACAGATTAAAACCCTGTAGTTGACATTGACTAAGCATTGGAAGGGACCTATAGACCTTGAGAAGAAGTATAACCTGGAACAAGGAACTAGCTGAAACTGAAATGACCCCACACCACCCTCAACATCTTGAGAAATTCCTAGAATATTTTTACTAGTTTCGTTTTTCTTTTTTTAATTTTAAGTTTTCTATTACTCATTTAATTTTCATTTGTATAACATTACCTTGCAAGAAAAAGACCCTATTTTTAAAGCAAATTCCATATATATATATATATTTATATATTTATTTATTTATAATGTTTGTGATTTATTTTATTTTGTATTTTTGAGAGTCTAAACTCTACTCTAGATTTTTAATCTTTGCTTTTTGGTATTTGTTATCAATTGTGTACCTTTAAGAATCTAATCTTCAGTATCCATTATTACTTAGGAATGTGATTACTGGCCTGATTACTCTCTCCCCTTTTGCCTCTCCCTTTTCTACCCCAGGTCACCTCTATTATCTCCCTCCACCTTTTCTTCACTACTTAACTCTGTGAATCTCTTTGGATGTCCTGGGCTGTGGAGAATACCTAGGGAACTCATTACTGGCTGGATTGCTCTCTCCCCTTTTGACTCCCTGTCTTCTCCTCCTGGTCACCTCTATCTCCTTCCACCCTTTTCTCTTCTCTAAGTAACTCCATGAACTTCTCTGGGTGTTCCATATAGTGGAGAGAATATAGGGAATTGATTACTGGCTATATTGCTCTCTCCTCTTAGGATTCCAACTCTTCTCTACCTGGTCACCTTATCTCCCTCCTCCCTCTTCTCTTCTACATATAATTCTGTGAACCTCTCTGGGTGTCCCTCACTGTGGAGAATCTTTTCACCATTAAACTAGATGTTTCATCATCTGTGCTGTATGGAAGAAGTCTTGAGGCTACTGTAAGGATAAGACTGAAAGCCAGAGGCAGGAGGCTTAAATACAAAACTTGAGAACACAAGAAAACTCCTGACTCCAGAGAACATTAATCAACAAGAGCTCATCCAAAAGCCTCCATACCTACATTGCAACCAAGCACCACCCAAGGGCCAACAAGTTCCAGAGCAAGACATATCATGTTAATTCTCCAGCAACACAGGAACACAGCCCTGAGCTTCAATATACAGGCTGCCCAAAGTTACTCCAAACCCATTGACATCTCTTAACTCATTACTGGACACTTCATTGTACTCCAGAGAGAAGAAATCCACCTCCACCCACCAGAACACCGATGCAAGCTTCCCTAACCAGGAAACCTTGACAAGCCACTAGTCCAACCCAACACACAGGGAGCAGTCTCCACAATAAAGAGAAACCACAAACATCCAGCCTACAAAGGCCACTCCAAACACAGTGATCTAAAAAATATGAAAAGGGAGAGAAATATTTAGCAGGTACATGGAACAGCAATAATATAATAAATGCCCATCAAACCAAACAAAAGAAGAAGAAATGGGGAGTCTACCTTAAAAGGAATTCAGAATAATGATAGTAAAAATGATCCAAATTCTTGAAAACAAAATGGTGTTACAGATAAATAGACTAGAGACAAGGATTGAGTAGATGCAAGAAATGTTTAGCAAGGACCCAGAAGGAATAAAAAGAACCTAGAAGAAATAAGAATATTCAATCAGTAATGAATAATGTAATAACTGAAATCAAAAGCACCCTGGAGGGAACCAACGGTAGAATAACTGAGGCAGAAGATAGGATAAGTCAGGTGGAAGATATAATGGTAGAAATAAATGAAGCATAGAAGGAAAAAGAAAAATGAATTAAAAGAAATGAAGACAACATCAGAGACCTCTGGGACAATGTTAAATACTCCAACATTCAAATCATAGAAGTCACAGAAAAAAGACAGAAAGAAAGGCCATGAGGAAATACTTGAGGAGATAAAAGTTGAAAACTTCCTTACAATGGGAGAGGAAATAGCCACCCAAGTGCAAAGAGTCCCAAAAAGGATAAACTAAAGACAAAACACCTCAGTACAGTTCAGTTCATTTCAGTCGCTCAGTTGTGTCCGACTCTTTGCAACCCCATGAATTGCAACACGCCAGGCCTCCCTGTCCATCACCAACTCCCGGAGTTCACTCAGACTCACATCCATCGAGTCAGTGATGCCATCAGCCATCTCACCCCCTGTCGTCCCCTTCTCCTCCTGCCCCCAATCCCACCCAGAATCAGAGTCTTTTCCAATGAGTCAACTCTTTGCATGAGGTGGCCAAAGTATCGGAGTTTCTTTATATTAATCAAATTAATAAACATGAAACACAAAGAGCAAATATTAAAAGCAACAAATAACACACAAGGAGATTCCCATAAGGATAACAGCTTATCTTTCAATAGAAACTCTTCAGGCCAGAAGGGAATGGCAGGACATACTTAAAGTGATGAAAGAAAAAAAACCTACAACCCAGATTACTATATTCAGCAAAGATCTCATTCAAATATGAAGGAGAAATCAAAAGCTTTCAATTCAGTTCAGTTGCTCAGTCGTGTCCTACTCTTTGCGACTTCATGAACCTCAGCATGCCAGGTCTCCCTGTCCATCGTCAACTCCTGGAGCCCATTCAAACCCATATCCATTGAGTTGGTGATGCCATCCAACCATCTCATCCTTTGTCATCCCCTTCTCCTCCTGCACTCAATCTTTCCCAGCATCAGGGTCTTTTCAAATGAGTCAGCTCTTCACATCAGGTGGCCAAAGTATTGCAGTTCAGCTTCAACATCAGTCCTTCCAATGAACACACACGACTGATCTTTAGGAAGGACTGGTTGGATCTCCTTGCAGTCCAAGGGACTCTCAAGAGTCTTCTCCAACACCACAGTTGAAGCGCATCAATTCTTCAGTGCTCAGCTTTCCTTATTGCCCAACTCTTACATCCATACATGACCACTGGATAAACCATAGCCTTGACTAGATGGACCTTTGTTGGCAAAGTAATGTCTCTGTTTTTGAATATGCTATCTAGGTTGGTCATAACTTTCCTTCCAAAGAGTAAGCGTCTTTTAATTTCATGGTTGCAATCACCATCTGCAGTGATTTTGGAGCCCCCCCCCCCAAATAGTCTGACACTGTTTCCACTGTTTCCTCATCTATTTGCCATGAAGTGATGGGACCAGATGCCATGATCTTCGTTTTCTGAATGTTGAGCTTTAAGCCAACTTTTTCACTCTCCTCTTTCACTTTCATTAAGGTGCTTTTTAGTTCCTCTTCACTTTCTGCCATAAGGGTGGTGTCATCTGCATATCTGAGGTTATTGATATTTCTCCCAGCAATCTTGATTCCAGCTTGTGATTCTTCCAGTCCAGAGTTTCTCATGATGTACTCTGCATAGAAGTTAAATAAGCAGGATGACAATATACATACAGCCTTGACGTATTCCTTTTCCTATTTGGAACCAGTCCATTGTTCCATGTCCAGTTCTAACTGTTGCTTCCTGACCTGCATACAGATTTCTCAAGAGGCAGGTCAGGTGGTCTGGTATTCCCATCTCTCTCAGAATTTTCCACAGTTTATTGTGATCTACACAGTCAAAGGCTTTGGCATAGTCAATAAAGCAGAAAGAGATGTTTTTCTGGAACTCTCTTGCTTTTTCCATGATCCAGCAGATGTTGGCAATTTGATCTCTGGTTCCTCTGCCTTTTCTAAAACAAGCTTAAACATCTGAAAGTTCACGGTTCACATATTGTTGGAGCCTGGCTTGGAGAATTTTGAGCATTACTTTACTAGCATATGAGATGAGTGCAATTGTTCGGTAGTTTGAGCATTCTTTGGCATTGTCTTTTTTTGGGGATTGGAAAGAAAACTGCCCTTTTCCAGTCCTGTGGCCACTGCTGATCAAATAACACAAAGGATTTGATGTGGCAGAGTGAGTTAATGTGACATTTTTTGTCACTTTGGATAGGCTTAACTGAATTCCCACTTATCAACTGACTTCATGCTCCCTGGGGCAAAGGTAGCTTCTGAGGGTCATGTAAATATAATTAAACCACTATAAACTGACATTAAACATTTAGGAAGTAAATATGTAATACTTAACAGCACCAATCTACCTTGGCATTGTTTGGACATATTCCTAGAGTGGATATGGGCAAAAACTCAAAAAGGCTTCAACAAAATATGAAGTCTAAACTCAGGAGTGAAACTTTGGAAGAGAATAATGGCATAAGTAACATATGAAAATATTTTGGACACATTTTTAAACAAGGAGTATTAGAGATATTCTGCAATTAGGATTTTTTTTAAAGTCTTATAAAACTTTTAACTACCTTTCTTTTCAATTACTATATATCATCATCTATTATGTGCCAGATATTGTGTGATGCTGCCATGACAATAAATGAGTATGTTCCTTTCTACCTTAGAACCTCTGCTTGAAATTCATTTCCTACAGACAACTTTTGTCCTCAGCAAGCGTATTTTCTCAGCCCTGACTTTCCTTATTATCATCATCAATATGTCAAGGAGTTCTGAATTTTGCTCACTAATTTCAAAGCTAGACTTTAAGTAAATTGGAGGTCCTGGAAAATACTTGCTATATGAGAAACATTAGGAAAAAGTTTCCAGCTCTGAAGATGAGCCAAGCTCTATTTTTTATTTGTTAGCATAGCAGAAAATTCTCCAGTTCAGTAATAGCCACTGTCTTTCTTTCTCCTAATAGGTGTTAAAGGTGGTTTATTTTCCACTGCAACTAAATGGAGCAAAAAGAGCCTTTTTGAGATCATTTCTGGTTTTTTTTTTTTTTTTTTTTTTTTTTTCCTGTTTATTGAAATAATTACCACCATCTCTTAAATGGTGATCTTGCTCCTCTACTTTCTCTCAAGAAGCAAACACTAATCCTAAAATGGTTTCCACCATTCCTGTTTCCATACCTTTGTTATTTAATTGGAAATCCTATTCAATAAACATCATATCCCACTTTTATCCCACTGACAGGACTTCAAGGATGTAGTTCATAATTTTGATATCATTGAGTTCCATAGGGTTATATCTGATGATTCTATTTTCTATTGTTGCATAACCACTATCCCCAAACTAGTGGCTATAAACGATAAGTCATTTATTTTTCGCAGAACTCTGCAGTTTTGGCCAAGGCTCAGCAGAAATATCTCATCTCCTGCTCCAGATAACATCACCTGAGGTGACTTTAAGATTAGGGGCTGAAATTATCTGACACCTTGCTCAGGTTCTAGAGGGTGATGCTGGTTGTCAGCTGGGACCTTATCTGGACCTATAAGCTAGAACATTTATACCTGGCTTCTCCTAACAGCACAATGATTCAAATAAAAAGCTATCTTGAGTAAAGCTTAAAACGTTTCTTAAGGACTAGACCCAATGATGGCAATAAGTCACTTCTTTTTTCTGTTGATTCAGCATTTACACAGTCCAGATGCCAGGGAAGAAATAAAAGGAGTAATAGGAAATTGTTGAATCTATGTGTTGCTGCTGCTGCTGCTGCTGCTAAGTCACTTCAGTCGTGTCCGACTCTGTGCGACCCCATAGACTGAAGCGCACCAGGCTCCACCATCCCTGGGATTCTACAGGCAAGAACACTGGAGTGGGTTGCCATTTCCTTCTCCAGTGCATGAAAGTGAAAGTGAAGTTGCTCAGTCGTGTCCGACTCTTAGCGACCCCATGGACTGCAGCCCACTAGGCACCACCGTCCCTGGGATTTTCCAGGCAAGAACACTGGAGTGGATTGCCATTGAATCTATGCGTTACAATCCCCCAACTCTTTTTTCTAGTCACATATTATTTCTATTCCTCTCACATACATAATACCCTCATCTTCTGAAAATACTCCCCCAAATTATTAATCCATTACAGTATCAGTCTCAGGCTAGAGTTTTGAGAGGGTAACAGGCAGGAAGACCAGGGGTCTCCAAACGGAGGAAATAGCCTGCAAGTGTCAGACATTTTTATGTCTCTTAAACAGCAGGAGGAAACAAACTAGGGATATTTTTTTCCTTCTCTATATAAAATTAAAAGGAGGTTTCTCTTAAAATACTGTGTTGCCATAATGAAACTTGGTTTCACCTAAAGTTAACTATTCTCAAACCTAGAGATAACCAATGCCTTTTTCTTATGGAAATGTTTGTCTTAAGCTATGCTAATGTACTATGCATTTACCCCAAACTCTGTCTTCAAGTTGGTTCCACCTCTTGGCTCAGAACCTACTTGACAAACCTGTATGTTATACTCAGATATTGTTCCTCTAATCTATGTAAATGAAACTATTTGTATGGTGATCTGCCCTTCTTCAAGATTCAAGTTAATCATTTTATGGCCCAAGATGAACCATTTGGTGCCAAGATTATCCCAAAGGGAGGGGCCTGGTGCCATTCTGAGTTTTAAGACATTCCTTTCTTTCATTAACAGACTGCTAGTGACTATATAACATCCAGCTGAAGACTAGCAGGGGGATACTCTTACTGCCCCCTTCTGATGCTTATGTTAGAAGCTTTCTCTATCTCCTTTATAATGTAATTAAAACTTTATTACACAAAAGCTCTGCATGATCAAGCCTTGTCTATGGCCCTGGATTGAAGTCTTCTTCTCCGGGGGCCAAGAATCCCGGCGTCTTTGCGTGATTCAACAACAACCATTCAGTTTCAGGACTCTTGTCATCTATACTTGGTGCAGATGTGAATGCAATTGCTTCAGTACTGTCTCTTATTTAGCTCCTCAAAAACATTTTCTTTTCATATGTTCACCTAATTAACTAAACAAGTTATCTGCTCCATACACACCCATCAGACGATAACATTCAAGAAGAGGAGGCATGCAGCATTCTCTAATCCATAACAACTCTGAAATGAGTCAGATGCATATCTCCATTTTCTGTGAATGATTCCTCGACTTTGCCCTTTGGACATTTGGTTCTAACCTTGACTTATTTTCTTAGTTTGTTTATTTTCAATAAAATTGTGTTTGCAAGTAATTCACCTTTTTCTTTTCCATAAGAAGTTCGGGGTCCAGAGATCTCTCATTTGTGCTGTTTTTTGTTTGCTTGTTTTTTCACATTTCGCCTAAGTTGGTTACACTTCTGCTAGGACAAATGCTTTCTAAAATAAATAAACAAACATCAGGTTTGTGGTATGTTTGTGAATCTTCACTATATTAGACAAAAGATACAACCACAAATAACTTCAATATAGACTCTCTTTTAGATCACACTCACTGTGAATGTATAGCTGAAAACACTTAAACCCTACTGCTTAAGAAGAATATCCATTAGGCATATTCCTAAGATTTGTATTGTGTTTTTAACTGTAAGGACTATGAGTTAATGTTTTACATATTTCTGAAGCTGTAAAGAAGAGTTTCACATTCATTCCCTAAGCTTCATATCTTCTTAAAAGTATTACTTGGGTCTAATTCTTTCTCTGAATTCTTTATTTTGAAATAATAATAATAAAAATAATAATAATAATAATAATAATAATTGCCAGAGAAGTTGAGAATAACAACTAATTTTATTCTCAAGCCCAGCAAGTCTTGGACCCGTTATATTTAAGCATTCTACTTTTGGCTTCTCTCTCCTATAGAATTTCATCATAAATTGCTGGATTAAGGTAACTGGCCCTTTTAACATTCCATGTATGGGAATGATCATATATCACAGAGTTAGCTAATTGGTTTTAAGTCTGCATTACTGGAGGAGAGATATTTGCCAAAATTTCTTCCACTACATAACAATTGTCCCTTCACTTCCATTTGCAATAATATTCCCTGGAACATGTTAGCCATTTGTTGAAAGGCTCCTCAATGCCTTTCTAGTTTCTACTCACCACCTAGTTCCAAGTTTTAAGTTGTTGTTATGGTAACAACCCAGTTCCAGATTTCAAACTATGTTTGAGCTACCTATTATAGCAGTTCATGGAGTTTCAAAGAGTCAGACGTGAATTAGTGAGTAAACAACATATATTATTTAAAAGTACATTTCAGGGATGACATTTCAACCTATGATATCTGAGGCCTTGACAAGGAAAATTGAAGTCTTGAAGTACTTCCTTAGTTGGGATGGGAATCATCTGAAACAATGCAGTCTAAAAAGATTTTCTACAAAGATGGAATTATTCTATATCTGAGTGGTTTAATATGGTATCCACAAGCTACTTTTAACTATTAATTAATCAATTTTAATTAAATTAAATAGACAAAATAATTAATTTGAATAGCCAATCATGCCTCAACCAGTTCCATCACTGAGTCGTGCCTGACTCTTTGTGACACCATGGACTGCAACATGCCAGGCTTCCCTGTCCATCACCAAATCTTGGAATTTGCTCAAATTCATGTCCATCCAGTCATTGACACCATCCAACCATCTCACCCTCTGTCATCTCTTTCTCCTCCTACCTTCAATCTTTCCCAGCATCAGGGTCTTTCCCAATGAGTCAATTCTTTGCATCATGTGGCTGAAATATTGGAATTTCAGCTTCAGCATCAGTCCTTCCAATGAATATTCAGGACCAATTTCTTTAGGATTGACTGGATTGATCTCTTTGCAATTCAAGGGACTATCGGGAATCTTCTCCAACACTACAGTTCAAAAGCATCAGACATTACTTTGCTGACAAAGGTCCGTCTAGTCAAAGCTATGAATTTTCCAGTAGTCATGTATGGATGTGAGATTTGGACCATAAAGAAAGCTGAATGCCGAAGAACTGATGTCAATTATCTACCATATTGTTGAAAAATACCCAGATCCTTGGCATTGAACTATTAATAATACCAAAGAGCCTTAAAAAAATCACAAACATAAGGGTTTACAAACAGTAGGAGATCTTCCAAAGGGGTGATCTGACCAGCCTACCACTATGTTAAAGAATAAATGTGTTATTTTATGACCTGGTGATACTTACCTAGAGCCTAAGAATCAAAATACCTCCGTTCCTGTAAATCCTTTTCTAACAACTTCAGGTGATTTCATCTCTTCTGCTATACTCTGTAATACACCAGAGAACAGAGTTCATATCCATAGTATAGCACATGTATTACACAATGTGGCATACTTATATCTTTATATATGACTCCCTAATTGACAGTGAAATCAAAAGAGAAAGTGATAGCATCATGTATAATTTAAATCCACAGAAGCTATATGCCATGGGTGGAGTAGAAGCACAATAACTTTGGAATGAGCTGGCTGTACTAAGGAAGTAAAAAATGCATGTTTATTACAGAAATGAAAGATGCTATTAATATTTGCTTTGATATTATTTTTCCTGATATATAGAAATATATAGTCATTACTCGAATTAAATTTTCCAGAAGTGTCTTTAGAAAAATCCTGTAAAGTTATGAACCTTCTTAAGCAGTGATCAGAAACTCACAACTTACATTAAAATATTCATGTGAGGTGATTTCACATGGGCTGTGAATAATTTACAAGCTTTTATGTATAGAATAATCAAAAAGACTATGATTAAGTTAATTAGGACTTAGATATCAGGGTGAGTTATAAAAATTATCTTTGATAACTTGAAGGCATAGCTTGGGGAAATAGCTATGTATGTATTGGAGTACTAGTATATAAATATATGCATAATGGTAGTGGTATTTTTATTAATAGAATACTTGGGAGAGGTAAATATAGAAAAATACATTCTTTTTTTAAATGTATATATTCATTTATTTTTGGTTGTGCTAGGTCTTTGTCTCTCCATAGGTTTTTCTTTAGTTGCAATGAGCAGGGGCTACTCTCTAGTTGTGGTGCTTGGGCTTCTAATTGCTGTGATTTCCCTTGTTACAGGGTACAAGCGCTGAAGTGTGCAGGCTTCAGTACTTCTGTCACATGGGCTCAGTAGTTGCAGCTCTCGGACTTTAGAGCACAGGGTGAATAGTTGCTACACAGCATATGAAAACTTCCTGGACCAGGGATTGAACCCAGGTCTCCTGCATTGGAAGGTGGATTACTTACCACTGAGCCACAAGGGAAGTCCCCCAAAAAAGTCTTAATGATGCAAGTATTGAATGTATTCCTTTGTGATCCATGAAATGAATTTGCCTAGAATACAGAAAAGGCCGTGACATAATACTGCATTTTTTTTTTTTTAGCTTTCCAGTTTTAATTAGCTTTGATTATTCATAGATAGGAAGAATCAATATAGTGAAAATGAGTATACTATCCAAAGCAAACTGTAGATTCAATGCAATCCCTGTCAATGCAATACCAATATAGATTCAATGCAATACCAACGGTATTCTTCACAGACCTAGAACAAATAATTTCACAATTTGTATGGAAATACAAAAACACCTAGAATAGCCAAAGCAATCTTGAGAAAGAAGAATGAAACTGGAGGAATCAACCTGCCTGACTTCAGGCTCTACTACAAAGCCACAGGCATCAAGACAGTATGGTACTGGCACAAAGACAGAAATATAGATCAATGGAACAAAATAGAAAGCCCAGAGATAAATCCACACACCTATGGATACCTTATCTTTGACAAAGGAGGCAAGAATATACAATGGAGTAAAGACAATCTCTTTAAAAAATGGTGCTGGGAAAACTGGTCAACCATTTGTAAAAGAATGAAACTAGATCACTTTCTAACACCATACACAAAAATAAACTCAAAATGGATTAAAGATCTAAACACAAGACCAGAAACTATGAAACTCCTAGAGGAGAACATAGGCAAAACACTCTCCAATATACATCACAGCAGGATGCTCTATGACCCACCTCCCAGATTACTGGGAAAAAAGCAAAAATAAACAAATGGAACCTAATTAAAATTAAAAGCTTCTGTACAACGAAGGAAGCTATAAGCAAGGTGACAAGACAGCCTTCTGAATGGGAGAAAATAATAGCAAATGAAGCAACTGACAAACAACTAACTTCTAAAATATACAAGCAACTCCTGCAGCTCAATTCCAGAAAAATAAACGACCCAATCAAAAAATGGGCCAAAGAACTAAGTAGACATTTCTCCAAAGAAGACATACAGATGGCTAACAGACACATGAAAAGATGCTCAACATCACTTATTATCAGAGAAATGCAAATCAAAACCACAAGGAGGTACCATTTCACACCAGTCAGAATGGCTGTGATCCAAAAGTCTACAAGCAATAAATGCTGGAGAGGGTGTGGAGAAAAGGGAACCCTCTTACACTGTTGGTGGGAATGCAAACTAGTACAGCCACTATGGAGAACAGTGTGGAGATTCCTTAAAAAACTGGAAATAGAACTGCCTTATGACCCAGCAATCCCACTGCTGGGCATACACACCGAGGAAACCAGAATTGAAAGAGACACATGTACCCCAATGTTCATCGCAGCAGTGTTTATAATAGCCAGGACATGGAAGCAACCTAGATGTCCATAGCAGATGAATGGATAAGAAAGCAGTGGTACATATACACAATGGACTGTTACTCAGCCATTAAAAAGAATACATTTGAATCAGTTCTAATAAGGTGGATGAAACTGGAGCCAATTATACAGAGTGAAGTAAGCCAGAAAGAAAAACACCAAAACAGTATACTAACGCATATATAAGGAATTTAGAAAGATGGTAACGATAACCCTCTATGGGAGATAGCAAAAGAGAAACAGATGTATAGATCAGTCTTTGGACGCTTTGGGAGAGGGCGAGGATGGATGATTTGGGAGAATGGCTTTGAATCATGTATAATATCATATATGAAATGATTCGCCAGTCCAGGTTTGATGCATGATACTAGATACTTGGGGCTGGTTCACTGAGACGACCCAGAGGGATGGTACGAGGAGGGTGGAGGGAGAGAAGTTCAGGATGGGGAACATGTGTATACCTGTGGTGGATTCATGTTGATGTATGGCAACACCAATACAATATTGTAAAGTAATTAAACTCCAATTAAAATAAATAAATTTATATTAAAAAACAGTAGGAATCTAGATCTTTATTTCAAAATATGTATGTATGTTCCTATGTATGTATGAATAAATGTATGTATTTATTTACATTTTAAATTAATCCCAGTTTCCTCAGTTAGTTCTATATAGTCCTGCATTAAAGAAATTACCTTGATAGATATTGATTTTAGGCCATTAATATGTATTTCAAATCATACAAAATTAACCTTCTTAATGAGGATGTAAAGTTCAACTGTTTTCTTTTTGTTTTTCTGGACATGCCATAAAGCCTGTGAGATTTTAGTTCATCAACCAGCAATCAAACCCATACCTTTGGCAGTGAATGCAGATAATCCTGAGAACTGGACTGCCAGGGAATTCCCAAGCTCAATTGTTTTTAATATATGTATTTCTAGGCCAAAATATCATAAATCCATTTTCTTTGGAAATATGTACCACTAAGAGAGAAGAATAATTAAGTGAAGATCTTTAATGAACTACTCAAATAATATTAGATCTTTTTTTTAAATTAAACAATGACAAGATAATGGGTTTTGGCCCATAGGTCATCAGTTTATGACTCCTTCTCTGGTCTTAAAATTTCATTTAAAAAAGAAATAGTGTCCATATCCATATATTTTTGTGTGTGTTTATACACTTATTGTTGTTTAGTCAGTAAGTCGTGTCTGATTCTTTTGCAAACCATGGACTGTAACCCACCAGACTCTGCTGTCTATTGGATTTCCCAAGCAAGAATATTGAAGTGGGTTTCCACTTTCTTCTCCACAAGATCTTCATGACACAGAGATCATACTTGCATCTCCTGAAGCGACAGGCATATTTTTTACCGCTGAGCCACCAGGGAAGCCAACTTACACACATCTTCAATTATCCTTAATTAACCATTGAATAATCATGTGATAATTCCCAGTATTCACTTCTAACATCAAAATTAGACCTATTTCAATAACTATTTTGAAATTTTAAGTTATTTTTATAATAATGCATAATTACATTGTAAAATTAAATAGCACCATGGTATTTATTTATTTATTTATTTATTTATTTATTTTGCACCATGGTATCTAAAATGAAAAAATAAAAATCAACCATGTCCACTCCTTCAAATCTCTTATTCTTATTTCTGGTTTTAATTTTATTTTCTTCTGAAAATTACTAACATATTTCAAAATATGTGTATATTAATATTGGCTTTCTATATTTGTTATTATATTGATTCCTAATAGGAAAGGTGAGATAAATATCAGCCTGCCCTCCCATATAATTTTTTCCTGTACTATATCTGTAGTATTAACTCATCACATATTTTCTAAATAAATATTTAACTATTTGCATCAATACATTTAGAAAATATTTTTATAACTTGTGTAAGATTTCCATTTTATTGTTAATAATTGCAGTTATGTTTAGTTTTATATGTACCATGGCTTTACTTCTAGGACATTCAAGCAGCAAAATTAGCATTTAACTCCTATTCTCTCTCTGTCTCTTATTTTAAGAAGTGCTATCTAGGGATCCCAGTTCTTCTGCTCCAATTCATGTTTTATAGAATTCCTTTTATCAAGATTTTTCTGCTTTTTAGGAATCCATGTTTTCTGGATTTCCTGTAGTTTCCTACAATCTTACTTTACTCTTTCTCTTTTACTCCCCAGATTTGAAACTGATCGATTTCATTACTTTCTTGAATAAGACAGCATGGGAAGTAGAATTTTCTTTTTTTTTTTTTTTTTCTGGGAACATTTTTTTACTTTTTTCTATTCTAACCTTTGAATGATATCAACTCTTTGATTGATTGGTTAACAATATTGATATATAATTCAAGTTGAAAGTCATTTTGCATCAGCATTTTCTTTTCTTGGAATGTTTGTTGATTTATTAGAGTTTTGTTTGTTGATCGTTTTTGATTGCTATTTGTTTCTTTAGTTTTCTATTTGTTCTTTAATTTGCTGTTTGCTGATTTCCTTGTCATTTGTTTCGTCTTTGTTATTTTTATAGATTATTGTCATTTTTAAATTATATTTTTAAATCACCTTGGGTATCAAGGTAGTACTCTTTCTTCTTGGTGATATTATTGATATTACTCTTTTTCTTCTACAGTCTCTATCATCATGTTACTTCTATTTAATTTTATTATGTTTTTGTTTGTGGTGTTGTTTTTACATTTTAATTTTCTAACTGAAAACTCTGCAAACTGGTAGAGACAGCATTTCAACTTGGAATTTTGTAAATCTTAAAGCTAAAATAAATTCCCCAGTCTTTTACCTGTATCCACAATCCTGGTTGTTAGTGCTCCTGAAGCTTATTGTAGAAGAGAATTAGAGACAAGGAAGTGTCTAAATAGTCAATATATAAGCATTCACTTAGTCTTCAGTTTCAAGATCAGTATCTCACTCATACTTCCTGTTGTATGTGGTACAGAAGAATACAGAACATTTCTGTTTCAGTCTAGAAGAATCCAATGTTCTGCTTTTCTTGGAACAGTGAAGAAACAATTACTCATTACAAACTTTGGAGAAGAGAATCCCACTGTCCAACTCCTTTTTAAAATTTAATTCTAAAATGATCTTCTTGTAAAAAGCACTACTATGACTATTATGTCTTCTCAATTCCTTAACCTTTAAAAAATTCTATAGTGAAAAATTAATTAATGGAACTTTCATATCAGTTATCATTGGCTCCCAGGTGACTCGGTGATAAAGAATCTTCCTGCCAAGGAGGAGGTTTGAGTTAAGTCCCTGAGTCAGGAAGAGCCCCTGGAGAAGTAAATGGCAACCCACTCCAGTGTTTTTGCCTGAGAATCCCAAGGACAGAGGAGCCTAGGAGGCTGTTGTCCATGGGGTTGCAAAAGAGTCAGACACAAATTAATGACTAAACAACAATAGTGCAAATTTAGTTTTCAAAAGTTCTATGTCAGTCATCAGTACATCATTTCCTGTACATCATTCGTTTTTGTTGAATTATTTTTTTTACATTGTTGGTGTTGCTTAATTATTTGGTCTAGAGGGTTGAATAATTATAACATTAATTTTCAACCTACCATGGCAAGAATTAGTGATAACTATGATTATTTGCTATTTTTGTTTTTAAAAGTTTATATAATAAGTAGCTTTTTAACCAATTTTTTTTAACCAAGAAAATGAGGTTCTATAATCATCTTACTTAACCAACAAAACAATTACCAACTGCATCTTTTCATTCCTCAACCATAAGAAAAATTATAAGAAAGGAAATTCATGGAAAATAATGTGAATTTCCAATGAAACCCTCTCAATACAAAAGAAATAAGCAATAAACCACAGTCTCACAGTATATGATCATACAATTCAATGAATAATTAACAATTCTTTTTTAGGCCCTTTAATAGGCCCTAGAGAGACAGGGATAAATAACATAAAATCTATCCCTGTCGTCATTGCTAGTCTCCCTGGGAAGAGAGAACTGTGTACATAAATGCATACATGATGAAAGTAACAAGATGGTAAGTATATGATATTATGGCAAGGCAAAAATAACTAACTGTTGGGAAAGACAACTTGAAATGCTATTCATGAACCATGTTAAACTCTCCGCCATTTGAACTTAAACATTTTATATAACCATATTGTAAATTGAATTTAGAATAATGCATAAAAATGAATATCTTTTATCTAGGAGAAATTTTACAAGAAGTGAGAAGGGAACTCTGAATATTGATGAAAGATTGAAGACAGTGGTTTTTGCTGCCTTAAACATGAAGATAGAGAAACATACTGAACATAAAATTAACCTGTCATGTCCCATGGATGATTTAATCAGCAGTAGTCAGATTTATACCTCTGACCCTCTGTCATCAATCAGGGCATAGCTTTCCCACTCCCCTCTCCTCCCCCCACCCCCCCCCCCCAGATTACAACTTCTAGACTCCACTACTAGAAAGTGGTGCAAGAAAGAAAGCTTATATAATGTGATACTTGGATGATGGGTCCAAGGAAAGACCAAGATCAAACTTCTATACTAAAATCTATGTTCTTCAATATATGGTACAGTAGAAACGGATTTCTATCAAACAAATACTAACACTAATGATGGTAGTAATAATAATGGCAAAATATTTGAAGAATTTTTGACAACTTTCCCAAAAAGGGCAGATATGGCTTTTATGAAAAAAAAAAAAAAAAAAAAAACAGAAACACATAAAAAGGTAAAATAATAATAATAATAATGAAATGACAGCAGAAATGTGGAAAGAACTGGAAGACAACAGAATTATGTTGTTAAAAAGAAACCTCAGAAATAAAAAGCTGTCATAGGTCATAAAATTAGCTAATCTGTTGGAAAGTTTGAGAAACTTTTAAGTGAAAAAATATTAAACCTAGGAAAAAATAGTATGGTAAAGAACAGAACTTAAAATAACAGTAAAATACATTTTTAGTTTCTTAATTGAAGCTACTTTTTTCTTAATGAAAAATAGCTTTCAGTCTCCAAGTTGCCAAGTTTCAAGCAATCTTGTTATTCTTAAGGTTAAGTCAAAGTTAATTTTAAGATTAAACAAAAGTTCTGGCAAGCATTGAAGGAGCAAAACAGATCATGGGAAAAGATCAAACTACTCAGAATTATTGAAACAATTATGGCCAATATTATGAGTAACTTATTACATTCTTTCTACTCTCAAATATTTTAGGAATATCAATTCAAATATTAAGAAATAGTTGCACAAACTATAAAGTTGATATTCCTATTATCCTCATGTAGAAATTTAACATAAAGAGATACTTAAGTAATTTGGTCATGTAAAACAAATATCTGGTCAACTTAAAATTCAAACACATCGTTATTTCGAAAGTACATACAACTAACAAGAATGCTGTACTCTGAGTCAAATGCCAACAGTTAAATGAGCAAAAAAATATCCACTTGCACAGTAAAGAGAAAGGAGAGATTATTCTGATTCAAATAATCTCTATCTAACTAATCCATCATATAAGCAAATTATGAAAGCCTTAGAAAAATAATATTTTCCTGCAAGAATGGAGATTGAAGATGCATTCTTGAGTAAAAATAAATTAAAATTAAGAAATCAATATTTTTAAAGAAATGGCATAATAATATTGGAAAGGACATTGCAAAAATACTGCTGTAAATATGGTTTACATACTTACATGTACATTTAATTTTGTTATTAAGAAATATAATTTGCATGTTGAATCATAATAATTATTTACAAGCAGTGTCTCTAACTTTCAAACAACAAGCATTAAAAAGTGGAGGAGCATACCAAGGGTTGCAAAGTGAATTACATTTTTCACTGTGGAAGAAGGATTCAATTTGTTTTATTTTTGTACTATTTTTATAGAAATATGCATTTACCTATGCATCTGATAAAATTATAAGTAATAGATTTTATAATGAAAATAAGATTTTAATCTTTCAAACTTTGAGAAAGGAAAAATATTGTATATTTAAATAGCAACTAACCAGAAAGTAAGGTTACATACAGTGATATAACTACAATAATTCCAGAAGCAGCAGACATGAAAATAAATATAATTATGTCAGATTCTTTGATCAAGGGTGAAGACTTTAAAACTATGGTAATGATTTCACAAAGCTCTCTTAGTTTGCAAGAAACAGATGTATATAAAATTATTCAAAATGCCTAAAAATTCCTCAAGAAATAGTAGGAAAATATAGAATAAAAAAGGAGAGGAGTGCTGATATTAGGAAGATGAAAATTCAAAGTAAAAAGCATAATGTTATCAATCACCATATACATAAAGAAGTATCAATTCAAACATTTCAGTGACTCAGAGACTAGACATTAAGTTTAAAAAGTAACAAACTTTACACCCATGGCTGATTCATATCAATGTATGGCAAAAACCACTACAATATTGTTAAGTAATTAGCCTCCAATTAAAATAAATAAATTAATTAAAAAGTAACAAACAAGATGTGCGATTTTGTTATGGCAATAAGAAGGTGTAGATGGTTGCTGGCAATGTTTAGACAAAAAAAAATCTAAAAGGAAGGTTTTTAACTACAAAGAATAATAAAACCAAATAAATATTTGCTTTAGTTCAACAAAGTTTGATATAGTTAAACTTGCATGTTTATGATAAAATGTATGTAAATCTAAAAAGCTATATAAACTGAACAAAAGTTAGCTTGTCGGTTTTAGTCTCAGATACAAGTAACTACTTTGTTCACAAAAGTAAGTAATGAGAAAAGATATATTTTTTCAAACTTTGTTGATATGAAAGAGGAAGATGTCAAAGAAAATTAATTGGATAGAGAGGTTATAGAACATTTTTATAACAATGCTATGCTATAAGTGCCAATGTAAGAAGACCTATTTTGATAAATGTTATTTATTTTGTAAATAACACCTGGGCAATTTCTGATAATTTTCATACATATTTAAAATATAGCATAGAGCATTAAATACAGCTGAATTTAGCAATTCTGGATTTCATAATGTTATATCTTGCTTACCCAGCTTTCTCCTTGAATCATTGGGTATTGACTCCTTCCTTTTAAGAATATCTACACTTATGAAAATACTGTCACGGTTTCTTTAACATAGACTTGATAAAAAGAAAACCCTACTTGTTTTTACTAACACTTATCAATGATATATTCATTTCTCACTAGTGCATTCTAGAAATATAGGAGGTTATTTTGATTGTCAGAATAATTACTGGATATTACTGGCTGTATCAGAAAAAATAATTAATGAACATCTCATAAAACTTTCAATATACTAACAATTATTGATGTTGATGATAAATATATTCATAATTATTGAAGCATACCCTGCTTTGAATGTAAATGCAAATTGTTTTGCTATGATTTTATTATGCACTCTAATGATCAAAAATGAAACCATATAAATTGAGGGAAAACTCTGTTCCATTTGGAACATCGCTAAATTAGGTAATAATTACAGAAAATTAAACCAGTAGTATCAATATATCACAGTTTTTCAGATGCCAGTCAGGTAAATAACAACCTCAGAAATTCAGATGACATCACCATAATGGCAGAAAGAGAAGGGCAACTAAAAAAGGACCTACTGATGAAGGTGAAAGAGGAGAGTGAAAAAGCTGACTTAAAATTCAATATTCAAAAAACTAAGATAACAGCATCTGGTTCCATCATTTCATAGAAAATAGATGGTTAAAAAAAAAATGGAAACAGTGACCGACTTTATTTTCTTGGGCTCCAAAATCCCAGGAGGTAGTGACTGCAGCCATGAAATTAAAAGATACTTTCCCTTTAGGGGAAAAAAAAATATGACAAACCTAGATATTGTATTAAAAAAAATAGACATTACTTTGCTGACAAAGGTATATTTAGTCAAACCTGTGTTTTTTCCAGGAGTCAAGTACACATGAGAGTTGGACTGTAAAGAAGGCTAAGCACTGAAGAATTTATGATTTTGAACTGTGGTGTTGGAGAAGACTCTTGAGAGTTCCTTGAACAGAAAGGAAATCAAACCAATCAATCCTAAAGGAAATCAACCCTGAATACTCATTGGAAGGACTGATGCTGAAGCTGAAGCTCCAATACATTGGCCACCTGATGAAAAGAGCTGACTCATTGCAAAACACCCTGACACTGGGAAAATTGAAGGCAGGAGAAGCGGGCAACAGAGGATGATATCATTGGATGGTATCATCGACTCAATGGACGTGAATTTGAGCAAGCTCTGGAAGACAGTAAAGGAAAGGGAAGCCTGGTGTGCTGAATCAATGATGTTGCGAAGAGTTGGAGATGTCTGATTGACTGAACAAAAAATATGACACATCTGTATAATTTTATATCTGAAGCTATTTCATCCAAGTTGTTTGTTTTCTTTTTTCTGTTTTTTTTTTTAATTTAAATTTATTTTTTTTTAATTGGAGGCTAATTACTTTACAATAGTGTATTGGTTTTGCCATATATTAACATGAATCTATCATGGGTGTACGCATGTTCTCCATCCTGAAACCACCTCCCACCTCGCTCCCTGTACCATCCCTCTGGGTCATCCCAGTGCACCAGCCCCAGGCATCCTGTATCCTGCCTCAAACCTGGACTGGTGATTCATTTCTTTTATGATATTATACATGATTCAAGGCCATTCTCCAAAATCATCCCACCCTCGCCCTCTCCCACAGAGTCCAAAGGACTGTTCTATACATCTGTGTCTCTTTTGCTGTCTCGCATACAGGGTTATCATTATCATCCTTCTAAATTCCATATATATGTGTTAGTGTACTGTTTTGGTGTTTTCTTTCTGGCTTACTTCACTCTGTATAACTGGCTCCAGTTTCATCCACCTCATTAGAACTTATTCAAGTGTATTCTTTTTAATGGCCGAGTAATACTCCATTGTGTATATGCACCACTGCTTTCTTATCCATTCATCTGCTGATGGACATCTAGGTTTCTTCCATGTCCTGGCTATTATAAACAGTGCTACGATGAACATTGGGGTACATGTGTCTCTTTCAATTCTGGTTTCCTCGATGTGCGTGCCCAGCAGTGGGATTGCTGGGTCATAAGGCAGTTCTATTTCCAGTTTTTTAAGGAATCTCCACACTGTTCTCCATAGTGGCTGTACTAGTTTGCATTCCCACCAACAGTGTAAGAGGGTTCCCTTTTCTCCACACCCTCTCCAGCATTTATTGCTTGTAGACTTTTGGATCACAGCCATTCTGACTGGTGTGAAATGGTACCTACTTGTGGTTTTGATTTGCATTTCTCTGATAATAAGTGATGTTGAGCATCTTTCATGTGTCTGTTAGCCATCTGTATGTCTTCTTTGGAGAAATGTCTACTTAGTTCTTTGGCCCATTTTTTGATTGGGTCGTTTATTTTTCTGGAATTGAGCTGCAGGAGTTGCTTGTATATTTTAGAAGTTAGTTGTTTGTCAGTTGCTACATTTGCTATTATTTTCTCCCATTCAGAAGGCTGTCTTGTCACCTTGCTTATGGCTTCCTTCGTTGTACAGAAGCTTTTAATTTTAATTAGGTTCCATTTATTTATTTTTGCTTTTATTTCCAATAATCTGGGAGGTGGGTCATAGAGCATCCTGCTGTGATGTATATCGGAGAGTGTTTTGCCTATGTTCTCCTCTAGGAGTTTCATAGTTTCTGGTCTTGTGTTTAGATCTTTAATCCATTTTGAGTTTATTTTTGTGTATGGTGTTAGAAAGTGATCTAGTTTCATTCTTTTACAAGTGGTTGACCAGTTTTCCCAGCACCACTTTTTAAAGAGATTGTCTTTACTCCATTGTATATTCTTGCCTCCTTTGTCAAAGATAAGGTATCCATAGGTGTGTGGATTTATCTCTGGGCTTTCTATTTTGTTCCATTGATCTATATTTCTGTCTTTGTGCCAGTACCATACTGTCTTGATGCCTGTGGCTTTGTAGTAGAGCCTGAAGTCAGGCAGGTTGATTCCTCCAGTTTCATTCTTCTTTCTCAAGATTGCTTTGGCTATTCGAGGTTTTTTGTATTTCCATGCAAGCTGTGAAATTATTTGTTCTAGGTCTGTGAAAAATACCGTTGGTAGCTTGACAGGGATTGCATTGAATCTATAGTTTGCTTTGGGTAGTATACTCATTTTCACTATATTGATTCTTCTGATCCATGAACATGGTATATTTCTCCATCTATTAGTGCCCTCTTTTATTTCTTTCACCAGTGTTTTATTGTTTTCTATATATAGGTCTTTAGTTTATTTAAGTAGATATATTCCTTAGTATTTCATTGTTTTCATTGCAATGGTGAATGGAATTGTTTCCTTAATTTCTCTTTCTACTTTCTCATTATTAGTTTATAGGAATGCAAGGGATTTCTGTGTGTTGATCTTATATCCTGAAACTTAACTATATTCATTGATTAGCTCTAGTAATTTTCTGGTGGATTCTGTATGGTTTTTTATGTAGAGGATCATATCATCTGCAAACAGTGAGTTTTGCTTCTTCTTTTCCAATTTGGATTCCTTTTATTTCTTTTTCTGCTCTGATTGTTGTGGCCAAAACTTCCAAAACTATGTTGAATAGTAGTGGTGAAAGTGGGCACCCTTGTCGTGTCCTGACTTTAGGGGAAATGTTTTCAATTTTTCACCATTGAGGATAATGTTCAATGTGGGTTTGTCATACATAGCTTTTATTATGTTGAGGTATGTTCTTTCTATTCCTGTTTTCTTGAGAGTTTTTATCATAAATGGATGTTGAATTTTGTCAAACATTTTCTCTTCATCTATTGAGATAATAAAATGGCTTTTATTTTTCAATTTGTTAATGTGGTGTATTACATTGATTGATTTGTGGATTTTGAAGAACCCTTGCATCTCTGGGATAAAGCCCCTTGGTCAAGGTGCATGATCTTTTTAATGTGTTGTTGGATTCTGATTGCTAGAATTTTGTTAAGGAGTTTTGCATCTATGTTCATCAGTGATATTGGCCTGTAGTTTTCTTTTTTTGTGGCATCTTCGTCAGGTTTTGGTATTAGGGTGATGGTGGCCTCATAGAATGATTCTGGAAGTTTACCTTCTGCAATTTTCTGGAACAGTTTGAGGAGGATAGGTGTTAGCTCTTCTCGAAATTTTTGGTAGAATTCAGCTGTGAAGCCGTCTGGACCTGGGCTTTTGTTTGCTCGAAGATTTCTGATTACAGTTTCAAATTCTGTGCTTGTGATGGGTCTGTTAAGATTTTCTATTTCTTCCTGGTTCAGTTTTGGAAAGTTGCACTTTTCTAAGAATTTTCCCATTTCCTCCACGTTGTCCACTTTTTCTTGGCATATAATTGCTGATAGTAGTCTCATGATCCTTTGTATTTCTCTGATGTCTGTTGCAATCTCTCCATTTTAATTTCTAATTTTATTGATTCAATTTTTCTCCCTTTGTTTCTTGATGAGTCTGGCTAATGGTCTGTCAATTTTATTTAACCTTCTGCCCTAATTTTTAAGATTTCTTTCCTTCTACTAACCCTGGGGTCTTCATTTTTCTTTTCTAGTTGCTTTATTTGTAGTGTTGGGTTATTTATTTGACTTTTTTCTTGTTTCTTGAGGTATGCCTATATTGCTATGAACTTTCCTCTTAGCACTGCTTTTACAGTGTCTCACAGGTTTGGGGTTGTTGTGTTTTCATTTTCATTCGTTTCTATGCATACTTTGATTTTTTTTTTAATTTATTCTGTGATGTGTTGGTTATTCAACATTCTCGTGTAGTTGAGATCTAATCTTACTGCATTGTGGTCAGAAAAGATGTTTGAAATTATTTCAATTTTTTAAAATTTACCAAGCCTAGATTTACGGCCCAGGATGTGATCCATCCTGGAGAAGGAGCACTTGAGAAAAAGGTGAAATTCACTGTTTTGGGGTGAAATATCCTATAGATATTAATTAGATATAACTGATCTATTGTATCACTTAAAGTTTGTGTTTCTTTGTTAATTTTCTGTTTAGTTGATCTACCCATAGTTGTGAGTGGGGTATTAAGGTCTCCCACTATTATTGTATTATTGTTAATTTCCCCTTTCATACTTGTTAGCATTTGTCTTACATATTGTGGTGCTCCTATGTTGAGTGCATATATATTTATAATTGTTATATCTTCTTCTTGGATTGATCCTTTGATCATTAGGTAGAGTCATACTTTGTCTCTTTTCACAGCCTTTGTTTAAAATCTATTTTATCTCATATGAGTATTGCTGCTCCTGCTTTCTTTTGGTCTCTATTTGTGTGGAATATCTTTTTCTAGCCAATCACTTTCAGTCCGTATGTGTCCCCTGTTTTGAGGTGAGTCTCTTGTAGACAACATATATAGGGGTCTTGTTTTTATATCCATTCAGGCAGTTTTCGTCTTTTGGTTGGGGCATTCAAGCCATTTATGTTTAAGGTAATTATTGATAAGTATGATCCCGATGCCATTTACTTTATTATTTTGGGTTCAAGTTTATACATCCTTTTTGTGTTTCTTGTCTAGAGAAGATCTTTAGCATTTGTTGGAGAGCTGGTTTGGTGGTGCTGAATTCTCTCAGCTTTTGCTTGTCTGTAAAGCTTTTGATTTCTCCTTCATATTTCAATGAGATCCTTGCTGGGTACAGTAATCTGGGCTGTAGGTTATTTTCTTTCATTACTTTAAGTATGTTTTTCCATTGCCTCCTGGCCTTAAAAGTTTCTACTGAAAGATCAGCTGTTATACTTCTGGGAATCCCCTTCTGTGTTATTTGTTGTTTTTCCTTTGCTGCTTTTAATATTTGTTCTTTGTGTTTGATCTTTGTTATTTGATTAATATGTGTCTTGGGGTGTTTCACCTTGGGTTTATCCTGTTTGAGACTCTCTGTGTTTCTTGGACTTGGGTGATTATTTTCTTCCCCATTTTAGGGAAGTTTTCAACTATTATCTCCTCAAGTATTTTGTTTTCTTCTTCTGGGACTCCTATGATTTGAATGTTGGGGCATTTAATATTGTCCTGGAAATCTCTGAGATTGTCCTCATTTCATTTAATTCATTTTTCTTTTTTCCTCTCTGATTCATTTATTTCTACCATTCTATTTTCTACTTCACTATTCCGATCTTCTGCCTCTGTTATTGTACTATTTGTTGCCTCCAGTGTTTTTGATCTCATTTATTGCATTATTCATTATATATTGACTCTTTTTTATTTCTTCTAGGCCCTTTTTAAACCTTTCTTGCATCTTCTCAATCCGTGTCTCTAGGCTATTTATCTGTGATTCCATTTTTAGTTCAAGATTTTGGATAATTTTCACTATTTTTATTCAGAATTCTTTATCAGGTAGATTCCCTATCTCTTCCTCTTCCGTTTGGTTTGGTGGGCATTTATCCTGTTCCTTTACCTGGCTGGTATTCCTCTGTCTCTTCATCTTGTTTCTATTGCTGAGTTTGGGGTGGCCTTTCTGTATTCTGGCAATTTGTGTAGTTATCTTTATTGTGGAGATTCTTCTCTGTGGGTGGGGTTGTACGGGTGGCTTGTCAAGGTTTCCTAGTTAGGTAAGCTTGTGTCGGTGAGTGGAGCTGGATTTCTTCTCTCTGGAGTACAATGAAGTGTCCAGTAAAGGGTTAAGAGATGTCAATGGGTTTGGAGTAATTTTGGGCAGCCTGTATATTGAAGCTCAAGACTGTGTTCCTGTGTTGCTGGAGAATTTGTGTGGTATGTCTTGCTCTGGAACTTGTTGGCCCTTGGGTGGTGCTTGGTTTCAGTGTAAATATGGAAGCATTTGACGAGTTCCTGTCAATTAATGTTCCCTGGAGTCAGGAGTTCTCTGATGTTCTCAGGATTTGGACTTAAGCCTCCTGCTTCTGGTTTTCAGTCTTATTTTTACAGTAGTCTCAAGACTTCTACTTCTCTACAACACTGTTGATAAAACATCTAGGTTAAAGATGAAAAGTTTCTCCACAGTGAGGGACACTCAGAGAGGTTCACAGAGTTTCATAGAGAAAACAAGCGGGAGGAGGGAGTTAGATGTGACCCAAATGGGATGAGGTTAAATCAAAAGAGTAGAGAGCAAGCTAGCCAGTAATCACTTCCTTATGTGCACTCCACAGTTGGGACTGCTCAGAGATGTTCACGGAGTTATACAGAGAAGAGAAGAGGGAGGAAGGAGACAGAGGTGGCCAGGAGGATAAAGGGGGGGGAGCGGGAATCAAAAGGAGAGAGACAGATCCACCCAGTAATCAGTTCCCTGAGTGTTCTCCACCATCTGGAACACACAAAGAGATTCACAGAGTTGGGTAGAGAAGAGAAGGGCGAAGGAGGAGATAGAGGTGACCTGGTGGAGAAAAAGGAGAGTCCAAAGGGGGAGAGAGCAATCAAGGCAGTAATCTCACTCCCAAGTGAAAATGGGTACTGAAGATTGGGTTCTTAAAGGTACAAAATTGATAACAAATACCAAAAAGCAAAGATTAAAAATCTAGAGTAGAGGTTGGATTTTCAAAAATACAATATTTTGCATTTTTTTTCTGTTTCTTATCTTTACTGTTATGATGTCAGATGCCGTAGAAAGTAGGCAGGAAGCAAGAAATTTAAAAAACATAAAATAAAATAAATAAAGAAAAGAAAAAAGTCACAAACATTATATATATATATATATATATATATATAAAGTTTGCTTTAAAAAATAGTGTCTCTCTTTTTTTTTTACAAAGTAATAGTAGGTTCTAATACAGTATTGTAAAGTAAAATAAAGTAAAATTAAAAAAAAAAAGAAACATGCATAATATCATATGTGAAATGAATTGCCAGTCCAGGTTCAATGCATGATACAGGATGCTTGGGGCTGGTGCACTGGGATGACCCAGAGGGATAGGATGGGGAGGGAGGTGGGAGGGGGATTCAGGATGGGGAACACATGTATACCCGTGGCAGATTCATGTCAATGTATGGCAAAACCAATAAAATATTGTAATTAGCCTCCAATTAAAATAAATTTATATTAAAAATTTAAAAATGAAAATTAAAGGAGTAATAGAGGACTTAAAATTTTTTTTAAAAAATCGAAAAAAAAAATGATAGTAAAAATAGTAAAAATATATCTAGGACTTTCTCTGGTGTTGTTGTGGGCAGTGTGGGGTCTGTTCATTTTCAGATAGTTTCTAGGTCCGGCTTATATATCTAAAGATCTATAGACCCCTTCCTATGTCAGTTCAGTTCAGTTCAGTCACTCAGTCATGTCTGACTCTTTGCGACCCCATGAATCACAGCATGCCAGACCTCCCTGTCCATCACCAACTCCCAGAATTCACTCAGATTCAGGTCCATCAAGTCAGTGATGCCATCCAGCCATCTCATCCTTTGTTGTCCCCTTCTCCTCCTGCCCCCAATCCCTCGCAGCATCAAAGTCTTTCCCAATGAGTCAACTCTTCACATGAGGTGGCCAAAGTACTGGAGTCTCAGCTTTAGTATCATTCCTTCCAAAGAAATCCCAGGGCTGATCTCCTTCAGAATGGACTGGTTGGATCTCCTTGCAGTCCAAGGGACTCTCAAGAGTCTTCTCCAACACCACAGTTCAAACACATCAATTCTTTGGTGCTCAGCTTTCTTCACAGTCCAACTCTCACATCCATACATGACTACTGGAAAAACCATAGCCTTGACTAGATGGACCTTAGTCGACAAAGTAATGTCTGCTTTTGAATATACTATCTAGGTTGGTCATAACTTTTCTTCCAAGGAGTAAACCTCTTTTAATTTCATGGGTGCAGTCACCATCTGCAGTGATTTTGGAGCACCAAAAATAAAGTCTGACACTGTTTCCACTGTTTCCCCATCTATTTCCCATGAAGTGATGGGACCAGATGCCAAGATCTTCGTTTTCTGAATGTTGAGCTTTAAGCCAACTTTTTCACTCTCCTCTTTCACTTTCATCAAGAGGCGTTTTAGTTCCTCTTCACTTTCTGCCTGTGTCGTCAATACTAACTATAGGGTTTTAATCTATTGCACCTGTCACTTCCAAAGCGGTTCCCTCTATTATAGCTTCTTCTGTTGGCTGATCTCTTCAGTGTCTGATTTCTACCCTGACACAAGGGGGCAGTGGTGGACATTTTCTTAGGCTCACTTGTTCAGTGGCTCTTTGCGGAGGAAGGGACGCTGCAAACAAAAACACTGGAGTGTGCTTGCAGTGTGTCAGCAACACTGGGCCTCCCTGTCCACACTGCTCAGGCTCTATGTTGCTCCGATGGGAACCATCCGAGGCCAGCCCCGGGCTGCATGCACCTCCCAGTTCTAAGCCGCTCAGGTTCAGGCACTCAGGTAGCCCTCGGAGGCGCAGACTCGGTTGGGCCTACGTTTTGTGCCCTTCCCAGGTCCAAGGAGCTCAGGTGATGAGGTGTTTGGCGAGCATGGTCGCTGCGACTTATCGCCTCCCCCATCCCTGCTGCTTGGTTTTCTGGGTGTACAACCAGCACACTTTCTCAGGCGGATGTTGACTGTCCAGAACCCCAAGAAGTCTTAGTTAGCAAAGAAGCCTGCTTGCAGTTTGGTAGATAACGTCTCTCTGGGGCTGTGATTGCCCCCTTCTGGGGGCAATGTCTGTCTGGCTGCCTGTCACTGGAGGGGGATGGTCTGCAGCGGACTAGCTCTGTACAGTCCTTTCTTCTGTAATCGGGCCTGATGGTGTCTTAGTTTAGGCATTTTCACGTGGTAGCTATCCCACAGTCTGGTTTGCTAGCCCAAGTTAGTTCCCTCAGATTGCCCTCGGGGCATTCAGGCCTGGTCCTTACTCTAAGCAATGCAGCCCACACCTCCTTGCCCAGCCCCCGCTTGCTAGTGGTGGGTGCAGGCATCTGCCCTGCCTCTCCACTGGGGGAGTTACTGTTGGTCATGTAATCTATGGATTTTAATTATTTATTTATTTTTCCTCCCAGTTATGTTGCCCTTTGTGGTTCCATGGCTAGCCACAGACTCGGCAGTGAGAGTGTTTCCTGGTATTTGGAAACTTTTCTCTTTTTAAGACTTCCCTAGAAAAGACTCTGATGCTGGGAGGGATTGGGGGCAGGAGGAGAAGGGGATGACAGAGGATGAGATGGCTGGATGGCATCACTGACTCGATGGACGTGAGTCTGAGTGAACTCCGGGAGTTGGTGACAGACAGGGAGGCCTGGCGTGCTGCGATTCATGGGGTCGCAAAGAGTCGGACACCACTGAGCGAATGAACTGAACTGAGTGGCTCAGACGGTAAAGCGTCTGCCTGAAATGCGGGAGACCCAGGTTCGATCCCTGGATTGGGAAGATCCCTGGAGAAGAAAATGGCAACCCACTCCAGTATCCTTGCCTGGAGAATCCCATGGACAGAGGAACCTGGTAGGCTACAGTCCACAGGGTAGCAGAGTCAGACACGACTGAGCGACTTCACTCACTCCTGGGATGGACCTCCATCCCTACCTCTTTTGTCTTTTTTTGTCTTTTATATTTTTTCTTACCTCCTTTTGAAGACAATGTGCTGCTTTTCTGGGTGCCTGATGTCCTCTGCCGGCATTAAGAAGTTGTTTTGTGGAATTTACTCAGTGTTTAAATGTTCTTTTGATGAATTTGTAGGGGGAGAAAGTGGTCTACCTGTCCTATTCCTCTGCCATCTTAGGACTGCTCCCAAGTTGTTTCTTTATAAACTTGGGATTTAGGAAGGTACATGCCTCTGATGACTTCATGGAAATCAGATATTCATATTCTTTTATTATATGTTAACTTTGAAATCTTCTATTATTTTACCAAAAGAGTTTACCTTTTAAATTCTGTACCTAGTTCTTTTACCTCTGTAAAGTTGGTTTGACAGAGGCCATTTGTTTATAGTATCCTTTCTTACCTTCCGTTAGCAATAGACTTGTTAAGCAGAGTAGAGTACTGTCTATGTAGGCAGAAATTACATTACACAGAATTCGTTGCATTTCTGTGTCTCTTTGTAAGCTTTTGCCAGTGGGAAGTGAGTGGAATGTACATGAAAAACATCAAGCTTCGATCTTTAAAGTTTGAGGTGTCTGTGTGTGTGTGCGTGTTTCAGGAATTTGGTCTAATGATGGCAAATTAGTACCAGTCATGTTCTCATACATATGAGGAGAAAAAAAAAAACAAAACAAACAAACAAACAAAAAAAACGTACAGTGGTTGAAAAGCAAGATAGAACATACTAGGTTTGCCTACCAGAGCCAGAACATCTACACTCCTATCTCTTTAAATGTACTTTATTTAGCATTCTCTTTATTGTACAAACTTAGCATGTAACATAAATATGCCAACATTATCAATAGTTGTCATTAAAAGTCAGTCTGATGGTGTTGAGAACCAGTGATTGAAATTACTAAATATGTATATTGAATTGAGAGATATGTACATTTTATTATACATGTTAGTAGTTGTGCTATGCTGTGTTTAGTTACTCAGTCATGTCTGATTCTGCAACCACAAGTATTGTAGTCTGCCAGGCTCCTCTGTTCATGGGGATTCTCCAGGCAAGAATACTGGAGAGGGTTGCCATGCCCTCCTCCAGGGAATCTTCCCAACCCAGGGATCAAACTCAGGTGTCCTGAATTGCAAGTGGGTTCTGTACCATCTGAGCCACCAGGGAAGCCCTTTCTGGTATGTGTGCGTGCTCAGTTGCTCAGTCATGTCAGATTCTTTGTGACCCCATGGATTGTAGCCTGCCAACCTCCTCTGTCCATGAGATTTCCCACGTAAGAATACTGGACTGAGTTGTCATTCCCTTCTCCATGGGATCTTTCTGAACCAGGGATGGATCCCGTGTCTTCTGCACTGGCTGGCAGATTCTTTAACACTGAGCCATCAAGGAAGTTTAAGGACCAGAAAATCCTGAATTTGAATTTGATCTGCCCACAGCTGTTCCTCTTCTCTAAAGTGGAAATGTAATAGGCATTTATTCATCCCTTTATCTGACAAACAATAATTTGAGACACAGCTTCACCTGGGAAGTTTTTCAAATTCCATTCATAGTAATGATGGCTAAGTTAATAAATATTAACTACAGTGGCTACTGGGTTACACAGTAGTATGCAAGAGCCATAAGAGCTCTCTCATGCAATTTACAATTCAGTGTTAGAGATAGGATTAAGTGACAAATGCCCAATATCTGGGATATGTTAAAAATTCAACAAATATTTATGTTCTTATAGGACTTTCATACATTTTTCAGGGTGTTACTAATCTGTCTGCAATGCGGGAGATACAGGTTCATTTCCTAGGTTGGGAAGATCCCCTGGAGGATGACATGGCAAACCACTCCAGTATTCTTGCCTGCAGAGTCTCATGGACATAGGAGGTTGGCAGGATACAGCCCACGTGGTCACAAAGAGTGGGACACGACTAAGCAATTAACACTTTAACTGCTAAGTAAAGATTGTCATATGCTTGGCACGCAATAATTCCTCAGACATGATACCAAAGATGTTGTTGCCAGGTTTGCTCAGCGTTTGCAAAGCCATGGGTAATGGAGTTTAGACAGCACAGGAAACCAAATTCATTAGTACAACAAATTGCTAATATTTACTGAGCAAGAAGGGAGCACCAGAGGGTGAGATGTTTGGATGGCATCACCAACTCAATGGACATGAATTCGAGCAAGCTCCTGGAAATGGTGAAGGACAGGGAAGCTTGGCATGCTGCAGTCCATAGGGTCACAAAGAGCTGGACACGACTGAGCAACTGAGCAACAACAAATTGCTTCATGATCACAACTACAATAAGCACTTTACGTAAATTGTCTTCCCTACCTCAGTAAGTGGTGACTCCATTCCTCAAGTTAAACACTTTGGAATCATCTATGATCTTTCTCTCTCATGTCAGATCCCAGTTCCCTGACCATTAAAATTGAATCCATGCCCCTTGATGTGCAAGCACAGAGTCTTCACCACTGGACCCCCAGGGAAGTTCCCACACACATTTTATTTTACTTTACTTTCTTTTTTTTTTTTCACACATACAATTCCTATCCAGAATCTGACCACATCCTACCTCCTACTACTTCCAAATCAATCAAAGGTATTAGCTTTCACCTGGACAGTTGCAATAGCCTTCTAACTGGTCTCCCTGCTTCCTGGCTCTTCTACAGTCTATCCTCACATGGCAGCTAGGGGAATCCTCTAAAACCTTTCATCTCCTTCCTTTGGGGTTCCAAATCCTCAGTGGTTCCAATCTCACTCAGAGTAAATGTCAAAGTTCTGACAGTAGGCTGCCAGATCCTACACACCTTTGTCCCCAGCTTCCTCTTTGATGCCATCTAGTCTACTTGCCCCTTTCCCCACTTCATGCCAGGAACACTGACCTTTCTGCCTTTCTGTGTATGTGCCAGGCATGCCACTGGTTCAGGACTTTTGCATACTTTCACTTCTCTGTCTGGAAGTGTTTATCCCCAGATAAATTGTTTCTTTATTTCATTCAGGGTTGGCTTAAAAGTCATCTCTTATCTGGAAGACCTTCACAGACCATCCTGAAGTGAAATAGCTCCTCCCCATCCTGACACTCTATCCTCCATACTGTGCCTTATCTATTTTCGTGTCACTTCCCACCACCTGCTGTATTAAATATTTATTGGTTTATTGTCTGCCTTTCCTTGACAGACACCGTGGAGGCAGGAACTATGGTTTGCTCACTGGTGTTACAACCTGCCACATGATTGGACCTCACTGAATACACGTTAATCCCAACCATGATCCTGTGCACTAAATATTGTTCTCCCCCTACTTTTCAGGTAAGGAAACAGACTCAAAGTTTTGCAGGAAATTGCCCATAATCATAAAACTTTAGGCAAGTGATGGACCCAGGCAGTGTGGGACTCAAGATCTTTAAAAATGTATATATATAATTAATTTATTTTATTTTTGGCTGTGGTGGGTCTTCGTCGCTTCAGTCTTTCTCTAGTTGTGGTGAGTGGAGCCTACTTTCTAGTTTCAGTGAGCAAGCTTCTTATTGTGGTGACTTCTCATTGTGGTGACTTCTCATTGTAGTGCCCATTGCAGGCACAGGCTCTGGATGATGTGGGCCCAGTAGTTGTGGCGCATGGGCTTAGTTGCTCTGAGGTATGTGGAATCTTTGTGGACCAGGGATTGAGCCCATGTCCCCTGCATTGGCAGGTGGATTTTTAACCACTGTACCACCAGGGAAGTCCATCAAGTCAGTTGTTTTAACATCAAAGCCATACAGACTTTGCTGTAGGTAGAACAACACCAATTCTGAAAGGTCACCATGTCAAGTTCATGCTGGTCTGATGCTCTGAATAGGAATTGTTGTTGTTGTTCAGTCACCCACCCAGTTGTGTCAGAGTCTTTCCAACCCCAGGCCTTCCTATCCCTTACCATCTCCTGTAGTTTGTCTAAGTTCATGTTCATTGCATCAATGATGTTGTCCTGCCATCTCATCCTCCGACACCCTCTTCTCCTTCTGCCTTCAATCTTTCCCAGCATTAGGAACTACCAAGAAAAAAAAAAAAAAGGAGCTATATAATTTCTGACTTCAGTAGGTTCAGAAAGAAAACTATTTCAAGTCATGGAGTCCTTGAGAATGAATGGAACAAAACCATCAGATGTATTTTCTAGGAGCTGAGCAGGCAGTTTCCACTTTGTGTTGCCTCTCACAGTGACCCCCAGGGCATCTGGCTTCTCCATTCAGAGGGTCTCCCCAAGGCCGTGGCCAGTCAGACCTGGATTTGATGTCATCTTCTCTGGCAAAGAGTCGGACATGACTGAGCGACTTCACTTCACTTTATTTCTCTGGCATCTGGTGATGTTTGCACTAATGCAGAAGCCACTAACATCTCTGGTGCTCTACTTCCTTGAAACAGGGAGCTGCCAGGCAGGCACCTTAATACTGGGGCCAGCTACTGGTGGGAGGATTAGAGGGAAATCAGGGGAGGCTGCCTAGCCCAAGAAAGGGCTTGCTTAGGACCAAGCTTATCTGTGGTATTCTGCCCACTACTTCTAGTGTGGTTTCTCCCAGCTAAGAGTTTATCAAACTCCTGGACCAATATATATTTATCTGCCAAAAGACTAATCCTGTGTTTCAATTAAGTTTTCACTTATTGTTCATATCATTTTTGCTGAGATCATGGTAGGGGTACAGGTTCTATGGAGTAGAGCAGAGGGGTCTGGACTATGTAGAAGATTCTGAAGCATTTCTAAAAGCATGCTGCAGGGGAGGCTGGGCTGTAATTACCACCACTTCCATCATCTGAATAACATGTCTGAGCTGCTCAACATCATTAATTCATTTAACCGGGGTTTCAACAATGACCAGCAGTGACCTCATAGAACAGGGAGTCTAGACAGAGAGACTGACAAGTAAACAATTACTACTGCCAGTGTGAGGGCTGTACAGCATGAACCTTGGTATCAAGTCTCAGGTCAGTGACAGTTATGCAATCATGGGAGGTGAATTCATCTGCCTTTAAGTGATTGACCTTAAATTTAACTCAAGTCTACCTTTAATCCACAGTCCTTCAAGTGACTGATCCAGGGTTCAAGTCTAAGCAGTCTGGCCTCACCTCCCTTGTGCCTCAGGTTCCTCATCTATAAAATTTGAATAATAGTAGTATCAATGCCACAAGAATCCTGCAGGATATGCTGAGTTAGGATTTTATCCAAAGGATAATGAGAAGACTTCTTTTTTTTTTTTTTCTTTTGGCCATGTAATATATGGGATTTTAGTTCCCTCACCAGGGAACTTATACTATAAGAGCACAGTGTCTACAGAGTCCTAACCACTGAAGCACTAGGGAATTCCCTGAGAAGACTTGCTTTAAAGCAAGGACAGAGATACTCAGCTTTGTATCTGAGGCTTTGCACAGACTGGCCTCTCCTCACTAGAAATGCCCATCCTGCCTTGTTTCCCATCTCTGTCTACACACACCCCTCAGCCTACACAAGCAGCCTTTCCTAGTCATACTGAGCCCCTGGCTTCTGGCACCCTGCCAAGGTTTGAGGTCATGGCACCCTGTATGACAACTATTCCATCTCCTCATTTCCACTCTGAGCTTCAAGAGATCTCCCCTACCCATATTATTTTCCAAGATTCCTCTGAATTGCCATATAGTCTGGCACAGAGAAGTCATAACAAAATGGTTAAGAACTTAGTTTTTCAGTCAAAACTGGATTAAAATATTGTCTTTGCTGTTTTTGTTGGACAAACCACTTCACATTTCTGTGACTCAGTTCCTTCATCTACACAATAGGGAAAATAATAGTATATAGTCACCTAGTAAGATTGTTGGGAGGACTGCACATGATAATGTACATAAAAGTATTTAGCATCTTGTTCAACAGATAGCAGTAACTTGTATTATTGTTAATAACCTACTGTTACATCTTCCCTGTAAGCTCAGACTGTAAAGAATCTACTTACAATGCAGGAGACCCACTTCCTGAGCCAGGAAGATCCTCTGGAGAAGTGAATAGCAATCCACTCCAGTATTCTTGCCTGGGAAATCCTATGGACAGAGGAACCTGGGTTACAGTCCATGGGGTTTCAAAGAGTCACATACGACTGATTGATCAACGCTACTACTGTTACAATAAGTTAAAAACAGAACCAGTGCCTGGTATGTAAAATGTATCTCAATAAACAAACACATGGATGTGAAAGCTGTACTATAAAGAAAGCTGAATGCCAAAGAATTGATGTTTTTGAACTGTGGTGTTGGAGAAAACTTTTGAGGGTCCCTTGGACTTCAAGGAGATCCAACCAGTTCATCCTAAAGGAAATCAGTCCTGGGTGTTCATTGGAAGGACTGATGTTGAAGCTGAAACTCCAATAATTTGGCCACCTGATGCGAAGAGCTGACTAATTTGAATAAACTCTGATCCTGGGAAAGATTGAGAGCAGGAGGAGAAGGGGACGGCAGAGGATGAGATGGTTGAATGGCATCACCAACTCAGTGGATATGGGTTTAGGAGGACTCTGGGAGTTGGTGATGGACAGGGAGGCTTGGCGTGCTGCTGTTCATGGGGTCACAAAGAGTCAGACACAACTGAGTGACTGAACTGAACTGAACTGAAGCCAACACAACAAAGCAAACTATGAAATATTATTAAATGTGTGTTTCCATTTTGGTTAAAACATAGGAAAATGCTATAAGGGTTATACTTACATGGTAAGAGAAGTATGTCTGGGTTTTAATTTTCTTTTAAAAATATCTGCAATGAGTATTTATTACTTGTGATATGAAAACAAAGACTTTCACTAAAAAGCATACCATGAAGTTGCTATTAGCAAATAGTTATTAATATATAAAATGAGATACACCAAGAAGCCATAAAAGCAATTCAGTAACTTTCTATGGCCAACAATTTTTTTTGTGGTCAAAAAAATATGACTTTTTTTTTTTTTTTTTTTTTTGCCCAGTTTGGAGATATATATATATATATATATTAGGTTGCAGGTATCTCAGCTATTCTACTTAAGTTTTTCCTTTTAATCAAAACCAAGGAATGATTGTATCTTTACTCAGAGCCCTCATTTCTAAATTGCAATAGTTGTTAGGCTTTACTCATTGGCTCTCTCAAACTATGTTCTTTACACATACATTTCTTACTAATTATTGTTTAACAAGGTGTTTGCTATCCTACAGGATGCTCTTGAAAAGATATCTGCTTGACTTGCTAATGAAAGTGGTTATGTCTGGTTCCTGGACTGCATCTCTAATAAGTGATCTGTGGTAGTTCCTCTTCTACTGCATTCCTTTGATCTAGATGTCTGCTATCTTGCACTGAGAAAATGGAAGCTATTCTAGAGCCCATTTCAGGGAAAAAGCAAACAATAATTCTGCCAAAAGATGCAGGTCGTCAGTAAGCTTCCATTGCATTGTATGATGATTCTCCTTGTGAATCACCATTAAACATACTCAAGGAGCAGGTTACTGTAAAACTGTCCCTCCCACAACCATCAAGAAGCTAAACACTGAATATTCTAAAAGTAAAACAAAGTTCTCACATTATTTTAAAGAGTTCATGCTAAATAAACTGCTCGCAACACTGAATTTTTGCCAGAAATATTTAGTTTTTCATTATCTGAATTATTTCCATGTTCAACAGGTGGCATAATTTCAAATTGCTTTAGGATTTTAAAAATACATTTTATAGTTATAGTTAGTTCATTATTGTAGTTTCATTTACTAAATATTACCTGAATAAAATACTCCTCAATGCATCACTGATAATAGTAGAATAGGGAATATTAATCATAGCATAGAATTCTTATTTTTATTAAGCTATATATTAAAGATAAATAGTAAAGTTCATGGTATGGTGAAAAAAAAAACCCTAATATATGAAAAGGAAATATTCAGGTTATAAAATATTTAAGAATTTATTATGAAGAAACTATCACCCCAAGATTTATTTGTGTTTTCTCCCTATAGAGGTCTTCCAATTTAATAGCTTGCTTAGAAAGCTATACACTTACATTCATAGAATTAATAATAGAGCCTAATGCAAGGTAAAAGTTCTTGTTTTATTGAAATAATTCCTATGTTTTGGTAATTTGTATGTAGTTCTAGATAAACACTTTTTATTAAAAAGAGAAGCAAACTATAAATAATTGCTTAGTGGATGCAAAAGAAAATGAAAATTTTAAAATTCAAAAATATATTCTATGTTTAAGTATAAGATGTGAACAAAGGGTATCAGAATTTGGAAAATCTGTCTAAATAAATAGAAATAAATTCAGTGATAACCTAACACATCATTAGATAACTCATTGAATGACTTAATTATAGCATTTTTATTCTGGGGGCCTGGAAATTCCCATGGATGGAGGAGCCTGGTAGGCTGCAGTCCTTGTGGTCGCTAGGAGTCAGACACAATTGAGTGACTTCACTTTCAGTTTTCACTTTCATACATTGGAGAATGAAATGGGAACACACTCCTGTATTCTTGCCTGGAGAATCCCAGGGACGGGGGAGCCTGGTGGGCTGCCATCTATGGGATCTCACAGAGTCAGACACGACTGAAGCGACTTAGCAGCAGCAGCAGCAGCATTCTGATGACAAATAGAAAGTGGTTAAAAAATTATTTGTGATATAGATTTGACTGTATATCACAGAAATAATGCTGCTACTTCCAATATGTATTTTGATTGAACAGGACCCAAATTAATGCAATGTGTATTGCTTTGGAAATCTACCTTTCAAATATAATTCATAGCTATCATCCTCACCTGCTGATTTCTCACTGAGGTGGTAAGTTTCCAAGCAAAGTGTTTGATATTGTAGCTCTCATTACATGCACAGCACATAAGAGGGTGTAAGTTTAACACTTAGAAAGAAATGCTCCAAGATGAGGAATCAGTGTAAGCTGAAATTACTTTTGTCCCTTAGAAAATATGAATTCTCAGGATCTGAATGTTTTGTCAGATTACTCAAATATTCTTTCTCAAGCATGCATATATAACAATAGTCTATTTATATCACAAAAATAGAAGAATTGTTATATTTCACTATGGGATAATTCTTAAACTAAATGGCAAAAGTAAAAACTGGGTACTTGAATATAGCTAAAGAATTTATGTTGCCAAACCATTTACTTAAGTAACAAAAGTAGATTAAGTTCAATAATCCTTACATTAATAAATTGAATTGCAATAATAGGGAAAACATTCCCAATGGCTTATAACTTTCTAAGCCCATTTAATACTTTGGAGTAATGGACATTAATTTTACATTAAAGGTGAATATGTTTCACAATAATGAACAGAGTGTTCATTAAAAAACCTTACAGAGTGTTTGTGAATAGATATAATACACCAATTCATGTATAAACAAAAAGTTATAGGATAAATATACACAGTATAAATATTTTTATTTCATCATCTGCCCACATTGTAAAAAACAACATCACATCAGAGGAAAATTTTCAGATATACGAATATGATACTTGATTATTTGGCAAATTTTCTTTATCATATTTATTTCTTTTGAAGTACAGCAAATTCCCACTGGTTATCTATTTTACATATGGCAATGTATATGTTAAATTCATTGAAATACTAACTGTCCAAGTCAGGTCTTAAAACTACTACTCTCTTTTAATAATATTTATCAATATGCAAGCAAATTTGAAAAACTCAACAGTGGCCCCAGGACTGGAAAAGTCAGTTTTCATTCCAATCACAAAGAAAGGCAATGCCAAAGAATGCTCAGACTACGACAAAATTGCACTCATCTCACACGTTAGTAAAGTAATGCTTAAAATTCCCAAGCTAAGCTTCAGCAATACATGAACCATGAACTTCCAGATGTTCAAGCTGGTTCACGCCAGTCAGAATGGCTGCGATCCAAAAGTCTACAAGCAATAAATGCTGGAGAGGGTTTGTAGAAAAGGGAACCCTCTTACACCCAGGTCGGAATGCAAACTAGTACAGCCACTATGGAGAAGAGTGTGGAGATTCCTTAAAAAATTGAAATAGAACTGCCTTATGACCCAGCAATCCCACTGCTGGGCATACACAGGGAGGAAACCAGAATTGAAACACACACTTGTATCCCAATGTTCATCACAGCACTGTTTATAATAGCCAGGACAAGGAAGCAACCTACATGTCCATCAGCAGATGAATGGATAAGAAAGCTGTGGTACGTATACACAATGACGCATTACTCAGCCATTAAAAGGAATACATTGAATCAGTTCTAATGAGGTGGATGAAACTGGAGCTGATTACACAGAGTGAAGTAAGCCAGAAAGAAAAACACCAATACAGTATAATAACACATATATATGGAATTTAAAAAGATGGTAACAATAACCCTGTATTTGAGACAGCAAAAGAGACACAGATGTATAGAACAGTCTTTTGGACTCTGTGAGAGGGAGAGGGTGGGATGATTTGGGAGAATGGCATTGAAACATGTAAAATATCATATAAGGAATGAATCACCAGTCTACGTTTGATGCAGGGTGCAGGATACTTGGGGCTGGTGCACTGGGATGACCCAGAGGGATGGTATGGGGAGGGAGGTGGGAAAGGGGTTCAGGGTGGGGAACAGGTGCACAGCTGTGGTGGATTCATGTTGATGTATTGGCAAAACCAATACAATATTGTAAAGTAAAAAAATAATAATAACATAAAATAAAAATAAAAAAAATAAAAAATAAAGAAAAGGCAGAGGAACTAGAGATCAAATTGCCAACATCTGCTGGATCATCAAAAAAGCAAGAGATTTACTGTATGGCACAGGAGAAATATGCAATAACTTATAATAACTGACAATGCAAAATAATAGGAAATATATATATAACTAAATCACTTAGCTGTGAAAATAACACAATAAGTCACCTATACTTTAAAAATTAAATTAAATTGAAAAATAATCTCCAATGAATAAATAGTGATGATTCAGATAAAATCGTAGATCTACTTTTATTGGACTAAATATAGACCCCTGACAGAGGAAAGTAATTTGATTAGAAAGTAAGTCCACTATGACATATACTGGGTTTGATCCCTGAGTTGGGAACATCCCCTGGAGTAGGGCATGGCAACTCACTGCAGTATTCTTGCCTGGAGAATCCCCATAGACAGAGGGGCCAAATATCCTACAGTCCACTGGGCTACAGTCAATCAGGTCGCAATGAGTTGGACATGACTGAGTAATAAGCACAGGGTGATAGGAAGCAGAAGCAGACTAATATTCATAGAAAAGGGAAGGTTCTAAAAAGTCCCTCAAAAATAAAAGAACCAGGAGCAGATAGTTCAAGAGGGGGATTCTACTATTCTTGTAACCGTCAGATAAGCCAGTGCTACTCACTCAATTCAAGACCAATGGGAATTCCCTGGTGGTCTAGTGTTTATTTAGGACTTGGTGATTCCACTATTGAGGCTTTTGATAACAGACTATGGAAATTTGTCTTTAACTGATTCATACTTGCTTTTAAAATCTTGTTACTTTGATAAAATAAATGAGTGTTATTTCACAAAAAAAAAAAAAAAAAGGCAAGAGAGTTCCAGAAAAACATGTATTTCTGCTTTTTTTGACTATGCCAAAGCTTTTGACTGTGTGGATCACAATAAACTGTGGATAATTCTGAAACAGACGGGCATACCAGACCACCTGACCTGCCTCTTGAGAAATCTGCATACAGGTCAGGAAGCAACAGTTAGAACTGGACATGGAACAACAGACTGGTTCCAAATAGGAAAAGGAATACATTAAGGCTGTATAATGTCACCCTGCTTATTTAACTTATATGCAGAGTACATCATGAGAAACGCTGGGCTGAAAGAAGCACAAGCTGAAATCAAGATTACCGGGAGAAATATCAATAACCTCAGATATGCAGATGACACCACCCTTATGGCAGAAAGTGAAGAAGAACTAAAGAGCCTCTTGATGAAAGTGAAAGAGGAGAGTGAAAAAGTTGGCTGAAAGCTCAACATTCAGAAAACGAAGCTCATGGAATCTGGTCCCATCACTTCATGGGAAATAGATGGGGGGAAAGAGTGGAAACAATGGCTGACTTCATTTTTCTGGGCTCCAAAATCTCTGCAGATGGTGATTGTAGCCACGAAATTAAAAGACGCTTACTCCTTGGAAGAAAAGTTATGTCTAGCCTAGATAGCATATTTAAAATCAGAGACATTACTTTTCCAACAAAGGTCCATCTAGTCAAGACTATGGTTTTTCCAGTGGTCATGGATGGACGTGACAGTTGGAGTATGAAGAAAGCTGAGCACTGAAGAATTGATGCTTTTGAACTGTGGTGTTGAAGAAGACTCTTGAGAGTCCCTTGGACTGCACGGATATCCAACCATTCCATTCTGAAGGAGATCAGCCCTGGGATTTCTTTGGAGGGAATGATGCTGAAACTGAAACTCCAGTACTTTGACCACCTCATGTGAAGTGTTGACTCATTGGAAAAGACTCTGATGCTGGGAGGGATTGAGGGCAGGAGGAGAAGGGGACGCCAGAGGATGAGATGGCTGGATGCCATCATTGACTCGATGGAGGTGAGTCTGAGTGATCTCCGGGAGTTGGTGATGGGCAGGGAGGCCTGGTATGCTGTGATTCATGGGGTCGCAAAGAGTCAGACACGACTGAGTGACTGAACTGAACTGAATCAGTCTTTTTATTACCATCAGATATCAGTCCCAATATCTGATAAAGCAACTGAAGAAACAAGTCATTTAAGTTTTTTTCAAAATTCACTTCGTCTAAGTGATCCACATTGCTCAGATACAGAAGAACTTGACCTAAAGTGAAATATAGTAACTGTATTCACAGTTAAAGAGAGGATAGGCTGACCTAAAGAGGGAAATGGGAAGAAAGAAAATAAAGAGATAGGCAAAGTTAATCCTGTCCTTATCATTTTATTTTTTAATGTGCATTTGTCACTTTATGTTTTCTCTAAATAATTATTACTTATTGTGTATTCTGTATTTATTTTCTACTAGGGAAATGATGCGTGTGCATGCCAAGAGTTATGTACCTTGTGTGTAGCAGGAGCAAGAAAAAATGAGCAGTGTCCCCACAGAGGCTGAGTCAGACTTGCCTGTGAGATTCCTGGAGTCTCCAGTGGATACCTGGGTTGACAGTTTGACCTAAGGCCAAACAAGAGGGAGGAAACACAGCCCCACCCTTCAACAGAAAATTTGATTAAAGATATAATGAACATGACCCCTCCCATCAGAACAAGACTCAGTTTCCCAGCAGTCTCTCCTATCAGAAGACTTCCATCAGCCTCTTATCCTTATTCATCAAAGGGAAGACAGAATTAAAATCACAATCAGAGAAAACTAATCAAACTGATCACATGGACCACAGCCTTGTCTAACTCAAAGGAACTATGAGCCTTGTCATGAAAATTCACCCAAGATGGACAAGTAATGGTGGAGAGTTCGGACAAAATATGGTCCACTGGAGAAGGGAATGGTAAACCACTTCAGTATTCTTGCCAGGAGAACCCCATGAACAGTGCAAATAGGCAAAATGATACAACAATGAAAGATGCACTCCCCAGGTATGTAGGTGCCCAGTATGCTAATGGAGAAGAATGGGAAAATAACTCCAGAAAGAATGAAGAGACGGAGCCAAAGTAAAAACAATGCTCAGTTGTGGATGGGAATAGTGATGAAAGTAATCTGATGCTATGAAGAGGAATATAGTGTAGGAACTTAGAATGTAAGGTCCATGAATCAAGGTAAATTGAAAGTGGTCAAACAGGAGATGGAAAGAGTGAACATCAACGTTTTAGGAATCATTGAACTAAAATGGACAGGAATGGGTGAATATAATTGAGATGAGCATCATATCAACTACCAGTGTGGCAAAAACCCCTTAGAAGAAATGAAGTAGCCATCATAGTAAAAGAGTCCAAAATGCAGTTCTTGGGTGCAATCTCAAAATGACAGATCCTCTAACAACTGATCCTCTAACAACTACATGATCTGTTCATTTCCAAGGCAAACCATTCAATTTCATAGTAATCCAAGTCTATGCCACAATCACTAATGCCAAAGAAGCTGAAGTTGAACAGTTCTATGAAGACCAACAAGACCTTCTAGAACTAACACCCCCAAAAGATGTCCTTTTCATTATAGGGGACTGGAATGCAAAAGTAGGAAGTTAAGAAATAGCTGGAGTAAAGGGCAAATTTGGCCTTGGAGTACAAAATGAAGTAGGGGAAAGACTAACAGAGTTTTGTGAAGAGAACACACTGGTTATAACAAACACCCTCTTCCAACAACACAAGAAATGACTCAACACACGGATATCAACAGATGGTCAATACTGAAATCAGGTAGATTATATCATTTGCAGCCGAAAATGGATAAGCTCCATATAGTCAGCAAAAACAAGACCAGGAGCTGACTGTGGCTCAGATCATTAACTCCTAATTGCACAATTCAGACTTGAAGAAAGTGGGGAAAACCACTAGACCATTCAGGTATGACCTAAATCAAATGCTTAATGATTATATAGTGGAAGTGAAAAATAGATTCAAGGGATTAGATCTGATACACAGGGTGTCTGAAGAAATACAAAAAGAGGTTCATGACATTGTACCAGAGGCAGTGATCAAGACCAACCCCAAGAAAAAGAAATGCAAAAAGGCAAAATGGTTGTCTGAGGAGGCCTTAAAAATAGCTGAGAAAAGAAGCTAAAGGCAAAGGAGAAAAAGAAAGATATACCCATCTGAATGTAGAGTTCCAAAGAATAGCACGGAGATATAAGAAAGCTTTCCTCGGTGATCAATGCAAAGAAATAGAGGAAAACAATAGAATGAAAAAGACCAGAGATCTCTTCAAGAAAATTAGGAATATCAAGGGAACATTTCATGCAAAGATGGACACAATAAAGGACAGAAATGGCCTGGAACTAACAGAAGCAGAAGATTTTTTTTTTTTTAAGGTGGCAAGAATACACTGAAGAACTATACAATAAAAGATCTTAATGACCCAGATAACCATGATTGTGTGATCACGCATGAAGAGCCAGACATCCTGGAATCCATGCTCAAAAGGACCTTAGGAAGCATCACTATGAAGAAAGCTAGTGGAGGTGATGGAATTCCATCTGAGATATTTCAGCCCTAAAAAATGATGCTGTTAAAGTCCTGCACTCAATATGCCAGCAACTTTGGAAAACTCAGCCATGTTCACAGAACTGGAAAAAGTCAGTTTTCATTCCAATCCCAAAGAAAGGCAATACCAAAGAATGTTCAAATACCACACAATTGCACTCATCTCACACTAGAAAATAAAGCTCTAAATTCTCCAAGCAAGGCTTTAACAGTACGTGAACCAAGAAGTTTCAGACGTTCAAGCTGGATTTAGAAAAGGCAGAGGAACCAGAGATCAAATTGCAAACATCCACTAGACCATATAAAAAGAAAAAGAGTTTGAGAAATACATTTACTTTTGCTTTATTGACTATGCCAAAGCCTTTGACTGTGTGGATCACAACAAACTGGAAAATTTTTCAAGTGATGGGAATACCAAGCTGCCTTACCTGTTCGTGAGAAATCAGTATGCAGGTCAAGAAGCAACAGTTAGAACCGGTCATGGAACAATAGACTGGTTCCAAATTGGGAAAGGGATACATCAAAGGTGTATATTGTCATTTTGGTCATTTAACTTATATGCAGAGTACATCATGTGAACTACCAGGCTGGATGAAGCACATGCTGGAATCAAGATAGCTGGAAGAAATATCAATAACTTCAGATATGCAGAACACACAGCCCTATGGCAGAACGCAAAGAGGAACTGAAACATCCCTTGATGAAAGTGAAAGAGGACAGTGAAAAACTTGGCTTAAAATTCAACATTCAAAAAACAAAGATCTAGACATCTGGTCCCATCACTTCATGGCAAGTAGATGGGGAAACAATGGAAACAGTGACAGACTTTTTTTTTTCCCCTTGGGCTCCAAAATCACTGTAGATGGTGACTGCAGCCATTAAATTAAAAGACACTTGCTCCTTGGAAGAAAAGTTATGACCAACCTAGATAGCATATTAAAGAGATGTTATTTTGCCAACAAAGTTCCATCTAGTCAAAGGTATGGTTTGTCAAGTAGTCATGTATGTATGTGAGAGTTCATCCATAAACAAAGCTGAGCATCAAAGAATTAATGCTTTTGAACTTTGGTGTTGGAAAAGACTCTTTAGAGTCCCTTGGGCTGCAAGGAGATCAAATAGTCAATCCTAAATGAAATCAGTCCTGAATATTCTTTGGAAAGACTGATACTGAAGCTTTAATACTTCGCCCACCTAATGCAAAGAACTGACTCACTGGAAATAACCCTGATTCTGGGAAAGACATAGAAGGCAGGGAAAGGGGACAACATAGGATGAGATGGTTGAATGGCATCACTGACTTAATGGACACGAATGTGATGAAGCCTCAGAAGTTGGTGATGGACAGAGAAGCCTGGTGTGATAGACTCCATTGGGTCGCAAATAGTCAGGACATAACTGAGTGACTGAACTGAACTGAACTGGCATAAATAATGTTAGACAAAAAGCAAATTCAAGAAACTTTCTTGTTTGAGTTCAAAATGGGTCAAAAATCACTGGAGACAACTGGCAACATCAACATTTCATTTGGGCCAGTAATTGCTAATGGAACCACAGTGCAATGGTGGTTCATGAAGTTTTGCAAAGTGATGAGAGCCTTGAAGATGAGGAATGCAGCGGCTGGCCTTCAAAAGTTAAGTTACCAATCATCAAAGCTGATCCTCTAACAACTACATGAGAAATTGCTGAAGAACTCAACATTGACCATTCTGTGGTCATTCAGCATTTAAAGCAAATTGAAAAAGTGAAAAAAACTCAGTAAATGGGTACTTCATGAGTTCATTGAGAAAAAAAAAAAAGTCATCATATTGCTGTGTCTACTCATATTCTACACAAAAACAACAAACCATTTCTTAATCAGATTGCAGTGTGCAATGAAAAGTGGATTTTATATGACAACCAGCAATGACCAGCTTAGTGGCTGGACCAAGAAGTTCCAAAGCATGTCACAAAGTCAAACTTACACCACAAAAAAGATCATGGTCACTGGTGGGCTGCTTCCTGTCTGATCAACTACAGCTTTCACAATACCGGTGATGCCATTACATATAAGTATGCTCACCAAATTAATGCTCATCTAATGCTCATCTCATTAGATGCACCAAAAACTGCAACACCTGTAGTCAGCATTGGTCAACAGAATGGGCCCAGTCCTTCTCTATGACAATGCCTAACCACACATCTCACAACCAATGCTTCAACAGTTGAACAAACTGTGATATGATGTTTTGTCTCATCAGCCATAGTCACCTGACCTCTTGCAAACCACCTACTACTTCTCCAAGCATCTCAATGACTTTTGCAAGGAACATGCTTCCATAACCAGCAGGAATCAGAAAATGCTTTCCAAGAGTTCATTGAATCCCACAGCATGGATTTGTATGCTTCAGGACTTCAAACTTATTTCTTGTTGGTAAAAATGTGTTGATTACAATGGTTCCAATTTTGGTTAATAAAAATGTGCTTGAGTCTAGTTAAAATGATTTAAAATTCATAGTCTAAAGCCACAATTATTTTTCCCCAACTTAAATATAATATCATATGTCAACTAAACTTTAATTAAAGAAAATAAAAAAAGAATGAAGATTGGTACATCATTCTCTCTAATTTCAACCTATTTTATAAAGCTACATTGTTACTACATTGTTGTATTTTAACAAACAGATACATAGTTCAATTGATTTCAATTGAGAGCTCCCAATAACTTCATACATATAAGATAAATATTCTTACAATAAAAGAACAAAAATATACAATGGGAAAAAGGTAGCCTGTTCAGCAAATGATCATGGGAAAACTGGATAGTTATATACAAAAGAATGAAACTGGAATGATCTTATGACATACACAAATATTAATTCAAAATAAAGACTTAAAGGCATGAAATCATTAAAAAAAAACAAAAACCCTAAGCTGTAAGCTTGTTGAAATAGCCCTTGAAGATGACTTTTTGCATCTTCTTCCAGAAAGAAAGGCAATAAAAGAAAAAATAGGAAGTATGTCTGCATCAAACTAGAAAGGTTCTGCACAGGAAGGAATCTACCAACTAAATGAAAAGGCAACTTATGGAATGGGAAAAAATTTGCAAATCATATAGCAAATAAATAATTAATTTACAAAAAAAAGTATTCACATAATTCAGAAATAATGATAAAATTATCCTGTTGAAAATGGGCTAAGGATCTGAGAAGATTTTTTTTTTTAAAGAAGACATACAAATGGTCAACAGGCATGTGAAAACATGGTCATCTTCCCTAGTCAATTGAAAAATGCAATTTAAAACAATGAGATATCACCTCACAACTGTTAGAATGGTTATTATTAACAAGACAAGAAATAAGTGTTAGTGAGGTTGTAGAATAAAGGAAACTTTTGTGAAGTGTTGATGGGAATGTATACTGATGTACTCAGTATGGAAAATAGTATGCAGCTTGTTAAAGAAATTAAACAAAGAAGTATCATTTGATACAGATTTTGTAGAGTGGTAAAGAATCCACCTGCCAATGAAAGAGACATGGGATTGATCCCTGGGTCGGGAAGATACCCTGAAGTAGGAAATGGCAACCCACTCCAGTAATCTTGCCAAGATAATCCCATAGACAGAGATACTGTCTATGGGCAGGCTACAGTCCATGGAGTCACAGTCAGACACAAAGGAGCATACACACAGACACACAAACACATTGCACTGCTGGCTGTTTATCCAAAGATAATGCAACACCAATATGCAAAGATACATGCATCCTCATGTTCATTGAATTATTTTCAATAGTCAAGATATGGAGACAATCTAAGTGTCTATTAATAAATAAAAGAATAAAAATGTCATATATATAATATATATAATACATATAGACAATATTGAATCTTTATGTTGTACACCTGAAGCTAATATAATGCTATATGTCATCTGTACTTTAACAAAAACATCAAAATAAATTAACTTATAAGTAAGTAAATAAAAGGAAAAAAATAAAGGAAACTGGTGAACTTAATAAACCATGTGGAGACCAATGCAAGAGCCCCAAATATAGCCTCACAAACTAGGACTAACCAGGATGCTATTATATTTACCATGACACATTTACCATTACAATGACACTACTTATGATTTATTTATTTATGTAGCAAATGTATTTTCAGGGAATGTTTTACATAAAAGACTATTCTATGTCCTGGGGATATAGGAATGAAGAATGAACTGCCCTGTAGTCATGGAATTTTTATGTTAGTGAGAGGGACTTAAAAAGATAAGTATAAAATATACCACAATATGAGACTGTTCTCATTCATGAGACAGAGAGTAAAGAAGGCTTATAGAGAAACAGAAGGATGGGGTAGAGTTTAGGGAATTTAAATATAATGTGTTCTTGGTTACTAAACTCATATACCCTTTTTGTATTTGGTGTTTGCAACTGATCAGCATTATATCATGGGTTTATTTCTCAATTCAAGCATGATGAGAAAAGGAAGAAAGAGCTTCTCTTCAGTTTTTGAATTTGGAGACTATCACCAAGATTAAGCAACAAATGAAACAGGAACACTTGAAGAAAATGAGGAAGGATACACTTAAAATATAAGACAGTCTAGATTACTCTTTGTCAATCAATTCCTTTTCTTGGATTAGATAATGAATTGAGAGGAATATAATCAATCTTTAGACTTGATCCCCTTCCTTAGATTTAGTTAGAGACTAAAGGTAGCAAGATACTAGCCACTACATGTTGCAATCACTTTGTCAGGATCTTTTAAACAATTTGATTTAACAAACATTTATTGATCATTGCACAGAGCTTTAAATATTATTGTTTCCCTCTACTTAACTTCTGGGCTTCCCTCACAGCTCAGCTGGTAAATAATCTGCTTGCAATGCAGGAGACCTGGGTTCGATTCCTGGGTAGGGAAGATCCCCTGGAAAAGGAAATGACAACCCACTCTAGTATTCTTGCTTGGAGAATCCCATGGACAGAGGAGCCTGGCTGGCACGTGATTTAGCAACTAAACCACCACCACCACGTGACTTCCAGAGAGGTAACATGTTAGGTATCTTTAATTTATGAAGCAATGAAACCTGAGTTGTTCTGAATAAGTAAACTCTAAGTGAAACTCAGAAATCTGGTTGGTCCATCTTATATGCCCAAATAAACAACTGTCAAATATAAAACAAGGCATAATAAATGAAGATGGAATTAGTCTTTCTTTAGTTTTAAAAATGGTACTGACATGCAGTAGAGTTGAGTGTTTATTCCCAATAATCTTGTACTTTTTCCAATAAAAATTAGCATACAAATCGCTTTAAAGAATATGTCAAGTTAGAAGGCAAAAGAGATTCTGAATTAATTTTAACCCTTCTTGAACTTTACAGGTCTGAAGTTTGCTACTAAAACAGGGTCTCTTGAAAAATTTCAGTTGTGTGAATATAATTCTTGTCTCTCCTTAGGCTTTAGAAAACTTCAACAGTTTCAATATTGAAGAATAACATCTACTTTAAATATATTCATTTGTATGCACTGGACCTTTTCCATTGAAAATATGTTGATATTAAATTCTAATGTTTGCTGAGAAAGACCACTGTGTTAATCTTTTAGTGTTCTACAAAACTAAATAAGTCTCTCCAACACTAGCTTTGTTAAATGTAGAAAGCTGCTTTTTTTTTAATACTGAATGATTGAAAATGTCATATGACTAATTGCAATAAAAGTTTTCAGATATCTAGCTTATATTTTGTTTTTAAAACCTCAGAGTTTCTTAAGTCTCCACACTCTTCTATAAAATATTATTGCTAAAGATTAACACAACTCTGTTTCCTTATCAAATACTTACTGAAGCTTGAGTGAAATATTTGCATAATTTCTTTATAGTAAAATATAATCAATTGATTATCAATATCTAAGAACAGGTTAACATCAGTAGAAGTGACACCAAGACCAAGCTCCTGCTGTTCCCCCAATGACAGGCTAGTTAAGGGAGAGATTTGATGTTGGGGCCAAGAATAGCAACTTTATTTAGAAATCCAGCAGATTGACAAAATAGAAGATTATTATCCCAAAGAACCATCTTACCCAAGCTAGAATTTAGGTTTTTTAATACTAAAAGGGGAGAGAATATGGCTTGTTGCTGAAAATTTCTTGATGCTGGCCAGACCCTGAGGGGATGTGATAATCCTCTGTTCTTGCAGCTGTCCAATTCCAATTATGTCTGGTCAAGATGTTCCTGAAAATCTTCAACAAAACAAGTGTTTTGCAAGTGTTTATCTCTATATGAATCCAGTGTTATGACTTTAAAGGTTATTCATGGGAGGCAGAGCCTTAAGAAAGGGTTATAATGTCCATTTCAGCCTAAAAGCAACACTATTTTACTGACTGACAAGACAAAGGTGAAGAGCCAGCATGACTAAAGCACAGGCAACAGACAAAAAGTTAAGAGTTAAAAGAGTAGATCCAATATGGAGTCAGGTTTGTTCTTTTCTGATACAGCAGTAGCTGTTAATATCTGCACAGTAATTTCTAAAGCATTTCACACATGTATCTTATTTGATCTCATAGAAATCCTGTGATAAAAAGAATCCTAAAACCCAATAGTACAGATTAACATATTAAGGCTCAGAAATTGAGTAATTTATCAAGTCTCTAAAAGTTAGTGACTGTTATCTTTCTTTTAACCACTTTTTTCATTTTGATTATTTCTTTGTGGTTGAGGATTGCTTATTCTGTGATACACGTGTACACCGTGGTGGATTCATGTTGATGTATGGTAAAACCAATACAATATGGTAAAGTAATTAGCCTCCAATTAAAATAAATAAGTTTAAATTTAAAAAAATGAATAAATCACAGGAGCCTTAATTCTGTTTTATACAAAAAAAGGAAGATAGGTTCTAGCTTCAGAATTTGTAATAACAATAACAATATTTTATTTATGAATTAAGTAAGATATGAATGAGAATTCTTAAAACACATCACTTTATGAAATGTCACATGTGTCCTCTCAGGGTTCAAAACAGGTGTGCTTTTCAAGTAATTATTGTAAGCAGGTAATGCACATGCATTCAGCAATCAGAAGAAAGCTGTATCTGATATTTATGTAATAGTACAGTAACATACTATGAGTTATTATAGGCAAAGTTTTTTTCTGTATATATTATTTTAAGAAAAAGCTTTATTATTATAAACAATGGATATTATTAATTATATTTCATACATTTATATTAATACACTAAATATATTTTTAAATTATATGTATTTCTGAGTGTTTAAAACATAGGGTTATTTAATTAATCAAGAGTTAAAAGTATGATGAACTTGAAAAGAGCTGAAACCATGTGGAAGAACGAGAGATGTTAAGAAAAAAAGAAAGAGAGAGAGAAAGAAAAAGCTTAGGAGTGACAAATAAAAATACCAGTACCAGTACTAACTGACTAACAAGTTCTGGCCATCATTAAAAACATAGCATAGGAACTTACAAATGTTAGAGCTTCAATGTATGAGAGAGGGAATAATAGTTAAGCATAACAAATGCCTACTTAAATAATGTTACTAAATTTTTACTTAATTTTGGAGAGGAGATTACCGATTACATGCAAGAATTGCTACAAACCATATTTATGATAGAGGGGAGAAAATGACATAGGTCATGAACAAAAATATGTCATTAAGTGAAACATGAGTTTAGACCACTGGGCAATAAGATTACTTCATTTCCTTTGATTAGTCATAGTTTTCCATTTGTATTTTGATATTTCTTATTATTAGACACATTAAAATAGCTCTAATATTTTTAAAATGTTTTTAAAATTCAATGTTTGAAAAAGTGAATGAATGAATATATATTTCAGTCATAAAACATCTTGATTTGTGCATAATTACATAAATATAGCTGTCATTACACTGTGAAGCTTAGGTAAAATCAGCAAAAATATTTTCTGGAAATTATTTTTTAGATCATTTAATTATAGTATATGTCAGATTGCAAATATCTTAACTATGTTTTCTTTTACTTAATCATTTTTTGGGAAAAGGTTAAAAAAAAAAGAGTAAAATGCAAATGTCCTGAAATCCAATCATACATCAATTAACCATTGACCAATTGTCAACTATCTTCCTTGATTTCACTTTCTGTATGCAGACACACACACACACACATGTTCTTAAAATATTGCTAGTTGAATTTTGTGATGAATCTATAACTGTTTTCCTTTTCATAGATTGTGAGTAGTTTACCACTCTTTTTATTTGGAATGAATGATTATATCCTTGTTAATCATTTATAGCTTTTAATTTATAAAATGATCTCTGTATTATTGACCATTCTTTTGTGGAGGTTTATGGCTTTTTGTTTGTAATCCTTAGCTCTTCAAAAGTTAGAGAACAAAGGTATACCTTGCTTTTGTATTTCTGTAATCTGCTAATCCTTTTTTGCTTAAGCTGAGAAAGTTTTGTCATCACTTTGAAAAATTGCAAAGAAATATATTATTTACATTATAGTTTATATACTTTATACAAATACCATTGTATTGTTTTGAAAGATTTTCCAAGACTAAAATTTTCTTATTTTTCTAAATATTCAGTTCAGTTCAGTTCAGTCACTCAGTTGTGTTTGACTCTTTGTGACCCCATGAACCACAGCACACCAGGCCTCCCTGTCCACCACCAACTCCTGCAGTTCACTCAAACCCATTTCCATTGAGTCGATGATGCCATCCAACCATCTCATCCTCTGTTGTCCCCTTCTTCTCCCGCCCTCAATCTTTCCCAGCATCAGGGTCTTTTCCAATGAGGCAGCTCTTCCCATCAGGTGCCCAAAGTATTGGAGTTTCAGCTTCAGCATCAGTCCTTTCAGTGAACATCCAGGACAAATCTCCTTTAGGATGCACTGGTTGGATCTCCTTACATCCAAGGGACTCTCAAGAGTCTTCTTCAACACCACAGTTCAAAAGCATCAAGTTTTCTGTGCTCAGTTTTCTTTATAGTCCAACTCTCACATCCATACATGACCACTGGAAAAACCATAGCCTTGGCTAGACAGACCTTTGTTGATGAAGTTCTTATAAATATTGGCGGAAATTTAATCTATATAGGAAAGACTTTTGCATATATTGTGAGAGCAGAGATAAGTCTTGTTTTCATTATTCATGAAAAATGCATAATTTCTCAATAAATTGCAATATTTGCATATTGAATTCAAATGTATACTAGCTTTTGGACTTTTATTATATTTGATACTGCATAGTTTTTTATTGATATATATTTTAGTTATAGCATTGTGTATATTTAAGGCATTTATATAGAACATTTGAGGATATTATGTTAAGGTAGATAGACAGAGACAGGCAAATAGTGTATGTTATTTCTTAAAAAAAGTAAAATTCAAGAATTCCCTGGTGGCTCAGTGATTAGCACTCTGCATTTTCACTGCTGAGGGCATGGTTCAATCCTGGTCAGAGATCTAAGATTCTGTGAACCAAGCAGTGTGGCCAAAAAATTAAAAAGTCAAACTCCTAAAAACAGAGAGTAAAATGGTGATTACCAGAGGATGGGAATGGGGAATATAGCACAGATGTGTTAACATATATTTACTCTCGTATATTCTTTTATGCTTGTTCAGTGGTAAAGAATCTTCCTGCCAATGCAGGAGAAGCAGGAGGCAGGGGTTTGATCCCTGGGTCAGGAAGATCCCCTGGAGGAAGAAATAGTTACCAAATTTGGTATTCTTGCCTGGAAAATCCCAAGGACAGAGGAGCATGGAAAATTCCAGTCCATGGGATCACACTGATTTGGACACGACTGAGCAACTAAGCACACACTCACACATTTGTTGGGTTAATTTTTAAACTCATTCTATTTTGATTATAATAGAAATTTAGTATATTTTTTAACCTTTTAACCAAACCCATATTTTATTACTATTTCCACAATTTTTGGTTATTCCCAAGCATTGACTCTATTTCTTATAAATTTAAAGATAATTCTCTTTGCTTATCTAACAAATAAAATACATTGTATGCTATCTTTATTTCTTATTATAATTGTATAAAATGTTATGAGAAAATATTGATATTTTCCATGTTCAGTGTTCTCCTTATTCATCATTTATGAAGGTCCCGATTTATCATTTATGGATATGGTGTTTTGTGTCCCTGAACAAGATATTTTTCAGACATATTCATTATCCCTTTTTTTAAAGAAAGACCTATTCCTAAATGTTTTTCCCTTTTTGTTCAATTTGATTGCATGATTTCCCATTTTTATATGTATGACTGCTTATTCAATATACAAAGATAAAAGGAAACTTGATTATTTTCTTTCTTTGGGATTTCAAATTTTTGTTTTGTTTTTTTTCTTTTTAAATTAACTTTATTGGATGATAGTTGCTTTATAATGCTTTATTAGTTTCTACTAAATAGCAAAATGAATCATATATATATTTCCTCTGCTTTTTCAACTTCCTTTCCATTCAGGTCACCACAGTGCATTAAGCTGACATATGTATACCGTTGAAACTATGTATAAAATAAATAACTAATGAGAACATATTGTATACACAGAGAACCCTATTTAGTTGAATTTTAAATTTTAATAATTCAGAATGCATAAAAAAGTTAGAGTAGCAACAAATTTCTTAAAAATTCAAAATCAACTTAAGGAATATACTTTTTCAATACATTAATTAATTTCTCTTTATTTTGTTATTAAAATTATCACAGATTTGGCCAGCATTTCTGATATCCCCATCATTCTTTGAGCACTTCCTTACTTCCTGGTACCACATGATTTTCTGGACTTATATTTCTCTTCCTATCCCTGAAATGAGCTTTCTCTCTAAGTTATTCTAATAGATTGATAACATTTTCAAAAAACAAGCTCTGGATAATGGATATGCAGTTCACTGTGGCTGGGTCATTGCTTCTCAGTTCTCTCAACACAGAGCAAGAAAATTTGCTGATGATAGATAAATACATAGACAGATGATCTAGGTCTTTACTCCTGTGTATATCTATCTCTATATATTAAAATAAATATTATTTTGATACTTCCAATGCCAATTCAACACCACAGCTACATTCAATTATTTCCCCTTACATGCTTGTAATAGTTATCAAACTGTAAGAAAATGTCTCCTATTGTCCTATATGTATTTATTCATTTGCTAAAGATTAGAACACAGAAGGGTTCTGTCAGAATTGGTAACCCATACTACTGTAAAAAGCAAACTTAATAGATGAAGTTCAATATTTTTCTTATAAGTTTTGTTATTTTGAGATAAAATTTATAAAGTGAATGATACAAATCTCCAGTGCAAAATTTAGTTGTTCTTGTTGTTTACCTCAGTGGTTAAATCACGTCCAACTCTTCACAACCTCATGGACTGCAGCAAGCCAGGCTTCCTTGTCCTTCACCATTTCCCGGAGTTTGCTCAAAAGTTCATATCCATTTAATCAGTGATACCATCCAACCTCATCCTCCGTTGCCCTCTTCAGTACATTTTAAGAAATACATGCATACATAAAACTATCAGGGTCTATAACTAATTCACCAACACAAAATGGTTGTACATGTCTCTTTTTAGACATCCTCCAAAACAACCAAACATTCTGGGTTTTGGCATTGTATTTTAGTTTTAGCTGTCATAGAGCTTTGTATAAATGTACTTTGTACAATATTCTTTTGTATCTGAGTGTTTTCACTTAGTTTAATGTCTATGATTTCCAGAAACAAGTCATGGAAGTAACAGCAAAATGATAAATGAGTCAATGGGATTAAATAGAAAGTCCAGATAAAGGCCTGCCTTTAAATAGTTTATTGATTTTGTCCAAGACAGTAAAGCAATTCAATGATTTTTTAAAAGTGCTTCCCAGGTGGCTCTAGTGGTAAAGAACCTGCCTGCCAATGCAGGTTAGAGGAAGGAGATGGATTCCAACCCTGAGTCAGTAAGATAACCTGGAGGAGAGCATGGCAACTCACTAGAGCATTCTTGCCTGGAAAATTGCATGGACAGTGGAGATGGGCCGGTTACAGTCCATAGGGTTGCAAAGTCAGACACAACTAAAGAGACTTACACACATGCGATGTCTATGAAATTTATTCATATTGTTGGTGATATTTGTAATTTGTTTTTCATTGCTATTTCATTGCATGTTCATACCACAATTACATTATTTTCTCTCATTGATAAATATTTTGACTGTTTTAATTATTGGTTTTCATGGATAAAATGGCAATAAATATATGTATACTTAGAAGTGAAATTTCTAAGTCATAGGTAAGTGCAGGCTTAATTTTATTAGAAATCACTAAATTATTTCCAAAGTAGTTGTATTATTTTACACTTCATTCACTAATGTATTAATATTCCAGGTACTCCATATCCTTGTCAACATTTGTTTTACTTCAGTCTTTTCATTTTAGTCATTTCAGTGGATAGTTTAGTGTGTTATAAGAGACCTTTCCTTACCTACAGATCACTAATAACACTTCCATAAACTTAGGATATATAGTATACTGTATACTTGCATATATAGTATATATATATATAAACTTTATATTAATATATATACATTTTTCATATATATACTTGTATATATAGCATATTTGAGGAGGAAATGGCAACCCACTCCAGTATTTTTGCCTGGAGAATCCCATGGGCAGAGGAGCTTGGAGACCTACAGCCCATGGGGCCACAAAGAGTCGGACACTACTGAGTGACTGAGCACATAGTACAGAGTATATAGACTGTATATATACATACACTATATTCTGGTATATATTCTATTACTATATATAGTGAATTTCTATATATAATAAGAGGAAAGAGTTGGAATTATTTTTTCTTTCTCATATGGATATCCAGATATTTCAGTATAATACAGTGAAACACTTTTTATTATTTTTTAATATAAAAAACACAAAATCATTGAATTGCTTGACTGTCTTAGTCAAAAATCAATAAACTATATAAATGCAGACTTTATCTGGACTCTCAATTTAATTCCATTGACTCATTTATCATTTTACCGTTACTTCCATGACTTCTTTCTGAAGGTTATGTAGAAATTCTTAAGTCAGTTAAGGAAAATTCCCCAATTTTGACCCACTTTTTGTTTATTCTAAATGCATTGGAATTTTACGTACACTTAAATTAGCCTTGTCAGTTTCTATAACAAAACCATTGAGGTTATGGTTAGGATTGACCTGAATATGCTATTTGAAGAGAGCTGCAGTAAGAGATAATTCCAATTCGTAAATGATGTATTGCCCTTTTTTTTTTTTTTTTTTTTTTTTTGGTCTCAGTGATATATTGCAGCATTCAGTGTGGAATTTTTCCAGGTCTTTCTTAAATACATTCATAAGTGTAACATGATATATTAAAATTATTGTAAAAATATTCTGTTTTCTGCAAATGATTTTATAAATTGATTTTGTACTCTATGACATTGCTATATTTTCCTGTTATTTCTGTTGGTTGGTCTCTAGATTATTTGGGATTTTCTTCACCAATGATAATGTTATCCTAGGACAGAGATAATTTCACACTTCCCTGGTGGCTCAGAGGTTAAGCATTTGCCTGGAATGCGGGAGATCCAAGTTCAATCCCTGGGTCAGGAAGATCCCCTGGAGAAGGAAATGGCAACCCACTCCAGTACTCTTGCTTGGAAGATCCCATGGAGGGAGAATCCCTTGGAGAGAGGAGCCTGGTAAGCTACAGTCCATGGGGTCGCAAAGAGTTGGACACGACTGAGCGAGTTCACTTCACTTAAAACATTTTTTCATGAAATGTTGCACTGGGTAAAATCCTCTGGTACAATGTGAACAGAAGTGCTTCAAGTGGACAGTTTACTGAAATACCTATCTAAAAGGAACACATTTTCTCAAAATTCAAGTATTCTGTTACCTGTTGCTGTGCTTTTATTATTTATTTGCTGGAGAAGACTTGTTTTTTGAAAAAAAGATGAATGTTTTTAATGATAAAAGGTACAATTCACAAAGAAAATAGATGTCATAAAATATTAGACACCTTAACAACAAAGAAGCAAAGATATCTAAAGTGAAAATCAGAAGAAATATAAGGGAAAAGAAAAATATATAATCATAGTGAGACATATTGACATTTCTCTGAGAATATTTTATCAAGTGCAGAAAAAATAAGAATAGGAGCATCTTGAATGATGTCATTAATAATCTAAATATATTTATACTAAATGAATTTATATTAATTATATCCTACACAAATATATGTAAAATTTTCTACCCCATACGTTGTTAGACATTTTAAAAACTTGCAAAAAGATAAACATTACCAAATTTCAAAAAGTAGAATTCTTGTTTGTGTCTGTTATTCATTATATATATGCACATATGTTAGTTTTGAAAATATTTTTCATTATATATTACTACAAGATACTGACTATAGCTTCCTGTGCAATACAGTAAATATTTGCTCCTTGTTGCATCTATTTTTTTTTAATTCAAAATCTAGAATCCTGTTCATATTAAGTTAAACAAGTAGAATCAATTCAGTTCAGTTCAGTTCCTCAGTCATGTCCAGCTCTTTGCAACCCCATGGACTGCAGCATGACAGGGAAGCCAACTCCTGGAGTCTACTCAAAAGCACATCCATTGAGTCAATGATGCCATCCAACCATCTCATCCTCTGTCATTCTCTTCTCCTCCTGCCTTCTATCTTTCCCAGCATCAGGGTCTTTTCAAATGAGTTAGTTCTTCACATCAGGTAGCCAAAGTAGTGGAGTTTCAACTTCAGCATCAGTCCTTCCAATGAATATCCAGAACTGATTTCCTTTAGGATGGACTGGTTGGATCTGCTTTTCAATATGCTGTCTAAGTTGGTCATAAATATTTTAGTTAGGCAAAAACTCATAGGTTTTCTGATATATGTATTACAGATATATGTATATTTATATATATGTGTACAAAAGGTTTTCTACTACTCTTGATAAAGGCTTGAGAAAGAACAGAAAAAAAGAGATGGAGAAGTTGCAAAACATAAACTAAATTAAATGGGAGCACTGAATATGAAATAGAAAAGGGGAAACAAAGTAGATAAAAGTAAAACATCTTCAAATAGTCCAGTTTTTTTTAACATGGCTGTTCATTAGAAACATATCTGGAGCTCAGGTAAAAGGAAAAAAAAAAAAAAGCAATACCTGGACATTTGTATCTTTCAAAAATTCCAAGATAATTCTGTTATACATCTGTATTTTAAAAAGTGATTATAGGAGGTTTTTCTATTAAATGGTGTTTTTGATGATATAGAATTTTATAATTTTTGTTGTTCCATCAATCTTTATACAATGGTATTAGATGGGTAAGAGTTGCATAATCACAATAGTAAAATATGTTTATCAGTTTTCACAATCAATAATAAGACAAAAATAGAAGATAATTAAATTGCAAGCCATAATGGGAACATGATTAAGCTAAAAATAAAAAATAATAATAACATATAATTTGAGGGATCAAGCAGAGTGATGTCATAAGTGGAAATCCATACATGCACATGCTTTCATCAGCTCAGCCAGTATATCTTTTGGTTGGCAGATTTAATCCATTTACATTTAAGGTAATTATTGATATGTATGATACTACTACAATTTTCTTAATTATTTTGGGTTTATTTTTCTGTTGGTAGGACTTTTCCCTCTCTAATTTTCTGCCTAGAGAAGTTTTTTTTAGCATTTGTTATAAAGTTGGTTTGGTGGTGCTGAATTCTTTTAACTTTTGCTTGTTTAGAAAGCTTTTGATTTCTCCACCAAATCTGAAGGAGGGCCTTGCTGAGGGCAGTATTCTTGGTTGTAGGTTCTTCCCTTTCATCACTGTAAATATGTCATGCCATTCCCTTCTGGCTTGTAGAGTTTCCATTGAGAAAACAGTTCATAACTTGATGGGGGTTCCCTTGTATATTCTTTGTCATTTTCCCCTTGCTGCTTTAAATATTTTATCTGTGTCTTTGATATTTGTCAGTTTGATAATTATGTGTCTGGGTGTGTTCCTCCCTGGGTTTATTCTGCTTGGGACTCTCTGTGCTTCCTGGACTTTGTTGATTATTTCCTTTCCCATGTTAGGGAAATTTTCAGCTAATATCTCTTCAAATATTTTCTCAGGTCCCTTTTGTCTCTCTTATCCTTCTGGAACCCCTATAATGAGAATGTTCATACATTTAATGTTGTCCCAGAGGTCTCTTAGGCTGCCTTCATTTCTTTTCATTCTTTTTTCTATATTCTGTCATGTGGCAGTGATTTCCAACATTCTGTCCTCCAGATCATGTATCTATGCTTCTGCCTCAGTTATTCTGCTATGGATTCCTTCCAATTTATTATTTATCATGGTTTGTTTGATCTTTAGTTCTTGTAGGTCTTTGGTAAACATTGCTTGCATCTTCTCAGTCTTTGCCTCCATTCTGTCCCCGTGGTCCTAAATATTCACTATCATTTTTCTGAATTCTTTTTCTGGAAGACTGTCTATCTCCACTTCATTTAGTTGTTTTTTCTGGGGTTTTATCTTGTCCCTTCATCTGGGATGTAACTTTCTGCTTTTTCATTCTGATTAACTTTCTGTAATGTGGTTTTGTGGGATTGTGGTTCTTCTTGCTTCTTCTGTCTGCCCTCTGATGGAGGAGGCCAAGAAGCTTGTGTAAGAGCTTCCTGATAGGAGGGATTGGTGGTGAGAGTAAAGCTTTGACTCAGTAAATCTTTAATCCAATTGTCTGTGGACTCTATGGTCAGGTTAATGGGGACCACCAAGTGTGTTTATGCCAAAAGGAACTTTCTCAGACAACTGTAGTCAATCCCCTTGTCCCTGTGGTGAGTCCCTGCTCCACAGGAGACCCTCCAACACCAGCAGGTAGTTGTGGTTCAGTCTCCTGTTGAGTCACTGCTCCTTTTTTTCTGAGTCTTGGTGCAGGCAAAGTTTTGTTTGTGCCCTCCAAGACTGGAGTCTCTGTTTACCCCAGTCCTGTGGAAGTCTTGTAATCAAATCCTGCTAGCCTTCAAAGTCAGATTCTCTGGGGATTCCAAGTCCCTTTGTTGGGTCACCAGCCTGGGAAGACTGACATGGGGTTCTGAACTTTCAAAACAGTGGGAGAACTTTTTTGGTATTATTGTTCTCCAGTTTGCAGGTCACTCACCTGGTGGGTATCGGATTTAACTTCACCATGTGTCTCCCTCCTACCATCTTGCTGCAGCTTCTTTGTCTTTGGACGTGGGGTATAATTTTTGGTAGTTTCCAGCATTCTTCTGTCAATGGTTATTCAATAGCTAGTTGGATTTTGGTGCACTTACAGGAGATGAATGCACATCCTTCATCTCCACCATCTGTTGCTGTCCTTTTAGATTCCTCTTTTGCCCCCTCTCACATTAAAAATTTTCCTTTTATTTCTTCAGATGCAGAAAGTTCTTATTTTGCTTGACTGTTGAATAATGTCAAGTAATATTTTGTACGTTTTACAATGACCATATGCTTGTTTTTAATTATTTTAATTTATGTATGGCAAATCCAATACAGTATTGTAAAGTAAAAATAAAATTTTTTTAAAATAAATAAATAAATAATTAAATAAATTTAACTTTAAATTAATTTGATTTTTTTAATATATAAATATATTTAGCTCAAGCTTTCCTAGAATAAATCCTGAATGACCATGGCTTATTATTCTTGCTATTTATTGCCAGATTTTATTTGCAAATATTTTATCAAGAATATTTGTAGGTCTCTTCATTAGGGTTATTAGTCTATGTATTTCTTTTTGATAATATATTTATTGGTCTTTGGTGTCATTAATATTCTAGCTTCACAAATAAAAATGAAAAATATTTCTTTCTTTTTGACTTCTAAATTAGTTGCATAAGATTACCATTATTTATTCCTTAAATGTTTGGTATAAGTCATCAGTGAATAGTGTCTTAGCCTGAAAGTTATTCTTTAGAATTTTTTTTAGATTACAAATACTATATAACGCATAAAATTATTAGATATTTTAAAATTTACATCAATTTTGAGAACTTTTTTTAAGGACTTTTTTTTTTCATCTCATCTAAGCTCTCAAATTTATTGCCCTAGGATTTCTTAAAAATATTCTCTCATTTTTTGTTAGGTTGGTGTTTTTCTCTCTTTCCCTTCATATAGTTAATAATTTTATGAATAAATGCATAAAATTTCTTTATTATTGCCCTTTTTCTAGTGTTTGATTTTTTTTCAGAAATCATTTTATTCTTTTACTTATTTAAGAGTCATATTGTTTATTTTTATTTTGCCTTTTAGGCAAAGAGCTTAGATAGTTGCATTTAGATCATTCTACTTTCCTACAATGAGCATTCAGAAATACATTTTCCTCTGAGTCCTGTTTTTGCTGCATCATGCAAATTTTGATTTTACTTTTTCTTTATTCATCCCAATTATACTACTTTCTATTATTTAACATTTTCAGGTTTGTTTTTTTTCTAAATCAGCCACTGTAAATTATTTCCAATTTTATTATCATTGTGGTTAGAAAATCTAGTCTGTAACTAAAATTGCTTTTGTTGTTCAGTCGTTAAGTCATGTTTGAGTCTTTGTAACCCCGTAGACTGCAGCATGCCAGCTTTCCCTGTCCTTCACTATCTCCTGGAAATAAAACTTGTCACTGTTTCCACTTTTTCCCCACCTACTTGCCATGAAGTGATGGGATCAGTTGTCATAATCCTCATTTTTTGAATGTTGAGTTTTAAGCCATATTTTTCATTATCTTCTTTCACCCTTATCAAGAGGCTCTTTAATTCCTCTTTACTTTCTGCCATTAGAGTTGTATCATTTCCATATCTGAGTCTGTTGATATTTCTCCCAGCAATCTTAATTCCAGCTTGGGATTCATCTAGTCTATCATTTCACATGATGTGCATGCATGCATGCTAAGTCGCTTCAGTCATGTCTGACTATATGTGACCCTATGGACTGTAGACTGCCAGGCTCCTCTGTCCATGGGATTCTCCAGGCAAGAATAATGGAGTGGGTTGCCATTCCCTTTTCTAAAGGGTCTTCCAGGCCCAGGGATTGAAGCTGCATCTCTTTCAAGTCTGCTTTGGCAGGCAGGTGCTTTACCACTAGCACACCACTGGAAGCCCAGTCTTCAAATAAGCTAAATAAGCAGGGTAACAGTAAACAGTCTTGATATACTCTTTTCCCAATTTTGAGCCAGTCTGTTGTTCCATATTGGTTCTAAATGTTGCTTCTTGACTTGCATATCGGTTTCTCAGGAGACAGGTAAGGCGGTCTGATATTCTCATCTCTTTTAGAATTTTCATATTTGTTTTCATCCACATAAAGTATTTTCATAATCAATGAAGCAGAAATAGGTGTTTTTCTGGATTCCGTTGCTTTTCCTATGGTCCAGTGGATGTTCCTCTGTTTTTCTAAACCCAACTTGTGAATCTGGAAATTCTTGGTTCTCACATTGCTGAAGCCTAGCTTGAAGGATTTTGAGCATAAATTTGCTAGCATGTGAAATGAGCGCAATTGTATGGTAGTTGAACATTCTTTGGCTTTGCTCTTCTTTGGTATGGGAATGAAAACTGACCTTTTCCAGTCCTCTGGTCACTGCTGAGTTTTCTCAGTTTGCTGACATATTGAGTGCAGCACTTTAACGACATCATATTTTAGGATTTGAAATAGTTTACCTGGAATTCTGTCACCATCCCCCCACCCTAGCTTTGTTTGTAGTAATGCTTCATAAAGCCCAATTGACTTTAAACTCCAGGATGTCTGGAATTATCTTACTTTTACTGATAATTGCTTTATAGTCTACTAAATATTCTATCTTGGTGAATGTTCCATGTGGGCTTTTTAAAATGTATATTCTGCAATTGTTAGTGATAATGTTGTATTTATCATAGATCAAGTTGTGTGGTAGTTTTATTTAAATTATCTAATGGTAACTCATTTTTCTCAACTTTTCTATGATTTATATTTTAGAGATAATTTGTTTCTGTCTTTAGTTTTATCAAATTTTGCTTCGTGAATTTTGAGTTTTGGTTAGATATATTCACATTTAGGATTATTATACCTTCCTAGTACATTAATTCTTTTGTTTTCATAATATGTCACTTTAATTCTGGTAATAATCTGTGTTGAAAGTCTACTTTGATCTTAAATGCTACCACAGAGATATTTTGTTCATTATTTCAATTTTAGTGTTTTTCTACCCATTTTCTTCCAAGTTACCTCTGTTTTTCAATTTAAAATTTGTTTCCTTTTAGCAGAATATGATTAAGTTATATCCTTTAATCCATCTCACACTCATTAATATATCATGGGCTTAATTATTACATCTTGGAGTTTGTTTCATATATATTCCCTTTAGTTTTATTTATCCTTTGATATTTTCCTGACTTTTTATTGTTATGTGATGTTTTCCTATGCTGGCTTAACTATTTTCTGCTGTTTGTTATTTCCTAGTTATTATTTTACTTGTATAAATCCTGATTAGCTGAACATTTTCCATGCATTTCTGTTTAGTTTTCAAATCAAGTTTCAGAATTTTTTTTTTTTTTTAAACTTACCATTGGAATTTCCCTGGTCTTCCACTGGTTAAGACTCTGAGCTTCCAATGCACAGGTCACTAGTTCAGTCCTTAGACTGGGAACTGAGATTTGCATGCCACACAGCTTGACAAAAAAATAAAATAAAATAATTCTCTCCTCTAAGCTTCTGTGTTCCAGTTACATATTTGTTTAAAGATATGTTTCTAAGTCATTAAATAACTTTATGTTTTTAGTCTTTTTACATTATGTATTTAATGTTAATGTAGATTTTAAATCACTGAACCGATTTTTCTTTTCTTTTGTTTCTTTTTTCATTTTCAATCTATCATCAGGGCTTACTGTTGGAATTTGCAGTTTATATATTTCATTTTTAGGTCTGTAATTTCAATATGTTAATTTTTACACTGTCCATTTTTCTGCTAATAGTAGCCAGATTTTTATTTATTAATGTTATATTTTCTTGTAAGTTATTCAGAAGATATTTAATAGACCTGGAAAAGTTTCATTTTCTTCAAATCCCTATATCTAATCTATTTTGATATATATTTTTATTGATTGCAAGTGGTATACACTTTCTTGTTTCTTTTCAAGTCTAACCTCTTTTATCATATACTGACCATTTTAGATGTTATGCTGTGAAGTCTCCTTTTTCTGTTATTTTTTCTTTAAAATATTTATTTTTGTACTAGCTATCTGTACTAACTTTGTTGAACAAAAATTTAAACTCTGTCACCCTGAAGTGAACAGCACGTAAAACTTTATATTCTTTTGGCTTTTGGGCTATTGCTTTTCTGTGGGAAATTAGGCATTTCTCTCTCACATTTGTAATTAAGGTGGTAGTTTAGTCACTAAATGGTGTCTGGCACTTGTGACCCCGTGTACTATAGTGCAGCAGGCTCCTCTGTCCATGGGCTTTCCCGTGCAAGAATATTGAAGTGGATTGCCATTTCCTGTCCTAGAGGATCTTTCTGATCATAGAACTGAACCCTTGTCTCCTGCATTGCAGCAAGATTCTTTAACACTTAATCCTTGGGGAAGCCCAGTTAAGGTGTGATCCAGTAAGTTGAGCAGCTAATATTCAAATTGGCATTTTCCCAAGTTTTATTCCTCATTTCTAACCTGTTTCTGAAGGCCCACACTCTACTATAATTATTTAAGCAAGTAATTCTGTGCCTTTCTATGTGAGTCCATAATACCACCCTATGAAAAATGTAGAAGGTCCCCAGGTAAAAAGCCACATATAGTAGAATCTTATGCTGTAAAGTTCAAGTCTTTTATAGAATACAGTAATTTAACTAACATAATTTAAGAAAATTACCACTAGGTATTAAACTTTACATGCTGCTAATTGAAAATGTGCCTGTTCCTCAAACATGAAACATTCCAATGAATGAGCAAATATTTCATCATGAAGAAAACAAGAGTAAGTTCCAAAATTAGAAATATTTACAAATGCTGCTCACAGTACAATACATTGGAAATTACTTAACAAAATCTAAAAGCAAAAGGTCCTTGCAATTAATTATATTTTAAATTTTTAATTTAAAATTAATTCTTCCTTGAAGTTGGAACTAAAATAAATACTTTTCAAAGAAAAATTTTTATTATGGAGCTCCTGAAAGGAAAGATAAATATTGATACAATTCAAAATATAAAATTTGTGAAGTATTATATGACTTGCATGCTGTCATAGAAGTATTATAAGTATTAAAGACTTATATGCTGCCATTTATCACTATTACCTATTTCATCACAATGTTTTTCCCCTGTAAATATCTGAGGGCCTAAAACTTCTATGCAACTGTTGTGAAATTCCATTTTCTGTGGGTTGTATTTGTTCTACCTTGTGTTAGTATTTGGCAAACATCAGAAAGTACCTCAAAGAGTGTACTGCCTATGTTTTCCTCTAAGAGCTTTATAGTTTCTGGCATGTAAGCTTTTATTCCATTTTGAGTTGATTTTTGTGTATATCATTAGGACGTTTTTTAGTTTCATTATTTTCCATATAGCTGACCAGTTTTCTCAGCACCGCTTATCGAAAAGACTATCTTTTCCATTGTGTATTCTTGCCTTTTTTGGCAAAAATAAGGTGCCCATAGATGCACGGCATTATCTCTTGGTTTAATATCTTGGGTTTTTTTTTGTTGTTGTTGTTGTTGTTTGTTTATTAGAAAGCATGTATTAAATTTTAAAGATATATGTTTAGAGAAAATTTGACAATCACTAGCCAGTCTTTTCTTAATGATTAACTGTTACCTAGGAATATTACAAACCTGTATGCGAGTCAAGAAGAAACAGCTAAAACCCTGTATGGAACAGTTGATTGGTTCAAGATTGAGAAAGGAGTAATACAGGGTTGTCTTCTGTCACCTTGTTTGCTTAATCTCTATGCTGATTGTATCATAAGATGCCCAGCTGGATGAATTACAAGCTGGAATCAGGGAACTTGAGTAAAATATCAACAACCTCAGATAAGCAGATGATACCACTTTAAGGGCAGAAAGCAAAGAAGAACTAAAGAGCTTCTTGATGAAGATGAAGGGGAGTGAAAGAGCTGGCCTAAAACTAAGCATAAAAAAAAAAAAAAAAAAAAAAACTAAGATCACAGCTTCATTCTGATCCACTTCTTCATGGCAAATAGAGTGGGAAAGGTGAAAGTCATGACAGGTTTCTTCTTCTTGGGTTCTAAATCACTGTGGATGGTGACTGTAGCCAAAAAATCAGAAGAAATTGTTTCTTGGCAGGAAAGTGATGGCAAACATAGTTTGTTGAAAAGCAGAGACATTACTCTGCCAGCAAAGGTCCATATAGTCAAGGCTCTGGTCTTCCTAGTGGTCATGTATGGTTGTGAGAGCTGGACTGTAAAGTTGGCAGAATGCCTAATAATTGATGCCTTTGAACTGTGGTGCTGGAGAAGGCTCCTGAGAGTCCCTCAGGCAGCAAGGATATTAAACCAGTTAATCTTAAGGGAAATCAACCCTGAATATTTATTGGAAGGACTGATGCTAAAGCTAAAGCTCCATTATTTTGGTCAACTGATGTGAACAGCTGACTCATTGGAAAAGTCCCTGATGCTGGGAAAGATTGAGGGCAGAAGGTGTAGAGGGCATTAGAGGATGAGATGGCTGGATGGCATCACCGATACAATGCACATGAATTTGGGCACACTGCAGGAGATGATGAGGGACAGAGAGGCCTAGTGTGCTTCAGTCCATGGTGTCGCAAAAATTCAGACATGATTGTGTCAGGGTAACTAAACAACAAAATGAGTATTGCTTAATATCAATGGTGTATTTATATTTATCTTAAAGACTCAGTTTTTCATTTCTTCATTTCCCTATTGTAAGTTTGCACACTCACACAATCTCACAAGTTCTTATTACTTCTTTCTCTTTACTAATTTGAGAAATAGCATCCCCAGTAGAACTATCTGCAGAATCTCTACTTTAGTTCAAAGTCTAGGCAGAGATTTTTCTTTTCTATCATTTTCTTGTTCAAAGAGTTAATAATTTGCATATTGTATTTTATAATTTATAAAATACTATAATCATCAATATAGTATTTTGTCTTACTTTACAAAACAATGAAACTGCAATGTTTTAAGTGAATTGACTACTCCACAATGATAGCAAGCATATGATTTGAAATTTTAACCAAAGATTTAGATGTCAGCTTCAATGTCATTTTGAACACATAGTTGCATTATTTGGTAAAGTAAACTGCCTGATCTGAATAAAATTGTTCCCCAGTATCATCATAGCAAATCAAATAGCACATTTTGAAAGTGGTGATTTATTTTACTAAACAGTCATTCACAATAACCAGAATTCTCAAGGAGGCTGGACAGAGTTTGATGGAGCCATTGTGGCCTTACACTTGGTTAACAGCTTCAGAGGACATGGCCTTTATTTCTTTGCTTCAGAATCAGTCATTTCTAAGTAAAAGTGTTCATCTACTAAAGATCTGTTGAAGCTTTGAAATCAAGCCAGAGCTAACTTATTTTCCCTCATATGTTTTTACAGGACCTCTTTGTTGGTATATTCATTTTACACTTAGATAATTAATTCCAATATTCTTAATCAGTAGAACTATTTCTCCTATAAGAATATCATTGTATCCATATGAATAATTTATAATATAATTCCTCAAATAACACTTCTAAATACACACATATTTCCAGTGATGTTACCTTTATGTAAAAGAAGCAATAATATTTATGTAAAAATTCCATTTATGCCACTATGAACAGAAAATGTGCTTTGTTGAGATTTATTATTGCTAATGTTGCATACATTTCAGTCACTCAAACATTACTTTGGCAATTGAACTCAGAAAAATATCTGTGGACAGCTGTTATTCTAAATAGACAAGGAAGGTAAGACAGAGGGCTATGAAAATCCTTAAAGGCTTCTCAGTTAACTCTTTTTTCATTAATGAGTGGTTGATAAATGATTTATATTTTGGAGTTATTCAAACCAAACAAAAAAAAAATGCAATATGTTTTGCCCAGTATGGAATGACAGTCATGTGCAAACAGGTCTGTCAAATACCATTAATATTCACTTCCCAAAAAAAATCATCTTCAATGGATGAAAGTGTTCCCTAGCTAGAAGCCTTGCTGCTCTGTAGAATGTGTTTGTTTATCTGTTTCCTTCATTTGAGATTAAAGAGGCACTGATGAATGTGAGATACCATACTGAGTCTCAGCCACCCAGTGATTGGGAGACTTGAACACTCAATTTTCATTCATTACAATTATATATTAATTCTTCTCAGAAAGATTCATCAAAAAGAGTGAGTCTCACCCCCATAAGGTGTATAGGGAGTGTGCATGATGAGATAGCTAATGATTTCCAGAAGACAAATGATAATGAGGCAACAAAACAAACAGAAAACACTGGGAATAAGTAAACCCAATGCAGTCAATCCCAAAGAAAAGGCACACTTTGAGGAAAAGAACCTCATGACCAGCATAGGAGAAAAATGTAAGTTATCTTGTCAAATAAGCAGCATAAAATAGGGGATGAGGAAAAAAATCATAATAATGAATTTGATGAAAGAAAGTTCAAAGACTGTATGATGAAGAATAACATATGGCAAAGCAGAAAGGCAGCCAAGACTATTGCAAGGAAAACAAACAAATCCCCAAAGCAGAGTCAAGTAAATGTGCACAGCAGGAGACAAGGAGGAGTGTGCAGTATGAAGGGGACTTCAGTTAAGCCTAGTGGAATTGCTGTAGTTTGTACTTGGCTCTTTTGAGCTGATTTTGAAAAGGATGGATTATTGTGTTAGAATTAATGAGGGAATCCCTTGAAATTTGTGTGGAAATGTGTCAATAGGAATCCAAATACAATTATTAACTTGCTTAAGTGGCTTGAATATTTTAGCATAAACACAAAGATATCTATGTGCAAGTGCCTAAATCTGAGATAGGAGAATTTCCCTTTCTAATGAAAGTTCAATTAAAGATGGAAAGAAGCTTTGTTCCTTTGTCTTTCTTAGGAGAAACACATTTCTAAAAATTGAATCAACTAGAATAGTGGCAAATCTAGACATTTTACTAACCATGGCATATTCATTATAAGTAAAGTTGATGTAACCTTTTTAATATGACCCAATTACCGCAAATTTGGTTATTTTAGAAATGAGGATACAGACTCTGATAAGTATTTTATGGAATAGTGGTATTTTAAGATAAAAAGATACAATTACAATCTCTTTAACAAGTAATATTCAAAAGCAATTGCCTATATGTAAACAGCACTGGCATGATAGAAAGTAAAAAAGATATAAGGAAGAATGACTCAGTCATTTCTGAGATTAAGTTACTATCTCTTAAGAATTCATGAAATCAGTAGGAAAATATTAAAGTTACTTACAACCAATCATTACATTGGCAAAAAAAGTATGATCATCTGATATTTATTATAAATACAATAATTTAAAATAAATTATTGTTCTACATTATGAGTTAGATCGAAACAGGCAAAATTCATGCAATAGAAAAATAAATAGGCTGTTCAAATTCCTCTGCTTTCAATTAGTTTGGGGTTGTTAATTTCCAAAAGAATAATAGTCTTTTTTAAATTGTAAATCTATTTTAGGAATATGAAAATGCTTGTGTATATTTTCTATTATTGTATATGCACAAAAATGGGATTACTAGGTGATATGGTCAGGAAGATCCTCTGGAAAAGAGAATGGAAACACACTCCATTATTCTTGCCTGGAGAATTCCATGGACAAAGAGCCTGGCGTGCTACAGTCCATGGAGATGCAGAGAGTTGGACTCTTTCACTTTCATTTTCATGCTATTTCATTTTTCTGTCTTTTAAGGAATGCCCATACTGGTCTCCATAGTGATTATAACAATTTACATTCCCACCGATAGAGTAGGAGTGTTCCCTTCTCTCCATAACTTTTCCAGTGTTTATTGTTTGTAGATGTTTTGATAATGGTCATTCTGACCAGTGTGAGGTGATATTTCATTTTAGTTTCAATTTGCATTTTTCTCTTAATTATTGATGTTGAGCATCTTTTCATGTGTTTTTTGGCCATCTGTATATCTTCTTTGGACAAATGTCTACTTTAGATCTCCCACCTATTTTTTTACTGGATTATTTGGTTTTGAGCTGTATGAGCTCTTTGTATGTCTGGTGACTAATCCCTAGTCTATTGCTTCATTTGCAAAGTCTCCCATTCTGAAGTTGACTTTTTTGTTTACTCATTTTGTTTGTTTGTTTTGAAAAAGCTTTTAACTTTGATTATATTCCATTTATTTATATTTGTTTTTCTTTTTACTACTCTAAGAGATGGATCTAAAAAGATAATGCTGCAGTTTATGCCAAAGACGGTTCTCCTTATGCTTTCGTTTAACAGTCATATAGAGTCCAGCCTTAAATTCAGGTTTTTGATCCATTTTGAATTTATTTTTGTGTGTGTTTGGTATTATGGAGTGTTCCAACTTCATTGTTTTAAATGTAGCTGTTCAGTTGTCCCAGCATCACTTATAGAATATACTCTTTTCTCCATTGTATATTCTTGTCTCATTGTCATAGAATAGGTGACCATAGGTGTGTGAGTTTACATCCAGACTTTCTATCCTGTTCCATTAATCTTTATTACTATTTTTGAGCCAGTACTATACTGTTTTGATTACTGTAGCTTTGTAGTATAGTTTAAAGTATGGGAGCCTGATTCTTTCAGCTCTTTTTTTCTTTTTCAAGATTGCTTTAGCTATGCAGGGTCTTTTGTGTTTCCATACAAAATGGTAAATTTTAATTTATATTCTGTGAAAAATTCCATTGGCAATTTGATAGGGATTGTATTGAATCTATAAATAGCTCTGAGTAGTATAGTCATTTCAAAGTATTGATTCTTCCAATCAAATAACATGGTATATCTTTCAATCTCTGTGCACTGTTTTTTATTTCTTTCATCACTATATTATACTTTTCTGAGTACATATCATTTGGCTCCATAGTTATTCTTAGGTATTTTTGCTGTTGCAGTGGTAAATGGCATTGTTTCCTAAATCTCATTTTCTGATCTTTTGCTGTTAGTGTATTGGAATGAAAGAGATTTCTGTATATTAATTTTGTATCCTGTATGCAAATTTACCAAATAAATTTATGAGCCCCAGTCACTTTCTGGTATCATCTTTAGGATTTTCTATGTATATTATTATATCATATGCAAATAATGACAGCTTTACTTCTTTTCCAATTTGGATTTCTGTTATTTCTTTTTTCTTCTCTGAGTGTCATGGCTAGGTCTTCCAAAACTATGCTGAATAATAGTGGTGAGACTGGACATCCTTGTTTTGTTCTTGACTTAGAGGAAATATTTTCATTTCTTCATCATTTATGATGATGTTTGCTGTGGATTTGTTAAATATGGCCTTTATTACGTTGAAAGAGTTACCCTTTATGTCCATTTGTAGAGGTTTTATCATAAATGGGTATCAAATTTTGTTGAAAGCTTTTTCTGCATCTATTGAGATTATCATGTGATTTCTATTCTTCAGTTTGTTAATATGGTGTATCACATTGACTGGTTTGTATATATTGAAGAATCCTTGCATTCCTGGGATAAATTCTACTTGATCAGAGTGTATGACCCTTTCAACATGCTGTTGGATTCTGTTTGCTAGTATTTTATTGAGGATTTTAACATCTGTATTTATTAGTGATATTGGCCTGTAAGTTTCTTTTCTTGTGATAGTTAGTTAGTTCAGTCACTCAGTCATGTCGGACTCTTTGCAACCCCATGAATCGCAGCACGCCAGGACTCCCTGTCGATCACCAACTCCCGGAGTTCACTCAGACTCGCGTCCATCGAGTCTGTGATGCCATCCAGCCATCTCATCCTCAGTCGTCCCCTTCTCCTCCTGCCCCCAATCCCTCCCAGCATCAGAGTCTTTGCCAATGAGTCAACTCTTCTCATGAGGTGGCCAAAGTACTGGAGCTTCAGCTTTAGCATAATTCCTTCCAAAGCAATCCCAGGGTTGATCTCCTTCAGAATGGACTGGTTGGATCTCCTTGCAGTGCAAGGGACTCTCAAGAGTCTTCTCCAACACCACAGTTCAAAAGCATCAGTTCTTTGGTGCTCAGCCTTCTTCACAGTCCAACTCTCACATCCATACATGACCACAGGAAAAACCATAGCTGTCTAATTTTAGAATCAGGGTGATGGTCGCCTCATAGAATGAGCTTGGAGGTGTTCTTCCATCTGCAATTTTTTGGAAGAGTTTGAGAAAGATAGGTTTTAGCTCTTCTCTAACCGTTTAAGTTATAAAATTATCTCAGAATAAAAACTCTTTCATAAGCATTTATTAGGTCATTTATATCATTGATTTTATTTTCTGGTTGCAGACTTTAAAAAAGAAAACAACAGTTTCTTTATCATCTGAGTTCTAACGTACTATTTTTCAGACAGATTAGACAACCAGCTTTTTAACAAATTCTTAAGTGAAGCTGAGCTTAACCTAACAGTGTCAAATCTGTATCCATGGAAGTCCTGACCATAAGGAACATAAGCTCCACTCACCAGCTTTTTTCCACAGGATTCCATAGAGTGCTTACAAAGGTAGGAGCAAGGAAAGGTGGGCCTGATAGAGACACTCTCAGTGGTGTTGTAAGGCTTGCTAAGACTTGAGGATAGAACTGATGTATTGTATTGGTCCATCTTTGTTCTAGACCCCTCATGAATGAAAGATAAGTGTAAAACTTACTTGTTCCCCAAACTCTTCTCTGAAAAGAACCAAAGAAAATTCCTACTATAAAAAGAGCAAACAACATTCCTTTGCCCCAAATTAGACCCTTCTCTCAAATAAGGTGAAGATCAACTACCACTCAAGGGAATAAAGAAAACCTACTCACATCCCCAGTCCCTGACCCAATACCACATGAATGTTAGCTGGCACCCTTCCATAAGTGGTGGTGATACTAACAAAAGCCATATAATAGTAAAGGACCAAGGGCATAAAATCTATTCAGGGTCAATGATTGATTGAATCATTGACTTAAATCACTTTTAGTGATTCAAAACAAAAGTGTACTGCTTCTATAGGATGATTTAGAAATGATGACCACAAGAACCCACTGATATAAAACAGAGTTACACTGTTGCAGGGTGAAGGACAGAAAATTCACATGTACCTTACACCCTGTCCTGGGTTATAGGCAGAGGTTGGGGCATCAATACTTAAAAATATTCATTTCTGGAGGTGCAAGGTAACAGAGCCAAACTATGACAGACTAGAAAAAGAGAGTCAATAAATTTTTAATCTCCACCATAAGTCTGGCACCAATAAAATGGAAAGTTATCCAACATATATATATATCTTAATATCTGGATAATGAAGGAAAAACAATGAAGTAAAGAAAAAAATGAACAGATATTAACTGTGGATTTTCAAACAATGAAAAATACCAAACCATGATCTAAGAAATACAAAGAAACTAAAAAAGCAGAATATAAAAATGAGTTCTTTAACTAATTATTATATTATATATTTTCTTCTTTTTTTGTGTATGTTCAATTATTTTGTTAGGGAAGATAGCATTTAGATTGTGTTACTACTTCAATTCTGAACTCAAAATCATAATGTTTGTGTATTGCTAATTCATTTAGATAGGTTAAATACTTACTACCAGTATTTCTGTTTTTTTAATTATTATTTTTAAATTTATTTAATTATCTCTTGTTTCTCTCAGTCTTTCTAAGAGATTCATTAATAATTTCTTGGGACTAACAATCGTCTGTCATTACAAAGTCAAAATGATTTTCTGTTGGTTTTATTTAGTTTGGAAATCTGTAAAATCCTTGGATCACTTGTCTATTTGTTTGTTTTCCCTGAAGATGTATAAAAAGTGTCACACTAACTTCTAGCATTGACAATTGCTCTGGAGAAGGCTAGGACCAGCTATAATTCTTTTAAGCTTTTGTAAATAACATATTATTTTTGATTTACAGAACAAGACACATTAAAATGTATTTTTTGAAGTCAATTAACTTTACAACATACCAGATGGGATTAATTCTTCAGGATCCTCATACATTCAGTCTTCTTTATTATGAGAAAATCTTTCCAGTTTTTATTTGTTTGTTTTAATTCATCTCTATTTTCTTGCTATGCTTATCTTTCAATATAAGTTTTCTTTAGTTACTCCAATTATACAAAGGTAGACTACTGGAGTTTCTGATTATCCTGAAACTATCCTGTGAGCATGCATATTTGGTGGCGATATTGGTAAAGAACCCATCTCCCGATACAGACAAGATAAGAGACATGAGTTCGATCCCTGGATTGGGAATACCCCATGGAGGAGGACATGGCAACTCACTCCAGTATTCTTGCCTAGAGATTCTGATGGACAGAGGAGGTTGGTGGGCTAGAGTCCATAGGGTCACACAGAGTTAGACATGGCCAAAGCAACTTAGCACTCACATGTTCATATTACAGAAAGTCACTATTATTTTAAATAATTATTGTTCAGATCTTTCTCACCGCAAGTCAAATCTAATGCTGAATGATCAATTTTGTTCCCTCTTTTGTTCATGTAGCATAGTTGTTTAGAACATAAGCTATTTCATTTTTGTAAATATTCATCTTAACTGACATGATATTTTACATGAGAATCAGTTTGAAAGAAAATATTTCAGGAATTTGCCAAGGACTGTTTCAGGTCACATGTGAGAGGGTAACAGACAGGAAGGCCAGAGATCCTCAAGAGGCAGGAGGAAATAAACTGCAAGTGACAGACGTTTTGTTTTTGTTTTTCCTTCTCTACACAAAATTAAAGGAGGCTTCTTGACAACACCTGGTTCTGCCTTGAGCTAATCAATGCATTTTTCTTATGGAAATATTTTTCTTAAGCTACATTAATGAAACTGTGTATTTGCTTTGGAATTCACCTTTCTTCAAAGGTTCCATCCAAGACTTTTTTTTTTTTTTTCCCCCTCAAATCTCGGGCTGGTAATGGTTCAACAAACCAGTATTCATGTCAACAGTTCCATGGCCAGAGATGACACACCTCAGGGCATTCTATCTCAAAAACGCATGTTGTGGAAGAGGAGCCTGGTGAAACTCGCTCAGCCTTGAGGTATCTTTCTTATCTGATTAATAGCTTCCTAACAAACATAAAACACTTTGCTAAAAACAAGCAAGGGGGCATTCTTTTTACCCCCTTCTGATGTCTATATCAGAAGTTTTCTCTATTTCTCTTATACTTTAATAACATTCTGTTACACGAAAAGCTCCGGTGGTCAAGCCTGGTCTCTGGCCCCAGATCAAAATCCTCTCCTCCAGAGGGTGCAAATCCTGGCATACCACAGAGCTCTCAGCAGCAACCTTTCACAGGGAACTACTCTGTGCATATGATTAGTCTAAACCTCAAACCTGAAAACTAGGAAAACAAAACCACAACCTTATCTTAATAAGTAGAGTATTATAATTCAATCTACCACAAAAGTCAGAAGGTTTCCTCATACATGGTGATTTATGATTCACCATTAGTTTTGTGCTTAGTCGCTCAGCTGTGTCTGGCTCTTTGTGAACCTATGGACTGTGGCCTGACAGGTTCCTCTGTCCATGGGAATTCTCCAGGTAAGAATACTGAAGTTCGTTGCCATGCCCTCCTTCAAGGGATCTTCCAAACCCAGGGATCAAACCCAGATATCCTGCATTGCAGGCACATTCTTTACCGTCTGAGCCACACTTAGTCTTACATTGTCTAATTCTGGGTATCAGAGCCAGGTTCATTCCTGTTACCTGTATATGCATGTTTTCTTCATTGTTGCAAACAAGGGATCTAGGAAGGACACTATAGACTGACATCTTCACTGTGAAAAAGTGTGTGGTTTTTTAGTCTTTGCCCAAGATTTTCAGTCACAGTACTGTTCAACCTGGCTACCACTTTACTTCCTCAGAGCATAGTTCTTTTTTTAATTATGTTTTGCATTTAGCTATACTTATATTTCAACGAAAATTAACTTATTTGAATATTTATATTTTTTTATGTTTCTATATAAATTAAATCCAAGAACAAAAGCGATGTGGTTATTTTTGAAGATTTTTTTTTTTTAAATACTCATTTAGTTTAGTTAGAGGCTAATTACTTTGCAATAGTGTGGTGATTTTTGACTTACATCGACACAATTCAGCCATGAGTGTACATGTGTCCCCAGATCGTGACCTCCCACCTACTACCTCACCCCATCCCTCTGGGTTGTCCAGGGTACCAGTTTTAAGTGCTCTGCTTCTTGCATCAAACTTGCACTGGTTATCTATTTTACATACGTTAATATGTTTTTCTGGAACTCTCTTGCTTTTTCGATAAACCAACATATGTTGGCAATTTCACCTCTGGTTCCTCTGGCTTTTCAAAATCCAGCTCGAACATCTGCAAGTATATGGTTCACCTACTATTGAATCTGGGCTTGGAGAATTTTGAGCATTATTTTGCTAGCATGTAAGATGAATGCATTTTTGTGGTAGTTGGAACAATCTTTGACATTGTTTTTCTTTGGAATTGAAATGAAAACTGACCTTTTCCAGTCCTGTGGCCACTGCTGAGTTTTCCAGATTTGCTGGCATATTGAGTGCAGAACTTTCACAGCATCGTCTTTTACGACTTTAAATAGCTTAGTTGGAATTCCATCACCTCCACTAGCTTTGTACATATTGATGCTTCCTAAGGCCCACCACACTTCACATTCGAGGATGTCTGGTTCTAGATAAGTGATCACACCATCATGATTATCTGGGTCATGTATAGTTCTGTGTATTCTTGCCACCTCTTAATATCTTCTTGCTTCTGTTAGGTCCATACATTTCTGTTCTTTATTGTGCCCGTAATTGCATGAAATGTTCCCTTAGTAGCTCTAATTTTCTTGAAGAGATCTCTAGTCTTTCCCATTCTATTATTTTCCTCTGTTCCATTGCATTGATCACTAAGGAAGGCTTTCTTATCTCTCCTTGCTATTCTTTGGAACTCTGCATTCAAACGAGTATATCTTTCCTTTTTTCTTTTGCCTTTAGCTTCTCTTCATTTCTCAGCTCTTCATAAGGCTTCCTCAGGCAAACATTTGTCTTTTTACATTTCTTTTCCTTGGAGATGGTCTTGATCCCTGCCTCCTGTACAATATCATGAACTTCCATTTATAGTTCTTTAGGCAATCTGTCTATCAGATCTAATCCCGTGAATCTATTTGTCACTTTCACTGTAAAATCGAAAGAGATTTCATTTAGTTCATACCTGAATGGTCTAGTGGTTTTCCCTAGTTTCTTCAATTTCAGTCAGAATTTTGCAATAAGGGGTTCATGATCCGAGCCACAGTCAGCTCCTGGTCTTCTTTTTGCTGACTTTATAGGACTTCTCCATCTTTGACTGAGAAGAATATAATCAATCTGATTTCAGTATTGACCATCTGGTGATGTCCATGTGTAAAGTCTTCCCTTCTGAATTGGAAGAGGGTGTTTGCTATGACCAATGCATTCTCTTCTCAACAATTTGTTAGCTTTTGACCTGCTTCGTTTTGTACTCCCAAGCCAAATTTGCCTGTTACTCCAGGTATCTCTTGACTTCCTACTTTTGCTTTCTTGTACCCTGTAATGAAAAGAACATCTATTTTGGGTGTAGTTCCAGAAGGTCTTATAGGTCTTCATAGAACTGTTCAACTTCAGTTTCTTTAGCATTACTGGTTGGGGAAGACTCTTGGATTACTGTGATATTCAATGTTTTGCTTTGGAAATGAAAAGAGATCATTCTGTCATTTTTGAGATAAAATTGCCAACATCTATTGGATCATGGAAAAAGCAAGAGAGTTATCAGAAAATATATACTTCTGCTTTATTAACTGTACTAAAACCTTTGACTGTGTGGATCACAACAAACTTTGTAAAATACTTAATGAGATGGGAATACCTGACCATCTGACCTGCCTCCTAAGAAACCTATATGCAGGTCAAGAAGAAACAGAACCAGAAATGGAACACTGGCCTGGGTCCAAATTGGGAAAGGAACAAATCAAAGCTTTTGTCACCTTGCTTATTTAACTTATATGCAGATTAAAACATGTGAGCTCCCAGGCTGGATGAAACACATTCCAAAATCAAGATTGCCTGGAAAAATGTAAATAACTTCAGATACGCAGATGACACTGACCTTATGGAAGAAAGTGAAGAAGAACTGAAGAGTCTCTTAATGAAAGTAAAAGAGGAGAGTGAAAAAGTTGGCTTAAGACTCAACATTCAGAAAATTAATATCATGACATCCGGTCCCATCACTTCATGGCAAATAGATGGGAAAACAATGGAAACAGTGACAGAATTCATTTTCTTGTGCTGCAGAGTCACTGCACATGGTGACTGCAGACATGGGATTAAAAGATGCTTGCTTCTTGTATAGTCTGAAGTCAGGTAGGTTGATTCCTCCAGTTCCATTCTTCTTTCTCAAGATTGCTTTGAGAATCTTGAAAAATCAAGGGTTTTTGTTTTCCATACAAATTGTGAAATTATTTTTTTTAATTTAAATAGAGCAGTTTTTTTTTTTTTGCTTTTATTTTTTTTTTCAAAAAAATTTTTTTTTAAATTTTAAAATCTTTAATTCTTACATGCGTTCCCAAGCATGTTTGGGAACAAATTGTGAAATTATTTGTTCTAGTTCTATGAAAAATACTCTTGGTAGCTTTATAGGGATTACATTGAATCTTTAGATTGCTTTGGGTAGTATAATCATTTTCATTATATTTATTCTTCCAATCCATGAACATGGTATATTTATCCACCTATTTGTGCCATATTTGTTTCCTTTCATCAGTGGTTTCTAGTTTTCTATGTATGGGTCTTTTGTTTCTTTAGGTAAATTTTATTCTTAAGTATTTAATTTTCATTGCAGTGGTGAGTGGGAATGTCTCCTTAATTTCAATTTTTGTTTCTCATTGTTAATGTATATGAATGCATGAGATTTCTGTGTATTGGTTTGATATCCTCCAACTTTACTACATTCATTGATTAGCTCTAATAATTTTCTGGTGGTATCTTTAGGGTTTTCCATATAGAGGATCATGTCATCTGCAAACAGTGAGAGTTTTACTTCTTCTTTTCTGATCTGGATCCCTTTTATTTCTTTTTCTCCTCTGATTGCTTTGATAGGACTTTCAAAGATGTTGAATAGTAGTGCTGAGAGTGGGCACCCTGGTCTTGTTTCTAATTTTAGAGGAAATGCTTCCAATATTTTGCCATTGAGAAGGATGTTTGCTGTGGTTTTGTCATATATGATTTTTATTATGTTGAGGTAAATTCCTTCTATGCCTGCTTTCTGGATTTTCTTTTTTTCATAAATGGCTGTTGAATTTTGTCAACAGATTTCTCTGCACCGCTCAAGATGATCATATCATTTTTATCTTTCTATTTGTTAATATGGTGTATCACATTGATTGCTTTGTGATTATTGAAGAACCCTTTCATCCATGGGATAAAACCCACTTGGTCATGATGTATGATCTTTAATATGTTGTTGGATTCTGTTTGCTAGATTTTTGTTCAGAATTTGTACATCTATGTTTATCAGTGACATTGGCATGTAGTTTTCTTTTTTTGTGACATCTTTGTCTGGTTTTATTATTAGACTGATGGTGGCCTCATAGAATGAGTTTGGGAGTTTTCCTTTTCAATTTTCTGGAAGAGTTTGAGTAGAATGGGTGTTAGCTCTTTTCTAAATGTTTGATAGAATTCACCTGTGAAGCCATCTGGTACTGGGCTTTTGTTCGTTGGAAGATTTTTATTAGAGCTTTGATTTCCTTGCTTGTGATGGGTCTGGTAAGAGTTGGTTTTTGTTTTGTTTTGTTTTGTTTTTAATTTCTTCTTGGCTTAGTTTTGGAGGGTTATACTCTTCTACGAATTTGTCCATTTTTTTCCAAGTTGTCCATTTTATTGCCATATAATTGCTCATAGCGGTATCTAATGATCTTTTGTATTTCTGTGTTCTCTGTTGTAATTTTTCCATTTTCATTTTTAATTTTATTGATCTGATTCTTCTCCTTATTTTTCTTGATGAGTCTGGCTAACGATTTGTCTATTTCATTTATCTGCTCAAAGAACCAGCTTTTAGTTTTGTTGATCTTTGCTATAGTTCCCTTCATCTCTTTTTCAGTTATTTTTGTTCTGATTTTTATGATTTCTTTTATTTTACTAACTTTAGGGTTCTTTTTTTCTTCTTTTTCTAGTTGCTTTAGGTGTAAAGTTAGGTTGTTTATTCAATATTTGTCTTATTTCTTGAACTCGATTTGTATTGCTATGAACCTCCCTCTTATCGTTGCTTTTTCTGGATCCCATAGGTTTTGGGTTGTTGTGTTTTCATTTTCATTTGTATCTATGCATATTTTGATTTCCATTTTCATTCTTCCATGATCTGTTGGCTATGCAGGAGTGCATTGTTTAGTCTCAATGTTTGTAGTTTTAACAGATTTTTTCCAGTAGTTGACATCTAATGTTACCATATTGTGACTGGAAAGATGCTTGAAATGATTTGTTGTTGTTGTTGTTGTTGTTAATATACCAAGGTTAGATTTATGGCCCAGGATGTGATCTATCCTGGAGAATGTTCTGTGGGCACTGGAGAAAAAAGGGAATTCCATTGTTTTGTGTTGAAATGCCTTATAGATATCAATTAGGTCTAATGGGTCCATTGTATCATTTAGAGTTTGTGTTTCCTTGCTAATTTTCTGTTTGGTTAATCTATCCATAGGTGTGGGTGGGGTATTAAAGCCCCCAATACTATTTGTTGCTGTTAATTTCCCCTTTCATACTTGTTAACACTTGTAAGCATTGAGATGCTCCTATGTTGGAAGAAAACATATTTATAAATGTTACATGTTCTTCTTGAATTGATTGTTTGATCATTATGTAGTTTCCTTCTTTGTCTCTTATCATGGTCTTTATTTCAAAGTCTTTTCTTTATCTGCTATGAGTATTGCCTCTCCTGCTTTCTTTTGGGCCCCATTTGAATGAAATGCCTTTTTCCAGCCCTTCACTTTCAGTCTGTATGTGTCCCTGGGTTTGAGGTGGGCCTCTTGTAGACAGCATATATAATGGTCTTGCTTTTGGATACATTCAGTGAGTCTTTGTCTCTTGGTTGGAGCATTTAAGCCTTTTACCTTTAAGGTAATTATTGATAACTATGATCTTCTTACCACTTACTTTGTTGATTTGGGTTCATTTTTATAAACTTTTACTGTTTTTCCTGTCTAGAGAAGATCCTTGAGCATTTGTTGAAGAGCTTGTTTGGTGGTGCTGAATTCTCTCAGCTTTTGCTTTTTTATAAAGCTTCTGATTTCTCCTTCATATCTGAATGAGATCCTTGCTGGGTAGAGTAATCTTGGTTGTAGGTTTTTCTCTTTCATAACTTTAAGTATGTCCTGCCATTTATCGCTTTCTGGCCTGAAGAGTTTTTCTTTTTTTTAAATTTAAATTTATTTATTTATTTTTATGTTTTGATTATTTTATTTTATTTATATTTTTAAACTATAAAATTATTTATTTTAATTGGAGGCTAATTACTTTACAATATTGTATTGGTTTTGCCATACATCAACATGAATCCACCACAATTATTTATTTTAATTGGAGGTTAATTACTTTACAATATTGTGTTGGCTTTGCCATATATCAACATGAATCCACCACGGGTGTACACATGTTACCAATAAAGATAACAGCTGACCTTTTTCTTTACTGACATCCCCTTGTGTTTTATTTGTTGTTTTTCCCTTGCTGCTTTTAATATTTGCTCTTTGTGTTTGATCTTTGTTAGCTTGGTTAATATGTGTCTTGGGGTGTTTTGCCTTGGGTCTACCCTGTTTTGGACTCTCTGGGTTTCTTGGGTGTGAGTGGCTATTTCCTTCCCCATATTTGGGAAGTTTTTGAGTGTTATCCCCTCAGGTATTTTCTCATGAACTTTCTTTCTGTCTTCCTCTTCTGGTATACTTATGATTCGAATGTTGGGGTGATTAACATTGTCCCAGAAGCTCTCTGAGGTTATCTCATTTCTTTTAATTATTTTTTTTCTTTTTTCTTCTCTGCTTCATTTACTTCCACCATTCTATCTTCCACCCCACTTATCCTCTCTTCTGCCTCAGTCATTCTGCTGGTTCCCTCCAGAGTGTTTTTGATCTCAGTTATTACATTATTCATTATTGATTGATTCTTCTTTATTTCTTCTAGGCCCTTGTTAAACATTTCTTGCATCATCTCAATCTTTGTCTCTAGTCTATTTATCTGTAACTCCATTTTGTTTTCAAACTTTTAGATCATCTTTGCTATCATTATTCTGAATTATTTTTCAGGTAGACTCCTATCTCCTTCTCTTTTATTTGGTTTTGTGGGGTTTTAACATGTTCTTTCACCTGCAGAATATTTCTCTGCCTTTTCATTTTGTTTAAATTGCTGTGTTTCTGTTGCCCTTTCTACAGGCTGGAATTACATGGTTCCTCTTAATTGTGGAGTCTGCTCCCTGTGGGTGGGTTTGGACTAATGATTTGTGAAGGTTTCCTGGTTGGGGGACCTTGTGTCTGTGTTCTGGTGCGTGGAATTCAATCTCTTTTCCCTAGAGTGCAATGAGGTGGCCAGTAGTGATTTGGGGGTGTCTATAATTTGGCATGGCTCTGGGCAGTCCATCTTTAAATGTTCAGGCTTGTACTCCTGATTTGCTGAAGAGTTAAAGTGGTATGTCTTGCACTGGAACTTGTTGGTTCTTGAGTGGAGCTTGGTTTCAGTGTACATGTGAAGAATTTTGGGTGAGCTCTTGTCTATTAAACTTCCCTGGAGTCAGGAGTTCTCTCATGTTCTAAAGTTTTGGAGTTAAGCCTCCTGCCTCTGGTTTTTGTTCCTTCTCTTTCAGTAGCCTCGAGACTTTTATCTTCTAAGCTGAAGATAGATAAGCCTAGAAGATAAAACCCCTAGGTTATTGGTGGACCCATTCTCCACAGATAGGAACACCCAGAGAGACTCACATAGTTATATAGAGAAAAGAAGAGGACTGAGGGAGATAGAGATGACCAGGAGGAGAAAAGGGGGTATCAAAAGGGGAGGGAGTAATCTAGCCAATAATCAAATCTCTAAGTGTTCTCCACATCCCAACACTCAGAGTGATTCACAGAATTATGTAAAGAAGAGAAAGTGAGGGAGGCAATAGAGGTGACCTGGAGGAGAAAATGGAGCATCAAAAGGGGGGAAAGTAATCAAGCTGGTAATCAAATCCCTCCTTTTGAAGAGATTGGGCTGCCTTTCTGGCAGCCTGGTGTCCTCCACCAGCATTTAGAAGTTTTGTGGACATTGCTCAATGCTGAAATGACCTTTGGATGAATTTTTCAGGGAGAGTTTTCTCCTTGCCCTATTCCTTCACCATCTTGAGATCCTCCCCTGTTCAGTCTTGATCAAAATGAAAAACTGAAAACTGCTTCTAGATTTGCCAGATTTCAACAAAGATTAAGATCTTAAAAGTTTTTAAGAAAGATCATAGTAAGCCAAACTGCATTCATTATTTTATGAAAGGCATTTAGAATATAATTATTATAATACTATTACATAAAATCTTTCAATTATTTGTAAATAGTTTATACATATTGTTAATTTTCTTCAGGTTAAACAAAGTAATCAAGAATCTTATTGTTGAATTGTTCAGAACAATCCTGGATATAGATTTAAATAACTAATTGAATTCTACTTTGTGCCAAAATTGTTATTTCTAAAAAACAGAAATTATTTTTTGATTGTTTCTAAAAAACAAAACAAAACAAAAACAAAAAAAATCAATTTGAAGGCTTGCCTTATAAAAATGAATGAAAGTTGTCTTTTCTTGATTGATGCATGGACTTGTAACTTAATTTAACTAAATCCTGTCTATGCTTTAAGGTTGGAATTATTTTTAAAAATGATTGTTTTCCTACTAATCCCTATCACTTTACCTAACACATGCTAATGCTCAAAGTTCTGACATATTTGCTCATGCAATTCTAAATTCAATTAATACTGTTTTAGAACGTTTTCTTTATGTCATACTTTTGACCAAGAATTTGAGAATCTCATCACACTGAGAGGTCCTCATTGCCTCACCCTCCCCCAATATCAGTCTTTCTCAGAGTCCTCTCCTCTAAGAGAAATGTAAAGGTGTTTTAATAATGAAATGATGTGTCAAATATGAAGTAGCCTTCTGATAATTATAATCTTCTCCAGCTCTGGTTATTTTTTAAAGCTAAACTGTATCTACTTTCCATTTTTATTGTAGGACCATAAACAAGGAGATATATTCATATGACAAACATGTACTGGTTATTTCCTATGCTCATTTCACTGTGTTCAGCATTTAAGGTATCCTAGGAAGTTGAAAACTGTTTTTGTTTTTTTCATATAATTTATCATTTGATGAGGAAAATAACATCAAGTTTCTAAATAATTATACATTTTTAATTGTGGAAAATACAAAATAAAGAGGAAACAGTAGGAGGACATTAACACTGAGATTTGTTTTAAGAGTAAGAATGTTTCACTGAAGAATTTGCATTTCTTTAGAATCATAAAAGCAATTATATGTTAGCTAGTATAAGAAGGTAGTAGAAAAAGGAAAAATGTGTAGTTTCTTATTCATCTCTCAATATATCATTTACTTAAATATTGCTCAAAGTAAAACATTTAATATTGATTTATTTTACTGAAATAAAAAAATAAGCAATTAATTTGTAACTTAGAATACAGTCTTTAGGTTTTACCTGTCAATGATGATCAGACTACAACTAATTAATGATTAACACTTGGACATTTTTTTTCTCAGAGTAGTTGAAATTAGACATATGATGGAAGAGACTACTTCTACCACTATTTTTTTTCCAGACTGATTAAAAGTCTTTCCAGTCATATACCAGTAACTTTGCTTTTGTTCAAATATCTTTTTTATCTTCTCCTTGCCATAAAAGCTGTTGAAGTGGTTCAGTAGGTGGAGGTGAAAGGCTCCCAGGAGTGTGAATCAGTAATAACTTTCAAAACTTCCCTGTCCAGGGTCACAAAGCAATAAAAGAGGAAAGAATGTGGCAGATGTAATATTTTATTTTAGAGTCCAATCTTAGTCTGAAGCAGTGTAGTCTTTTATTTACTTTTTAGTAGGGAGCACTTTAAACTTTTAATATGTTTTATGTGTAACTGTTAGTCAAAGATTCCCATTTTATGTATTAGATTGTGTCATGTGCATTTTTAAAGTTATTATTATTATTTTTTTACAATCCAGGATAATATTCTATGAAACTCTATCTATGATTTATTGATATCTAGCTATCATCTGTAACTTTCTGTCTTCTAACTATACAATAACATATTTCCTTCAGCTTCAAAACAGCGTTTTGAATTATAAAGGTGAGTTGCTCATTAAAAATTGTGTTATAAAATACAAATACAATTAATAGATATGGGTTTTATATAATAATATAAATAATAAACAGTCATTTTAGTATTTATATAGAATTTATACTTAGCATAGTTATATTTTGTTGTAGTTTAGTCACTATGTCCAATGCTTTTGCAATCCCATGTACTATAGTCTGGTTCCTCTGTCCATGGGATTTCCAAGGCAAGAATATTGGAATGAGTTGCCATTTCTTTCTCCAGGGGATCTTCCTGACCCAGGGATCAAATCCACATTTCCTGCTTTGGCGGGCAGATTCTTTAACACTGAGCCTCCAGGGAAGCTCTAGATTTATTTTAAACATATATATGTAAGAAAAACTATAAGAAAAAAAGTTAAAGAATTGCTAAGAATTTTATTATTGAAAAGCATAAAGCAGAAATAATACTGGTGACTAAATGGACTCAATCAAAATTTATAATATAGAGTGTATTGTTGTAGTCTAATTTATATGTGTCTTTTTATACTTTAAATACCTATTGGGATAGTATATGTTACATGAAGATTTCTTTATTCATTCATTCATCCATAGACACTTAGATTGCTTCCATATCTTGGTTTTTGTAAATAATTCTGTTATAAACATGAGAGAACATGTACCTTTTTAAGTTAAGTTTTTCCTGTTTTTCTTTTTCAGATAAATACCCAGAAGTAGAATAGCTAGATAGTATGATAGGTCTACTTTGAAATTTCTTAAAAACTTTCATGCTGTTTTTCATAGTGCCTGCTCTCATTTATATTACCACCAACAGTCCACAAGATTCCCATTTCCATCCTCCTGAAAACTTGCAGTATCTCCCTCGCACATGCTATTTCTGTATTTTTGATGACAGCTGTTCTAACAAGTATGAAGTAATATTTTGTTGTGGTTCTGTTTTGCATTTACCAGATGATTAAAAACACAGCATTTTTCCATATACCTGTTGGTCTGTACATCATGGAAAAAATGTCTATTTATATCCTTTGTTCATGATTAAATTGTATTGATTTTGGGTTTTGGTTTTTTGGTAGTTTTTTAGTTTTGTTTAGCTTTTTTTTTTTTCTTTTGAATTGTTCTGTATATATTCTGGATATTAACCCCTTATCAGATATACAATTTGAAAATATTTTCTCCCATTCAGGAGGTTGCCTTACCATTTGTTCCTGTATTTTGGAGAAACTTTACAGCTTGATATAAGCCCATTCATTTATTTTTGTTTTTGTTTCTTGTGTCATATTAAAGAAAAAACCATTGCCAAGACTAATGTCAATCAATTTCCCACCTAGGTTTTCTTCTAAGAGTTTTATAGTTTCAGGTCTTATATTGAAGTTTTTAATCCATTTTAAACTAATGTTTGTGTATGGCATAAGAAAGTGGTTCAGATTCATTGTTTTGCCTGTGGTTTTCCAACATTCTCACACAGTTTATTTAAGAGATTATCCTTTCTCCATTTTGTATTCTTGGCTCTTTTGTAATCAATTAATTATTCATATATGGTGGCTTATTTCTAGGCTGTTTATTTTGACCCACTGATTTATGTGTCTGCTTTTATACCAATGCCATTCTTTTTAAATTACAATAACTTTGTATTGTAGTTGATGTCAGGGAGTATGATGCCTCCAGCTTCAAGAATACTTTTAATTTTGGGATGTTTTGTGAATCCATACAAATTTTAGGTTCGTTTGTTTTGTTTCTGTGAAAAATGCCATTGGGGTTTTGATTGAGATTGCATTGACTCTGCATACTGCTTTGATAAGAAAAATATAAGAAAAACAAGCTATTAGTGGACACTTCACTTCAGAATTTCTATTTGGAGTTTTCTGAAAGTAACACTCTAGTTTAAAAGAATATTTGTTTTAAAGCTACCTCCTTTTATATACTGCCTATTCTAAGGAGTAGCTTTGGAGACACTGAAAGAAATTGTGTTAAAATATTCCTAACAAGCCCCTTGACAACACTAATGATATCTGCTTGTGAATTTTAAAAATTCTTATTTTTAAAAAAAGTGTTTTGGAAAATAATAGTGCTGTAAAATGTTATATTTAAAAAACCTCCATATAACATCAGTTGGCACCTATTTATAATTTAAAAATCTTGGAAAGTCAACCAATTCTCAAAGGACACTCAGGATTTTCTGTTTTCCTATAATGTGATTATTTCCTTTAGTGCTGTGTTTAGTTGCCCAGTCATACCTAGCTCTTTGCAACCCCATGGACTGTAGCCTGCCAGGCTTCTCTGTCTATGGGGATTCTCTATGCAAGAATACTGAATGGGTTGCTGTTCCCTCCTCCAGGGGATATTCTCAACCCAGGGATCGAACCCAGGTCTCCCTCATTGCAGGCAGATTCTTTACCTTCTGAACCACCAAGGAAGCCCAAGAATACTTGAGTGGGTAGCCTATCCCTTCCCCAGGATTTGAACTGGGATCTCCTGCATTGCAGGTGGATATTTTACCAGCTGAGCTACCAGGGAAGCTCTTTGCTTTAGTATCCATTGTCAAATACTCCTGGCCAGAGACTTTCCTAATATTTATACCAACAAAGGTGAAGTTGGGAACTTTCTAACTATAATATAAAACCATAGGTCACCTCTGTAAAAAACAAAGACTCCAAGTCAGTAAAATATGACCTTTTAGTACCCAATAGATCAATGGCACCCCACTCCAATACTCTTGCCTGGAAAATCCCATGGATGGAGGAGCCTGGTAGGCTACAGTCTATGGGGTGGCTAAGAGTCAGACATGACTGAGAGACTTCACTTTCACTTTTCACTTTCATGCATTGGAGAAGGAAATGGCAACCCACTCCAATGTTCTTGCCTTGAGAATCTCAGGGACGGGGGAGCCTGGTGGGCTGCCGTCTATGGGGTCACATAGAGTCGGACACGACTGAAGTGACTTAGCAGCAGCAGCAGCAGATCAACAAACATAGGTGTTTTCTAGTCTCAGAAGACACAAACAATTTTGTAGATAATAAACAGGTCACTTTAGAGACTTCTAAGGAGATTCTGGAAATGCTAGAGGTCATGAAGTGTATATGGTGAAAACCATCTGGCTGCTCAATTTTCCATACTCTAGAAATATCTCAAATGTTAAGAAGCCATTCCTTGATGACTGGCTAAGGTGGTAACATGAAAATTTTCCTCTACTGACACATTGCTAGAGGCTAACCCACTCTGGGACAGAAATTTGAATGTAGCTGAATCAGCTGGAATTTTAGATGAAGTGTTTGCTTGTATATGATTTCCTAAACCTTGATCATATGTGCAAAACTTCATGATTTGGGTTTCAAAACACCAACATTGTCACAAAGGCAACATTGATCAAAATGCTAATAATTTATTTTTTACCTAGTGTAATTATCATTAAATTGGTTGTTGTTGTTGTCGAGTTGCTAAATCATGTCAAAGTCTTTAGGACCCCATGGACTGCTGCACACCAGGCTTCTCTTTCCATGAGATTTCCCAGGCAAGAATACTGGAGTGGATTTCCATTTCCTTCTCCAAGAGAGCTTTCTAATTCAGGGTTATTTTTTTTAACTAGTCCAAATCATGATTGTATAAATAGAGTGTTTGGCCAAGTCTACATAGGCAGAATGAAAATCTGGCTCATGAACTGAACAAAATAGTTACTTTACAACCAGGCCAAAACATCCCTATGATTGTCTCTGGGGTTACCTGGAAGTCACCTAAAGACTTGTTTGTGGTAAAGATGAGCTGAGGTAGATAGCAATTTTGAATGTATGTTTTAAGCTGAAACTCTTCGGGCAGAACCCAGGACCACTGTCTAGCACTGTGTAGATGAATGACTGACATGGCAGCCTGATTTCCGTATTAAATCCATGGCTTATTGAAAAAAAAAAATACCCAAAGTTTCTACTGGAACTCTCTTAAAATGAAGATCTACCTACATGTCTTGATAGATCATAATCCAGAGGTAAAGCATATCCAGTGAAATTTAGAAAGGACCTGGCAGCTGCGCTTAGAAGTTTCTTGAGACCAAAGTACTTCCCTGCATTTTATTTCTCTGACTGTACTTTATCCTTTACCTTTTGGGGAATGTTTATTATCTGTGACATCCTGTGAGTCCTTTCAGTTGTCTGTGCAACCCTTGCATTAACTAACTGGTTAAGGTAAATCTTTCATATATATATATATATATATATGTCTATTCTTTCATATATATATATGTCTATTACTTCTTAGCAAATTTTATCCTGCAGTTTAATTCATAAATTCATATAAATTATCTCAGATTTGGAAAAATCATAATAATACCAGGACACATGTGTAAAACTTTTTACATTTATAGTAAGTCATGTTTTACCATCAAAAAGCTCTGTAAGAATTGAGGCCAATTTTTTCCTTGCTATATGTTAAGTGAAAGAGGTTAGGTCTCTTTTCATTTTCATCAAACTCTTAACAAGTCAAAATATACACATAGAGTCGGAGGAAAAAGAAAAATCAATCCAAGCCCTCTGTGATGCTGAATTTTAGCAACTTGAAAAGTAGAGAAATTTCCAGTTTTCTGCAAAATGGAATTTGGGTGAATTTCCTGAAGTTTCAGAGCAGTTACCCAAACTAAGATCTTCCATAGGCAAGTTAGACAATGGATATTCTCTAATAGCAGTTTGTAATCAAAATTCAAGAGATTTTAGTAGGCGATGACGGAGAGGGCCAGCCTGCGTCAGCACAGGAGCGGCTGAGAGGAGTGACCCCATGCCCTAGATCAGGGCGGCAGCCGAGAGGAGCTCCACACACCCAAGGTTCAGGGGAGGCAGCTGAGAGGAGAAACCATAAGTCCAAGGAGTGGCAGCTGCATGGGCGCAGGAGGGCCAAAAGGAGATACTTCACATTCAAGGTCAGGAGGGGTGGCCATGAGGAGATACCCTCATCCAAGGTAAGGAGCAGCAGCTGTGCTTTCCTGGAGCAGCTGTGAAGAGATACCCAATGTCCAAGGTAAGAGAAACCCAAGTAAGATGGTAGGTGTTGCAAGAGGACATCAGAGGGCAGACACACTGAAACCATAATCACAGAAAACTAGCCAGCCTGATCACACAGAACACAACCTTGTCTAACTCAATGAAACTAAGCCATGCCATGAGGGGCCACTCAGGACGGTTGGGCCATGGTGGAGAGGTCTGACAGAATGTGACTGACAGGAGAGGGAATGGCAAACCACTTCAGTATTCTTGCCTTGAGAACCCCAGGAACAGTATGAAAAGGCAAAAAGATAGGATACTGAAAGGGGACCTCCCCGGGTTGGAAGGTGCCCAATAAGCTACTGAAGATCAGTGGAGAAATAACTCCAGAAGGAATGAAGAGATGAAGCCAAAGCAAAAACAATACCCATTGTGGATGCAACTGGTAATAGAAGCAAGGTGAGATGCTGTAAAGAGCAATATTGCATAGGAACCTGTAATGTCAGGTTCATGAATCAAGGCAAAATGGAAGAGGTCAAAGAGCAGATGGCAAGAGTGAACGTCAACATTTTAGGAATCAGCAAACTAAAATGGATTGGAATGGGTGAATTTAACTCAGATGACCCTTGTATCTACTACTGCGGGCAGGAAGGCCTTAGAATAAATGGAGTAGCCATCATGGTCAACAAAAGAGTCCAAAATGCAGTACTTGGATGCAATCTCAAAAGTGACATAATGATCTCTGTTTATTTCCAAGGCAATCCATTCAATATTACGGTAATCTAAGTCTATGCCCCAACCAGTAACACTGAAGAAGCCAAAGTTGAATGGGTCTATGAAGACCTACAAGACCTTTTAGAACTAACACCAAAAAAAGGATGTCCTTTTCATTATAGGGGACTGGAATGCAAAAGTAAGAAGTCAAGAAACATCTGGAGTAACAGGCAAATTTGGCCTTGGAGTACAGAATGAAGCAGGGCAAAGGCTAATAGAGTTTTGGCAAGAGAACTCTCTGGTCAAAGCAAACACCCTCTTTCAACAACACAAGAGAAGACTCCATATATGGACATCACCATATGGTCAACACTGAAATCAAATTGATTATATTCTTTGCAGCCAAAGATGGAGAAGCTCTATACATACATCAAAAACAAGACCAGGAGCTGACTGTGGCTTAGATCATGAACTCCTTATTGCCAAAATCAGACTTAAATTGAAGAAAGTAGGGAAAACCACTAGACCATTCATGTATGAGATAAATCAAAATCGTTATGATTTTTACAGTGGAAGTGAGAAATAGATTTAAGGGACTAGATCTGATAGATAGAGTACCTGAAGAACTATGGATAGAGGTTTGGGACATTGTACAGGAGACAGGGATAAAGACCATCCCCATGGAAAAGAAATGCCAAAAAGCAAAATGGCTGTCTGGGAAGGCCTTACAAATAGCTGTGAAAAGAAGAGAAGTGTAAAGCAAAGGAGAAAAGGAAAGATATAAACATCTAAATGCAGAGTTCCAAAGAATAGCAAGGAGAGATAAGAAAGCCTTGCTCAGTGATCTATGCAAAGAAATATAGGAAACAATAGAGGAAAGACTAGAGATCTCTTCAAGAAAATTAGAGATACCAAAGGAATATTTCATGCAAAGATGGGCTCAATAAAGGAAAAAAATGGTATGGACCTAACAGAAGCAGAAGATATTAAGAAGAGGTGGCAAGAATACACAGAAGAACTGCACAAAAAGAGCTTCACGACCCAGATAATCATGATGGTGTTATCACTCACCTAGAGCCAAACATCCTGAAATGTGAAATCAAGTGGGCCTTAGAAAGCATCACTATGAACAAAGCTAGTGGAAGTGATGGAATTCCAGTTGAGCTAATTCAAATCCTGAAAGATGATGCTGTGAAAGTGCTGCACTCAATATGCCAGCAAGTTTGGAAAACTCAGCAGTGGCCACAGGACTGGAAAAGGTCAGTTTTCATTCCAATCCCAAACAAAGGCAATGCCAAAGAATTCTCAAACTACCACACAATTGCACTCATCTCACATACTAGCAAAGTAATGCTTAAAATTCTCCAAGCCAAGCTTCAGCAATGCATGAACCACAAACTTCCAGATGTTCAAGCTGGTTTTAGAAAAGGCAGAGGAACCAGAGATCAAATTGCCAACATCCACTGGATCATTGAAAAAGCAAGAGATTTCCAGAAAAACATCTATTTCTGCTTTATTGACTATGCCAAGCCTTTGACTGTGTGGATTACAATAAACTGTGGAAATTCTTCAAGAGATGGGAATAGCAGACCACCTGACCTGCCTCTTGAGAAATCTGTATGCAGGTCAGGAAGCAACAGTTAGAACCGGAAATGGAACAACAGTTTCCAAATAGGAAAAGGTGTACATCAAGGTTGTAATTTGTCACCCTGCTTATTTAACTCATATGCAGAGTACATCATGAGAAATGCTGGGCTGTAAGAAACACAAGCTGGAATCAAGATTGCCGGGAGAAATATCAATCACCTTAAATATGCAGATGACACTATCCTGATGGCAGAAAGTGAAGAGGAACTAAAAAGCCTCTTGATGAAAGTGAAAGAGGAGAGTGAAAACGTTGGCTTAAAGCTCAACATTCAGAAAACGAAGATCATGGCATCTGGTTCCATCACTTCATGGCAAATCTATGGGGAAACAGTGGAAACAGTCAGACTTATTTTGGGGGGTCTCCAAAATCACTGCAGATGGTGATTGCAGCCATGAAATTAAAAGACACTTACTCCTTGGAAGGAAGGTTATGACCAACATAGATAGCATATTTAAAAGCAGAGACATTACTTTGCTGACGAAGGTCTGTCTAGTCAAGGCTATGGTTTTTCCAGTAGTCATGTATGGATGTGAGAGCTGGACTGTGAAAAAAGCTGAGCACTGAAAAATTGATGCTTTTGAACTGTGGAGTTGGAGAAGACTCTTGAGATTCCCTTGGACTGCAAAGATATCCAACCAGTCCCATCCTAAAGGAGATCAGTCCTGGGTGTTCACTGGAAGGACTGATGCTGAGGCTGAAACTCCAATAATTTGGCCACCTCATGGGAAGAGCTGACTCATTGGAAAAGACCCTGATGCTGGGAGTGATTGGGGGCAGGAGGAGAAGGGGACGATAGAGGATGAGATGGCTGGATGCCATCACCGACTTGATGCACATGATTTTGAGTGAACTCCGGGAGTTGTTGATGGACAGGGAGGCCTGGAGTGCTGCGATTTATGGGGTCACAAAGAGTTTGACACGACTGAGCAACTGAACTGAACTGAACTGAAACAGCTATTCACTTTAACAACTCAAACAATGACTTATTTTCATTTGAGGAATACCACAATTTATAACTTGAAATTATAGCTTAAATTAGCTACAAAATTAAGCTTAATTAACTAAAGACACTAACTTCATGCCAAACATCATATTTGATAATTTTAAGATCCTTTTATTGCATCAGTTTCATTTATGGATCCTGGGTTTTACTTGAGATGTCAGAACATGGAACTCATTTTGTTTTTAATATATTCCCCTCTACTAAAGTCTGGTTGCTTATTTTCTGAATGTTATAGTGGAACTTGTTTTATTTTTTTATGATATGAAATGATAGCCCAGGATAAAATCAAACAAGACACATAATACTAAAAAGTAAATTGATTTTCGTCTATTAAGGAAAACTCAAGTACAGGTATGAAAAAATATGCCAGTACCCGTGCTAGGATTCTTAGATTTTAGTATACTCTATAATACCTGACAGCAGCCTCTAGGAGACACTGGATTGACAGGTTAATTATAGAATATGTAAAACTATATGTACAGATAACAAATCAAACAATTTACCTGAAACTCCACCAGAAAACAGCAGACAACTTTTATTTGAAACTATTTGAGGATACAGATCATATAATGCATGACATTGAAAATTCCTGTAACAAATGCATAGTGAGGCTGCCAGCAAGACTACTGATTCACATTCAAACAAAAATTTATGGGAAGGAAAAAAAAATAAGCCTCCATTTACTTCAAAGTAAATGAATTCTCCTATTAGGATGGGCTGTACTATAGTATGCTGCACTATATCCTTCAATTTGAATGAGATTATCTTCAAGTTTTACCATTACGACACTGATATCTTGACATAACTTGAAAATTATATTCTATCCTTTATCATTTTGCACCAAAGAGATACATATACTGACAAAGAATTTCTTGATCTACTGTTTTTGGCCAAGGAAAATATTTTTTTCATCTAGATATGTACAGAGGAGTTCACCTTGCTTTGGAATCAATCTGAACATTTAAAAGTTATCATAAGTAACTTCCGTTAGAATAAATTTATCTTGAAGTGATAAAACATCCAAAGAACAATTATACCAATACAAGACTGATTTTCCTGAAAGCCATGTCTCCCCAGCTATGTTATTAATGTGTCTGGCTAGGCATGACCTTGATATTTCATGTTATTTTGACTATAAATGAGCTTTAAAGAAGTACAAAACATATTTCACAAGAGTAAGAATTGTTCTGTTCATCTTAGCCAAAATTATTTCACCCCACTGTTGTGCCATATGTTCTGTGCAGATTGTCTATTTGGCTACTGCTCTCAGCCCTGGAAATAACCTCATTTCAGTGGTGAAATGATTTCTGTATGAAAGGAGCTTGCAGGGCACTTGGGGAACACACAGGATAAGTGGATCTATATCACACTAAGAAGCATTTATTAGTGTGAGATTGTGTTCAATCTTTTGACAAATCCACAAACAGGATTAATGAATGCATTCTAATATGGGATCTTTGGCAGAAATATGGTTTGAATATTATTCCTTTATTGTATACCTTAATTCTGGTTTATAGAATCTGTTTTATTTTCACTGGAGAAAAAAATATAATCTCAGCTTTTTGTGTTTGCCTAACCTCCAAAGCTATCAATGATGGCTGTTTATTGAGGACTGACATTATTCCAGACTCTTTTTAAAGAAATGTACATGTATTAATTCACATTTTTTCTGGGCATTTTTATATGATAAGTCAATGTATTATGATTATATTGAAGAAATTAAGGTTCAGCTAATTTGAATTCAAATATTCAGATAACATTTGAGTGTCAATCAAAGGTGGATTTATTGGAAAGTTAATGAAGACAATGAAATCATGGTTGTTTGCTGATAAGGACCTCTTTCAATGATCTAGATAAATTCCCACAATTAGGTTCATTTGTTTCTACCTCATTTACTATTAGTAATATTTCATTATTTTTTTATAGATGGTTTCTTAATTTTAACAAATTTCATTTGTCATAAAATTCATATTCAAGCTTGATAATTGCATACAAATTTCTAATCACTTTCCTAGATATGTGAGATAACTCAGTAAACAAAGTTCTTACCTTCTAGAATTCCACACTGATTGTGTAGATCACAACAAACTGGAACATTCTTAAAGAGATGAGAATACCAGAACACCTGAACTGTCTCCTGCGATATCCATATGCAGGTCAAGAAGCAACAGTTACAACCGGACATGGAACAATGGACTGGTTCCAAAACAGGAAAGGAGTACGTCAAGAATATATATTGTAACCCTGATTATTTAATTTTTATGTAGAGTAGAACATGTGAAATGCTGGCATCGATGAAAAAGAAGCTGGAATCAAGATTTCTGGGAGAAACATCAATAAACCTCAGATATGCAGATGACACCAGCCTTATGGCAGAAAGTGAAGAACTAAAGAACCTCTTGCTGAAAGTGAAAGAGGCTTAAAACTCCACATTCAAAAAATGAAGACTATGGCATCTGGTCCCATCACATCTTGGCAAACAGATTGGGAAACAATGGAAACAGTGACAGTCTTTATTTCTCGGTGCTCGAAAATCACTGCAGATGGTGACTGCAGCCATGAAATTGAAAGATGCTTGCTCCTTGGAAGAAAAGCTATGACCAACCAAGACAGCATATTAAAAAGAAGAGACATTGCCAACAAAGGTCCATCTAGTCAAAGTTATGATTTTGCCAGTAGTCATGTATGGATGTGAGAGTTAGACTACAAAGAAAGCTGAGCACAGAAAAATTGATCCTTTTGAACTGTGATGTTGGAAAAGACTCTTGAAAGTCTTGGACTGCAAGGAGATCCAACCAGTCAATTCTAAAGGAAATTAGTCTTGAATAATCATTGAAAGGACTGGTGCTGAAGCTGAAATTCCAATAATTTGGCAAATTAATGTGAAGAACTGACTCACTGGAAAAGACCCTAATGCTGGGAAGGATTGAAAGCAGGAGAAGAAGGGATGACTGAGGATGAGTTGGTTGGATGGCATCACCAACTTGATGGACATGAGTTTGAGTAAGCTCTGGGAATTGGTGATGGACAGGGAAGCCTGGCATGCTGCTGTCCATGGTATTGCAGAGTCAGTCATGACTGAGCAACTGAACTGAACATTCTAGAATGGTTAAAGGACAATAGTCTGTAATCGTAAAAATTAGAAAATTATATGGTATGATAGGTAATAAATGCTACCAAGGGTTTTCCTGCTCACTGAGATGGTAAAGAATCTGCCTGCAATGCAGGAGAACCAGGCTCAATCCTTTGGTCAGGAATATCCCTTGGAGAAGCAAATGACAACCCACTCAAGATTCTTGCCTGGAGAATTCCATGAACAGAGGAGCATCATGATATCACAAAGAGTTGGACATGACTGAGTGACTATCACATCCACTCAAATACTATCAAAAATAAAAAAAAAATAATAAGTAAAAATAATAAAATTAAAGATTCAGTACTTGGTTAGCAAACTGGAAAAGGGAAGATGAGTGGCTGCAATTAAAATAAAATGTTCTAAAGGAAGAAACACAAGCTGGAATCAAGATTACCGGGAGAAATATCAATAACCTCAGATATGCAGATGACACCACCCTTATGGCAGAAAGTGAAGAGGAACTAAAAAGCCTCTTGATGAAAGTGAAAGTGGAGAGTGAAAAAGTTGGATTAAAGATCAACATTCAGAAAATGAAGATCATGGCATCCGGTCTCATCACTTCATGGGAAATAGATGGGGAAACAGTGAAAACAGTGTCAGACTTTACTTTTGGGGGCTCCAAAATCACTGCAGATGGTGATTGCAGCCATGAAATTAAAAGACGCTTACTCCTTGGAAGAAAAATTATAACCAACCTAGATAGCATATTGAAAAGCAGAGACATTACTTTGCCAACAAAGATCCATCAAGTCAAGGCTATGGTTTTTCCTGTGGTCATGTATGGATCTGAGATTTGGACTGTGAAGAAGGCTGAGCACTGAAGAATTGATGCTTTTGAAGTGTGGTGTTGGAGAAGACTCTTGAGAGTCCCTTGGACTGCAAGGAGATCCAACCAGTCCTTTCTGAAGGAGATCAGCCCTGGGATTTCTTTGGACGGAATGATGCTAAAGCTGAAACTCCAATACTCTGGCCACCTCATGCGAAGTGTTGACTCACTGGAAAAGTCTGATGCTGGGAGGGATAAGGGCAGGAGGAGAAGGGGACGACAGAGAATTAGATGGCTGGATGGCATCACAGACTCGATGGAAGTGAGTGTGAGTGAACTCCGTTAGATGGTGATGGACAGGGAGGCCTGGTGTGCTGCGATTCATGGGGTCGCAAAGAGTCTGACACGACTGAGCGACTGAACTGAACTTAATGGGTTTATTAAGCAGATGACCTTTTGCCAAAGACTATATGGAAGTCAGAGAACTTGCTATGTGAATGTCTAGTGGAAGCACTTTTCACACAAAGGGAACATTCAGTACAAACGTCATAATGCCTCCCTCAAGCTCAAACAGATGGGAAATGAAGGTTATAATACAAACACAGGGGTCTATTTTCAGAGTTTGTGTTTATGACTTCACTACACTACAGCATGTCTACAATGACAAATTGATTGAGAACACCAGCTGATAAGTGTTTAGAAAACCTTCAAAACTAAAAAAAAAAAAAAAAAAGACATCAAATATAAGCTCTACTCTCAAATAAATGGTAATATCATCCAGAAGATATGGATCAAGACATATAGATGTATGATTTTGAGAGAGATATAGTTTCATTGTCAAATAATTCCAAATATTGGATCTCAAAGATAATACTGAGCAATTTGCAGAAGTCATCTTGGAAGAATTGTAGCCAGGCATTAGCTCTGAGGACCTTTTGGACAAAAAGAGGTAATAAATTGTGAAATTAATACCTTTGTACCGAGGCTGTCCTCTTTGCCCAGCACTGTATTAAACCCTCTAGGGACATTAACAATATTTTTATCTCATATATTAAGGAATGCCTTAAGCAAGAAAAATATTTCGAATCTCACTTTACCATGTCAGCAATCCTCAAAATTTGTAGTTGACAAAATTTGCCACAAATATGACTCTAAGTCAGTCTAATTTATGTTTAAATGCAAAGGGAACTATGTTAATCTATCTGGGCACAAGCTCACTGAAGACGTATATGTGTCTGTGTGTGTTTCTGTCAGTTATTATTGCAGTTCTTAGTGCATGGTCTGGCATTTTGAATTCAGTAATAAAACACATAATACATAAACCATTACAAATGGATTTTTGCTAAGCATTTCATATGAAAATTATTGAGTTCCTTCTGAGTAATAACCAAAGCATCAGTAACAATGCTTTACTTATTCAAAGCATACCTTACTTATTCAGACTAAAATTAATTTTTATAATTAATCATTAAATCTAGGTAAGCAACAAATTCATTGTGTAAGTAGTAGTAGAATTCAGTTTTAAGGAATCCCTTACTATACATTTATCAAGAAATGAAACAAGGTTTCTTTCTTTGCTTTATAAAATGAGATGGTCTCCATCTTCGAGTGTTCAATAAAGATCTCTACTTCCTGTAATCTAAATTGTTGTATAGTCCAGTGCTGTAACTCATAGGTTATTTCTGTCTTCCTAGCCACTGGGGAGCATTTAGAAATATATGGAAACAAATGTGGTTATCTCACTGGGGGAGGGGCTACTACTGTATTGCTTAGAGACAGAATAATGCTAAGCGTCATACAAGGGATCAGTCTCTCATAACAAATAATTATTTGTTATGTTATTGTTATTGACAAAAATGTGTCAGTTCTGAAACTGAATATCACTGTAGTTCCTTTCAACACTGGGTAGGGTTGACCTATGGCACCAATAGGATATTGTGGAAATGATGATGTGTGACTTAGCCTAAGTCAGAAGATATCATGTTTTCTTTTGTATTGCCTTCTCTGGGGAAAGCTAGTTTCATGTTGTGAAGACACCCACATAGATAAGTCTACATGATGAGGCACAAAGGATTTTTGCAAGCCATGTGAGTGGATGCAGAGCTTTAGATGCAGATCCCCCAGCTCCAGGGAACCCTTCAGACAACTAGCTATCCAGACCACAACTCCTTCCGAGAGCCCTTGAGCCAGAACTAATGAACTGTACTGTTTCTTAATATTTCCAAATCTCAGACACTGTGTGGTGGTAAATGTTTATTGCTTTTACCCACTAAAGTTTGGGATAATGTGTTAGGGAAAAACAGATAATGAATGAATAAATAAATAAATAAAAAGTTTTCATATAAGTCTTATGATTCTTAGAGCCAAGTGCATATTCCACTGTTAAACTTGATTAGGATTTATCCTCCACTTTGGGTTTAAGAAGAGATGCTTGTCTTTCTCTCCATCAGCTGCTAAGAGCTACTCAGTTCTTTAACTCATTTCTATCCAAAGTGTGTCTCATGACACAGAACAATGGCATCACTTGGGAGCTTATTAGCAATGCAAAATCTCATAAAATATTCCAGAGGATTAAATCAGAATTTGGATATTTACAAGATCCCCAGGTTATGCAATGTCACTTTCAAATTTGAGTACTGTCTAAAAAGGCTAGAGAAAGGAGTAAAGTAAGAAATTCCACCAGGTTTTGCTATCTATTAGTAGCTTGTTATGTAGAAATTGAAAAGTAGCACAAATGGATGAAGTGCTATATTGATAACATAGACTATTCATTCATAGGACATTTTGTACACTTAAAAAAATAATGGAGATTTAGAATTGAATCTGAATTCTTTGTAATAGCATTACAGGAGCTGGGTTTTTCTTTGTTGTTGTTTTCTTGTGTGGCCAAATATTTCCTAAACCTTGTGGTCAAATATATTGTATTTGTTGCTTATTTTTCACAAATGAAACTCAGATCTTTTATATATATATCTATATATATAATATTATATAATGTATCATACTGTATTATATATTATTTAATATCTATTATATTATATATTTATATTACATATGTCATTACGTACAATGAAGACACACAATATCTTCAATGTATAGAATGACATTAAAATCAGTTCTATTTTTCTGGAATTGAGCTGCATAAGTTGCTGGTATATTTTTGAGATTAGTTGTTTGTCAGTTGCTTCATTTGCTATTATTTTCTCCCACTCAGAAGGCTGTCTTTTCACCTTACTTATAGTTTCCTTTGTTGTGCAGAAACTTTTAATTTTAATTAGCTCCCATTTGTTTATTTTTGCTTTTATTTCCAGTATTCTGAGAGGTGGATAATAGAGGATCCTGCTGTGATTTATGTCAGAGAGTGCTTAAACGACCTAATCAAAAAATGGGCCAAAGAACTAAATAGACATTTCTCCAAAGAAGACATACGGATGGCGAACAAATACACGAAAAGATGCTCAACATCACTCATTATCAGAGAAATGCAGATCAAAACCACACTGAGGTACCATTTCACACCAGTTAGAGTGGCAGCGATCCAAAAACTTACAAGCAATAAATACTGGAGAGGGTGTGGAGAAAAGGGAACCCTCTTACACCGTTGGTGGGAATGCAAACTAGTACAGCCACTACGGAGAACAGTGTGGAGATTCCTTTAAAAATTGCAAATAGAACTACCTTATGATCCAGCAATCACATTGCTGGGCATACACACCGAGGAAACCAGAATTGAAAGAGACACATGTACCCCAATGTTCATCGCAGCACTGTTTATAATAGCCAGGACATGGAAACAACCTAGATGTCCATCAGCAGATGAATGGATAAGAAAGCTGAGGTACATATACACAATGGAGTATTACTCAGCCATTAAAAAGAATACATTTTAATCCGTTCTAATGAGGTGGATGAAACTGGAGCCTATTATACAGTCAAGTAAGCCAGAAAGAAAAACACCAATACAGTATACTAATACATATATATGGAATTTATAAAGATGATAGTGATAACTCTGATGCGAGACAACAAAAGAGACACAGATGTTTAGAACGGACTCTTGGGCTGTGACGGAGAGGGCGAGGGTGGGATGATTTGGGAGAATGGCATTGAAACATGTATACTATCATGTAAGAAACGAATCACCAGTCTATGTTCGATACAGGATGTAGGATGCTTGGGGCTGGTGCACAGGGATGATCCAGAGAGATGATATGGGGTGGGAAGTGAGAGGGGGGTTCAGGATTGGGAACTCATGTACACCCGTGGCTGATTCATGTCAATGTATGGCAAAACCAATACAGTATTGTAAAGCAAAATAAAGTAAAAATGAAATTAAAAAAATAAAATCAGTTCTATTGCAGGAATAAAGGATCATTTCTCAAAGTAGTAAGTTTTTTAAAAATTTAGTTAATTTCAGGAACTTGGTAATTCTAGTCCTCAAGGGTCTTGGTAGATTGACTCTGTCCTGTCAGAATCTTAAAAATTTCTACTTAAAGACAGAGTTGAAATTTCGTTGTATTTAGACATAAAAATAAGTTGCTAAAAGAGTTACTGTATTGAGAAATATGTTTTAAGTAAAATTTTATTCATGTTTTGACACAGACATCTTCATTTCCTTTTTCCTACATTTCTAAATACAAACTTGTTGGCTATCATCTTTTCTCAATAAAGTGTTGGATTTTTCTTGTCTACTGAACCTCTCGTGCTGGGCTCAGACTTTGACATCTTTTTATCATTCCTGTAAGTTTCTCCTAGATAATTACTATTTACATACCTGTTACTCTTCCCTACCTCCCCTATTTTGACCCAACACTTGTCCTCTAGGGTTCTGACTCATAGTATCTAATTGATTTTATCAGCTCTGCCACTTGCAAATCTCATAGATATCTGATATTGAACATATTAAAAGTAAAATTAAAAATTCTCTTCTCACCAATAAATACTTCCCCATCCCACCCTCAATGTTCCAAATATCAGTAAACAGTAGTGTTAGCTATCCATCTGATCAAACCAGAAAGCCAGTTGGTATTATTACTTCCATTATTATTTTTCAATCCAAATGCATATTCACATTACCATTAGATCTTAAGAATTCTGATTGGGACATAAATATTGACTCTGTAATAAACATATTTTTCTATTAGCTTGAGGCACTATAGTTATTCACCTTCAAAACCTCATAAATAATACTCTGCATCAATGAGGAGCACAAGAGGGATCTTCTTAAAACACAAGCCATGTAATACAAATTTTTCTCTGTTAATTACTTTCAAGACATCTCACTACATTTAGGCTAATCCAAACCTCTCCTGGCCTACCTAGTCTCCCTCACATTTGATCCCTCCAGTGCTTCTTTCTGCTTCTTTCAGCATGCATGCACAAACATGCACACACACACATACACACACAAACACACACAAACACACACAAACACACACACATAAACATACACACACACGATATAGTTTGTTTACTAATTCCATAAAAACACGTACACTCCATCTATAAAACAAGTTATTTCTGGAAAGCAAAGCACGAAAATATAATTTTTATTTGATTTTTTTGCAGTTAAAAATATAATTGATATTTTGTACTTTTTTGCAAGACTCAAAAGGTATATAGAAAATATGAATTAAAAAGTAATTCAAATAAAACTAAAATGTATCATGCTATGTGAGTAATATTAAGACTTCTCTTTATCTGGTCAAAATCTTAATTTTAGGTAAAATGTGTAGTCCTCAAAAACTTATTTTGGGTGGGGGGAGAAAAAAACTCATGTCAGTGTTATTTTGGAAGTTGCTTTTTGCCAAACTCAGCATCTGTCTTTATTTGAAATCTTTTGCTAAGCTGAAGATCCTTAGTTCTAAATGGGACATGTGTTCTCCTTTGTGAGAAGAATTTCACAGGCTATATATGCTACACTTCTTTCCAGTAAACTTCTCGAACTGTGTTCAGGGAAGGAAGGTTACCACTATGCCAGCTGGAGAAAATGCCTTTAGTGGCATACTCTGTGGGCCACTGCCTAGAAATTACAGATGTTGTGGCCAAATTCTTTTTGTTAAATTTGTTACAATGCTTCCATCACTCTAGTCACAATCTCATCCACGTCCTACTTAGAAAGTTATGCTTTAAGGACAGGAATCCATCCCTAAAAAAACTTTGTTCAACTAATATTTCTGAGCAATTTTGAAGTAGAAATGTATGACCAGATATGTCACCAGCAATATTTTATGTTGTTCTGCAATTGAATAAAGATATTGCTATCACCTAAACAGAAGAAAACCCAAGACCAATGTTTCAGTTTATGCTATACTTACAGACCATTGATTATTTTGACAAGGAGACTAGAGAAACAGATTTTTTCAAAGCGTTAATGATGCTAAAAACATAGGTCTATGAAAAGCATATCTAAACTTCTTATTGCTTCCTGACTGTGCCATATAATCACTTTATTTTTACAGAGAACTGAGTTAAAAAAATAATAAAGCTGTTACTTTAATGTAAGGCTGCAATTTTTCTTCTTGCAAAATCTTTACAGTTTCTCTAAATCATTTTGTATTAATTTTTTCAGGCACTGTCTTATTATAACCAGCAATTTATTATAATCATCATTATCTTCATCACAAAATACTCATTGAAGAAAAGTGGTATAATTTTAATTGTATTAACTATTTAGTAATGTATATGTCATAAACTACAAGCAAAATTATTCAGTTTCTATAATGTTTACTTCTACCAGATTTCTATAAACTATGGATTATAAAGTAACCAAGAAATGTTGAATTGAACATTATTTCTATACTAGAGCAGACATATTTAATTGCTGCTTATGTTTAGATATTTTAAAGTGTGTGGAATATAACTATTAGGCTCTCAAAGCTAGAAATACGTTATAATACCCTGGTTTGTATGTAAAGAAGAACAGAGTAACAGAAAAAATAAAAATCTGATACAGCTCCGCATTAGAGTCCTCAAACCCAAATAAGTATTTCTAATAACTGCTTTGCACTACTTCTACTATAAGTAGTAATTTGTCCCAGAAGCTTCCTCAGAACATACAATTAGCTATTTATGCAATGTCAATCACCTGACCCATAATGATATTTTACAAGATTGGCTAATCTAGAAAAAATAACTGTGATACTCTGACCTGAATTAAGCTATGCAGAATTGAGAATGTAACTTTCTGCACATCAAGCATTGCATAGAATCTCATTTACATATATTGATGATCAGATGTGGGAAGGGCAATCACGTCTAATTTTAAAGACCACAAACAACATAAACACCAGTAAATTGCTATAGAAAGTATCCAATAAATTATTCTAACTCAAAAGAAATCTATGAACCATCAAGGGTGAAGAAATTTCTGATTCAGAAGTCTCAGAAGGCAAGTCAAGGTACAATGCTCTCCAGATTGCCTAGTTTCTCCTCATAGACAAGCCTGAATGTTAGTACAGATTAAAGCAAAAGAAATTTGCATGTTTATATGCTTACTTTATCTTTCTAAAAAGTTATATTTCTTCACATTCTTTCCATATATCAGATTCAGATCTTTTTTTATGGTTTATATTTTCTCCTTTTAACCATTACTTTGTACACTTTAAGCTTTCTATCTAATTCTGTAATCAGTCATTAATACCACTTCACACTCGTACTAACACATTTCAAAAGTCAAAGAACAAAAGTTGTATTGAGAACAACTAGGCTCTTTACAGAATCTTTGAGCCCAGAATTTAGGTTTGTTGCACTCATGGGGAAAAAAAAGAAAAAGGAAAAAAACAAAAACAGGGCCAGAAACAAACCGAAACAATTTTTTTTCCTACCCTGTTTATTGGCAGATCTTATTCAGTTCACTGCCAAGACCCTGTTTCAACAAATTCTAGATTTTGATATATGTAGGACATCTATAGTCAAATAATGCTCTTTTCCATTGTAGTTGAGACATTGTCTTAAAATATAAGAGTTTACAGCCAGCCTAATAGTGGAGATATTTTAGTAGTTGATAGAAAATAAAGCAAATTAAACTATCTAGTAAAGGAAGATTTCTTAGCAGTGAAGTGAAAATCGCTGTCATGTCCAACACTTTGCGATCCCATGAACTACACAGTCCATGGAATTCTCTAGGCCAAAATACTGGAGGGGGTAGCCTTTCCCTTCTCTAAGGGATCTTACCAACCCAGGGACTGAACCCAGGTCTCCCTCATTGCAGGCAGATTCTTTAACAGCTGAGACAAAAGGGAAGACCAAGAATACTGGAGTGAGTAGCCTATTCCTTCTCCAGGGGATCTTCCTGACCCAGGAATTGAATCCAGGTCTCCTGCTTTGCAGGCAGATTATTAGCTAACAAGATATCAGGGAAGCTAGCACAATTTGAATTTAAAAGAGGAGAAAGTAAGAAATTAAAAGAAAGTTTATTCCAGAAACAAGGCTCACAGGGAAGGAGGATGTATGTTTAGTGGGATTCATTAAAGAGAAAAGTAGGGAGAGGTTCATGAGAGATCTATAAAGAGACACTCACTGTTACACTAAACTGTTGAATATTAATTTAAATATTATATGGAGACTTTGGAGTATGTTGGGCAAGGATGTTTATATTACCTGTAGAGTTCACAAAATTCCTGGTTGGTAATATAGGAAATTTATTTCAGGTAAAGAAAAGGTATGAATAACAGAAGGGAAGCTGGTTCATAATAATCATGGAGATAAAAAGGTTGGATTTAATAGATAGTAAAAAAGTAGACTCTGGTTGTTTTTTTCAACCTCATGGAGGTTCTTCCTGAAAAGCCTTGTGACTTCCTACCATTTTTTCCTAGGATGTATCTTCATTGTTTCCACTATTTAGGACTAAATGATGGCAGCTGCCTACTAGAACAGTAATCATAGTTTTTGTTTTTTTTTTGTTTTGTTTTTTTTTACATATTTATATCACCATGTATAATTTGTACAGAAAACTTTCATTGTTAAATGCATTCACCCTAGATGTACTGACCATCTATGTAAGCAAAAGTTTGCAATTTGTGATAAATTTTAATATATATATATATATAGAGAGAGAGAGAGAGAGAGAGGGAGAGCAATATTGGATAGGAACCTGGAATATTAGGTCCATGAATCAAAGAAAATTAGAAGTGGTCAAACAGGAGATGGCAAGAGTGAACACCGACATTCTAAGAATCAGCTAACTAAAATGGACCGGAATGGTTGAATTTAACTCAAGAGGCAAAAATCCCTTAAAAAAAATGGAGTAGCCATCATAGTAAACAAGGAAGTCTAAAATGCATTACTTGGATGCAATCTCAAAAACAACAAAATGATCTCTGTTCATTTCCAAGGCAAACTATTCAATATCACAGTAACCCAAGTCTATGCCCTGACCAGTAATGCTGAAGAAACTAAAGTTGAACAGTTCAATGAAGACCTACAAGACTTTTTAGAACTAACAGCAAAAAAAAAAAAAAAAAAAAAAAAAAGATGTCCTTTCATTATAGGGGACTAAAATGCAAAAGTAGAAAGTCAAGAAACACCTGGAGTAACAGGCAAATTTGGCCTTGGAGTACAGATGAAGCAGGGTAAAGGCTAATAGAATTTTGCCAAGAAAATGTGCTGGTCATAGCAAACACCCTCTTCCAATAACACAAGAGAAGACTCTACACAGGGACATCACCAGATGGCCAAACTGAAACCAGATGATTATATTCTTTGCATCCAAAGATGGAGAAGCTCTATGCATTCAACAAAAACAAGACCGGGAGCTGACTGTGGCTTGGATCATGAACTCCTTATTGCCAGATTCAGACTTAAATTGAAGAAAGTGGGGAAAATCAAAAGACTGTTCAGGTATGACCTAAATCAAATCCCTTATGATTATACAGTGGAAATGAGAAATAGATCTAAGGGACTAGATCTGATAGGGTGCCTCATGAACTATGGACAGAGGTTTGTACACTATACAGGAGAAAGGGATCAAGACCATCCCAAAGAAAAAGAAATGCAAAAAAAACAAAATGGGTGACTGAGGAGGCCTTAGAAATAGCTCTGAAAAGAAGAGAAGTGAAAAGCAAAGTAGAAAAGATATATCCATTTGAATGCAGAGTTTAAAAAATAGCAAGGAGAGATATGAAAGCCTTCCTCAGTGATCAGTGTAAAGAAATAGAGGAAAAGAACAGAATGGGACAGACTAGAGATCTCTTCAAGAAAATTAGAGACACCAAGGGAACATTTCATGAAAGATGGGCTCGATAAAGGACAGAAATGGTATGGACGTAACAAGCAAAAGATATTAAGAAGAGGTGGCAAGAATATACAGAAGAACTGTACAAAAAAGAGCTTTACAACAAAGATAATCATGATGGTGTGATCACTCATCTAGAGCCAGACATACTGGAATGTGAAGTCAAGTGGGCCTTAGAAAGCATCACTACAAACAAAGCTAGTGGAGGTGATGGAATTCCAGTTGAGCTATTTCAAACACTGGAAGATGATGCTGTGAAAGTGCTGCACTCAATATGCCAACAAATTTGGAAAACTCAGCAGTTGCCACAGGACTGGAAAAGTTCACTTTTCATTCCAATCCTAAAGAAAGACAATGCCAAAGAATGCTCAAGCCATTGCACAATTGCACTCATCTCACATGCTAACAGAGTAATGCTCAAAATTCTCCAAGCAAGGCTTTAGCCATATGTGATCCGTGAACTTCCAGATGTTCAAGCTGGTTTTAGAAAAAAACAGGAACTAGAGATCAAATTGTCAACATCCACTGGATCATTTAAAAAGCAACAGAGTTCTAGAATACATCTATTTTTGTTTTATTGACTATGCTAAATCACAGTAAACTATTGAAAATTCTAAAAGAAGCGGCAATACCGGATGACCTGACCTGCCCCTTGAGAAACATGTATGCAGGTCAGGAATCAACACCTAGAACTAGACATGGAACAGACTGGTTCCAAATAGGAAACGGAGTACCTCAAGGCTGTATATTGTAACCCTGCTTATTTAACTTATATGCAGAGTATATCATGAGAAACGCTAGGCTGGATGAAGCACAAGCTGGAATCAAGATTGCTGGGAGAAATATCAGTAACCCCAGATATGCAGATGACACCACCCTTATTGCAGAAAGTGAAGAAGAACTAAAGAGCGTCTTGATCAAAGTGAAAGAGGAGAGTGAAAACGTTGGCTTAAAGCTCAACATTCAGAAAATGAAGATCATGGCATCTGGTCCCATCACTTCATGGCAAATAGATGTGGAAACAGTGGCTTACTTCATTCTGGGGCTCCAAAATCACTGCAGATGGTGATTGCAGCCATGAAATTAAGACGCTTACTCCTTGGAGGGAAAGTTATGACCAACCTAGAGAGCATATTCAAAAGCAGAGACATTACTTTGACAACAAAGGACTGTCTAGTCAAGGCTATGGTTTTTCCAGTGGTCATGTATGGATGTGAGAGTTGAACTGTAAAGAATGCTGAGCACTGAAGAATTGATGCTTTTGAACTGTGGTGTTGAGAAGACTCTTGATAGTCCCTTGGACTGCAAGGAGATCCAATCAGTCCATTCCTAAAGGAGATCAGTCCTGGGTGTTCATTGGAAGGACTGATGTTGAAGCTGAAATTCCAATACTTTGGCCACCTGAAGCGAAGAGCTGACTCATTTGAGAAGACCCTGATGCTGGGAAAGATTGAGGGCAAGAGGAGAATGGGATGACAGAGAATAAGATGGTTGGATGGCATCACTGACTCAATGGACATAAGTTTGGGTAGGCTCTGGGAGTTAGTGATGGACAGAGAGGCCTGGCATGCAGCAGTCCTTGGCATCACAGAGTTGGACACAACTAAGCAACTGAACTGAACTGATACCACATCACTTTTACCCATTTATGTGTTGCTACACATTTAGATTTCTTCTGTATCTTCAGTTCAGTTCAGTTCAGTTCAGTCGCTCAGTTGTGTCCAACTCTTTGTGACCCCATGAATCACAGCATGCCAGGCCTCCCTGTCCATCGCCAACTCCTGGAGTTCACTCAGATTCATGTCCATCGAATCAGTGATGACATCCAGCCATCTCATCCTCTGTCATCCCCTTCTCCTCCTGCCGGGAGCCAGGGTGAGGAACTCCGCCCATGGCAAAGGTCATGAGGAAGGAGGCTTGGCATACACAAAGGAGTGATCAAGCCTCAGGAAACCCCCTGTTCCCAGCATCTACCCCCAAAACCAGAGTATGTTTTATGCTCTCACCTACACCTCTGACTTTACGGGGGGGTTTTCCCCCATCACCATTTCTCTCGGAGAAGGAGTCAACCTGCAACTCCAGGTCAATAAAAATTCCTGGGTGTGACAAGAGTGCTTCAACTTACAAACTCCTCTGATTATCTAGCCTGCCTGTATAGGTTCGTCTGGCACATGTGATTGTTTACAGCCTCCTGACTGTGAGAGGCATGAGATGTTTTAGACTTACTAAAGGCAAACTCTTTTGGGAAGTTAGAAATTATAAGTATAGTGGGTTGGTTAGGAATTATACTGGTGAAGGTTTTTTCATTTGTTGTGCCAATAATTGCTGCTAATTCCCTGCCCTGGGTGTGACAAGGGTGTCTCAGGTCAAACCTCTCTGCCAGCAAACTAGCTTGTGTGACAGGATTATCCATACTCCTGCCACTACCTACATTATTGTTTACTGCCTCTCAACCATAAACAGCACAGAGACTTTGGAGTATTTTGAAAGTCTTAATTAGCATAGGGCTTTTCTCATTGTTGAGTCAATGATTGCTGCCAGGCCTCCATATCCTTAGGCACCTGGGAATATATTAATCAATGTATTTGGAATATAGAAAAGGAAATATAGTAGTTTTTGATGTTAGCAATACTAGACTTTTTGAGTTAATGAACTTTCTCTTTTGTAATAAGTCACTGTACTTTGTTATAAATCACTTGTCCTTGTGGTGTAAAAATGTATCATCACTATCTTAAGACTAGATGGATCTTAAGGGGAACATTGGTGAAAGGATTTTCACTTGTTGGGCTGATGTTTGCTGCTAAGTCTCCATATTCCCTGCTCTTATAATGAATATAACTAACATATAGGAGAAATAAGTATTAACGTTTAAGATTAATCATGTTAACCTTGGGTTAAATAAATTCCTTTCTTGATTGTAGCTCACTACACCCTCACCCTATAGGAATGCAACTTTATTTGGAGGGTGGTGCCTGGTTTAAGAAAAAACACCCTTGGAAAAAATAAGTTTTTGGGTTATCAGAAAGAAAGGGTCATAAATGTCAGCAGGCCTCATGGCCAGAAGATGATGCAAAACCACTAAGATCTTTTTTTTTTATGTAAAGCACCTGATTTTGATAAAGGTCAGGACTGCTGACCCCCGTGTGACTCTGTATTCATCCATATGTATAACAAAAGGTATATAAGCAAACCTAAAAAATAAAGAAATGGGATCCGTTTCTGGAAAGACTGATTACCGCATGTCGTTTCTTTCTTGCTCTCTGTTTTCCTGGCTGAATTCCCATCTGGAGTATGCGTGCTCACCATATCTACTTACTTGCCCCGGTTTTTAAGTTCCACACTAAAAGGAGCCCAAGGAGGGGCACCTTCTGATATTCAAGTGGCACCAGTGGCCCAATGTAGATGGTCCAAGTTCTTTGTCTTAGAATTTTATTGGTATCCCATATAAACCAAGTTACTCAGCCTCTTTTTCTCTCCTACTATTTTCTGGCCGAATTTCCATCTGGTGCATGGGTACTCACCAAGCCTGCTAATTTTTCCTGGGCTTCTAGGATTGGACCGGGGGGGTGGGGGAGGCGCTCAGCACCTCCTCTCCTTTGGGAGAACGGAAAGATGCCTGCAGCCTATGTAGGTGGTGATTGGTATTCCATGTAAACCAAGTTATTCAGCCTCTTTTTCTCTGCTAATTTTCTAATCCCTCTCTATCTTTAATTAAATAAGTTATTTCCAAGGATGCCGACTCCATCCCCACCTTCGAATCACCCTGGATCCACCAGGGCTGGACCGCGGCATCCTCCTGCCCCCAATCTCTCCCAGCATCAGAATCTTTTCCAATGAGTCAACTCTTCGCATGAGGTGGCCAAAGTACTGGAGTTTCAGCTTTAGCATCATTCCTTCCAAAGAAATCCCAGGGCTGATCTCCTTCAGAATGGACTGGTTGGATCTCCTTGCGGTCCAAGGGACTCTCAAGAGTCTTCTCCAACACCACAGTTCAAAAGCATCAATTCTTCAGTGCTCAGCTTTCTTCACAGTTCAACTCTCACATCCATACATGACCACAGGAAAAACCATAGTCTCGACTAGATGGACCTTAGTCGGCAAAGTCATGTCTCTGCTTTTGAATATACTACCCAGGTTGGTCATAACTTTTCTTCCAAAAAGTAAGTGTCTTTTAATTTCATGACTTCAGTCAACATCTGCAGTGATTTTGGAGCCCCAAAATTAAGTCTGACATTGTTTCCCCATCTATTTCCCACGAAGTGATGGGACCAGATGCCATGATCTTCGTTTTCTGAATGTTGAGCTTTAAGCCAACTTTTTCACTCTCCACTTTCACTTTCATCAAGAGACTTTTTAGTTCCTCTTCACTTTCTGCCATAAGGGTGGTGTCATCTGCATATCTGAGGTTATTGATAGTTCTCCTGACAATCTTGATTCCAGCTTGTGCTTCTTCCAGCCCAACATTTCTCATGATGTACTCTGCATAGAAGTTAAATAAGCAGGGTGACAATATACAGACTTGGCATACTCCTTTTCCTATTTGGAACCAGTCTGTTGTTCCATGTCCAGTTCTAACTGTTGCTTCCTGACCTGCATATAGGTTTCTGAAGAGACAGATCAGGTGGTCTGGTATTCCCATCTCTTTCAGAATTTTCCACAGTTTATTGTGATCATATTGCAATTAATGCTACTATGAATGCTAAAGTGTATTTATCTGTTCAAAACTGTCTTTTCATTTTCTTCACCTATATACAAATGAGTTGAATCACTGGATCATATAGTAGTGTGAGTTTTAGTTTATTGAAGTTATCGCATGCTGTTTTCCATAATGAATGCATCAATTTACGTTCCTACCAACAATGTACCATATTCTTGTCAATATTTGTTATTTACATATATCTGTTGATTATCTGTAGGTCTTTTCCATATAAAGTTTATATAAATCCTCTGCCCGTTTTAAAATGGAATTTTTTTTTGTTTATGTGACATGATTTGCATGAGTTCTTTATATACTTTGAATATTGATGTCTTATAAGTCATATATTTGCAAGTATTGTCTTATATTCAGTAGGTTGTCTTGTCATCTATGTTTTTTTTTTGCTATTCAGAGCTTTTAAATTTGTGCAATTTTGCTTTTATTTCCTTTGTCTGAGAGGACCGATCCAAAAAAAAAATTTCTAGATCTAGTATTCTGCATATGTTTTCTTCTAGAAGTTTTATGGTTTAAATTCTTATGTTTAGGACTTTAATCCATTTTAAGTTCATTTTTGTGTATTTTAGGAAGAAGTGTTCTATTTTTATTATTTTATATGTGGCTGTTTAGCTTTCTAGTAGCATTTATTGAAGAGACTGTATTTTCCCCATTGTATATTCTTAGCTCCATTGTCATAGATTAATTACCCACAGGCAATTTGGTTTATTTGTGGGATCTCTATTGTAATCCATGATCTGTGTGCCTGGTTTTTGTTTGTTGGTGTGTGTGTGTGTATGTGTGTGTGTGTGTGTGTGTGTGTGTGTGCCAGTACCGTAGTGTTTTATTTACCTTAGTTTTATAAAATGACTGACATCAGGGAGCCTAATACCTCTGATTCTGTTCTTTTTTCTCAAGATTGCTTTGGCTATTCAGAGTCGTTGTGATTAACTTTACCTTTTAGGATTATCTGTTCACTTTCTATGAAAAATACCATGGGTATTTTGATAGGGATTGCATTAAAATCTGTAGATTGCTTTGGGTAGTGTGAACATTTTAATAATACCAATTATTTCTATAAACACAGGACATCTTTCCATTTTTTGACATTATAATCAATTTCCTTCATCAGTGTTCTATAGTTTTCAGAGTATAAATCTTTATCCTCCTTGATTAAGTTTATTCCTAGTTACTTTTTTCTTTTTGATGTGATTCTAAGTGGGGTTGTTTTCTTATTTATCTTTTTAGTATTTCATTATGCACTTGGATAAAGACTGGTTGAATTCCAGACATTCAGGCAGCAGCTTTTGAAGTTTTCATATAAGCCACCTTCAAGGAAAGATTGGGAGGTAAGTGTTTTCTCTCTTCCCTCTGCACGGATCCCTTGGGGATAGCCACAGGTAGTCTTTATGTTCCATTTAAGAACCATTTCTTTGTTTGCTATGGTCTTGTGGGTTTCATGGTAAAAGTCCCATTATTTTTTAGAACTAGTACTTTTGGGGCCCTCCCCTCAGATGGAGTCTTAAGTGTCGGGGTGCTAGATGACAATAAAAATCTTTCACTCCTCAGGCAGAAGGCTGGAGTATGAATGCCTTCCAAATTAAATGTTGCTGTTCCAGACATGGGGGATGGTCTTTATGGTAAGAGTATGTCTCAGGCTTTCCTATCCCTGATATGCTTATTATCCCATTAGCCTGAGGTATAGGAGTCACTTAGCTGGTTGCTGAATTTCTTTCAGGGGATTACCCTATTTATAGCTGTAGATTTAATGTGTCTTTGGAAGGCAGTGACTTTGGGAGCCTCCTACATCACTATTTTGTACTGGGACACTACTATAGAATTTTCTGTTAACTTTTTACTCTCTCTTTTTCTGACATCTTTTGAAAAATTTGAACAGTTTTTTCATGTTTGATGTTAGTTTGCATGTTTGTTTATTTTTTTTTAACTATATAAACACATGTGATGTTTTCAGTGCTTCTTCTGAGTATTGCTATATGGATGCTTCACATTTCTTAGTCTACATAGAAACCTTACCATCATTTAGATGCTTATCCTCCTCCTCAATGCGACAGGTGTCTATATATTAATTCTTTATCTATTAGGTATCCCATTAGATAATTTTAAATTGTTCTTTCAATTTTCATACCTTTATTAAAGTGGAGAGGAATAGTTTATTTTACTTGCTCATGTATTTACTGCCACTATTGATCTCTCTTCATTCTGTATATTCTCATCTTTCTTTCATATTATTTCCATTCTATTCTTTGATGCTTTTTTTAAAATGCAATTTTTATGGAGATGTTTTCTTAGCAAAAAACTATTAGCTTTACTTAATCTTAGAATTGTCTTTATCTCATTTATTTTCATGAGATACTTAGAATGTTTCCAGTTTTACAGAATATAAGTTTTTTTTTTATCACCTAAAAAATTTCTGTGCCATTTCAGTACCATAATTTCTAATGAGAAATCTGCAAACATTCTTATTGCTGTTCTCTTATAGGTTACCCTTTTCTTTTTTTTTCACTTTTAAGAGTTATTCCCTGACTTTCATTTTTTGGCAGTTTGCTTATGATGTGTTTGAGCACTAGTATTTGTATTTACCTGCCTTCTTAGGGGCTTTCTGAGTGTTTTGAATTGTATATCTGTCACAAAAATTCAGAAGTTTTTAGTTATAATTTCATTAAATGTCTTTTTTTCAGCCCCACAAACTTTCTGTTTTACTTTCTTAGAGTCTTGGGAAACAAATGGAAGAATTTCTTATCATCCAATAGGCCTCTGTAGCTCAGTTCAATTTTTTAATTAATTAATTAGTTTATTTATTTATTTATTTTTTGCATAGAATGAATGTTTTCTATTTCTTTGCCTTTGGATTTACTTCAAGGCTATGGTTTTTCCTGTGGTCATGTATGGATGTGAGAGTTGGACTGTGAAGAAGGCTGAGAGCTGAAGAACTGATGCTTTTGAACTGTCGTGTTGGAGAAGACTCTTGAGAGTCCCTTGGACTGCAAAGAGATCCAACCAGTCCATTCTGAAGGAGATCAGCCCTGGGATTTCTTTGTAAAGAATGGTGCTAAAGCTGAAACTCCAGTACTTTGGCCACCTCATGCAAAGACTTGACTCATTGGAAAAGACTTTGATGCTGGGAGGGATTGGGGGCAGGAGAAGAAGGGAACGACCGAGGATGAGATGGCTGGATGGCATCACGGACTCGATGGACGTGAATCTGAGTGAACTCCCGGAGTTGATGATGGACAGGGAGGCCTGGCATGCTACAATTCATGGGGTTACAAAAAGTCGGACACAACTGAGCGACTGAACTGAACTGAACTGAACTCTTCTGTCATATTCATTGGACCAATCTACCTGAGGGTTTCTATTTATATAAAAAATGTAGTTACTGTATTTCAGTTCTAGAATATCCAGTTGACACATTTGTATGCTTTATATTTTTTTATTTTTTTCAAGAATATTCGTGACTCCTTTAAAAAATATCTTCTTTAATATCTTTGTCATTTAAAGTTTGTGTCATCTCAGGTATGATATCTGTTGATTTTCTTTTCCCATGTAATATTACATGCTTCCTGTTCTTTATATGCAGATTAATTTTAAATTATATCATGGACTTTTTGAAAGTTGCATTATGAGAATCCAGACTTCATTTAAATCCTTGAAATGTATCTTTTTCTGTTTGTTTTAGTAGACAAACGACATGTTAAATTTCAGACTCTCACTTTCAACTACTTGCTGTAGGCTCTAATTCTAATATCAGTCCAGTTTTCAAAGATTTTCTTAAATCTATCCCATTAATTCATCACCTGGTATTCAGTGTGGAGTGCTTAGGTGGTGGTCTACATTTATTTACCCAGATATTCTTATTGTGGGATGATCAACAGAGGTGCCACTCAAGGGTGAGTTCATCAATTCTAAAACATAACCTTGGATTCACTCACTTGAGCTCTGGTATCTACATGAATTTTCTGGGTTTTATGAACTAAATTGCATGCTCTCACAAATTCATATGTTGAAGCCTTCACTCCCAGTGTGGCTATATTTGGAGGCAGAGTTGATTTCCTGTTCTTCGAGCCAAAATCAGAGAGCTTTATTTAGAGTTCTCTCTGTGCCCTAGTGTCCAATTCCAGATATTGTGCCTGCCTAGGGTATGCTAGAGGAGAAACAACATGTAAAAAAACAACATACCCAAAAAGCAAAAAAAGGAAAACCATCTGTTTGGGGACATGGAATTTTTTTTTTTTTAATTCATTCTCAATCCACCTATTATTTTCTTTGGAGAGCCTCAAAAAGTTACCCCCATATTAACTGCAGTTAATAATTTGAGTATTTTTGTAAATAATTCTGAATCATAATTAGAATACAGCATTTTTATAGGAATATGGTATATGGACTCTGTTCCAGAGAGTATGTTTTAATGTTAGTGATAATAGAGTCTTCTTGCATTTTTATACAGAGCATTTGCATGTGAAATAAGTATGTAGTCAAAGCAGTATATACTCAAAACAATAAGGCAGGAGCCTTAAAAGAAAGAAAATTTGCTAATATTTTACAGATTGAAAAGAATAATGATCATGAAAAAGAAACCTTAGATTTTTATCTTCTGTATGAGGAGATTTAACTAATGGTCCTCAAGTTTTAGGTTTAGTTAAATCTGTTGTTTTGTAACTCTGTGTTTGGTTGGCTCTCTGGTAAGCATTTTTTTTAAAATATGACTTAACAAGATTGCCTATGTCCTCTGGAGTAGATGGCCATAATTTTTATTTTAGTAGAGTTGTAGTAGAGAGCAGGTTTTTAAACTTTTGTTCAATATGAGTTTGAGCTAAAATGTGAGAAAATTCATGTTACATCGAGATATTTATGAATAGATTTTCTTCACAATCAATTAGGATTTTTAAAATTGCACTTGGATATGTTTCTACTTTGCACTCTACTCAGATAAAATTTTATAATGGGTTTTATTTCTGAAATGAATTTAATTATATCCATATGTACTTATATATCAAATATTTTTCATAAACTTCTTTATATAGTATAATTCACTGCTTTTGAAATGTTCTCAAAAATGGCATTGATCTAAAACTGTTAAAGTTTAACTTCGTTCTCTGGTTAAAAAAGGATATTGTTTTGTCTTGAGGGATGTTCAATTGATCTCTGATAATCCTTGGCAATTTCCCCAAACATGTTCCTTGTTATTAACAAAGAGCTGTCAAATCTTTAAAATCTGCAATAGCTAAGTGGATAAGTCTTATTCTAGTATAAGGACAACAAATCATGGTATAACCAAAATTATTAAAATTGGGTTGATAGCATTTCAATTTTCACAAAGCTTTCAGCCTATTGTTATCTTTGCTTTTACCAATTTAAATGCATTAACTTCGAAGCTGGTTTTAAATTGAACATTTAAATTAATACATTGTCAATTTGTCGTTAAGTTAAAGGAAAAAAAATTAAATTATAAGCATGGATGTAGAGAAATAATGATGCAGTCTTGATTTGCTATTTTAATCCCAATATACTCTGCCATTATCCATGTTGCTATTATCATGTAAACCTAACGACATCTGAAAGCAGTATTGGCAAAGCAATATGTTCTTTTTAAAAGCTAGAGTGAATTGTGGCTCAAAAACAATGTTACTGTGTATGACTGACTTGGTATGCACCTAGAACCTCTGATCACTGTATCTAAAAGAAAAAAATGAAGGAAACATAATTATGTTAATTAGCACCAAGCCCATGCCAAAGTGGTTTTCTCTTAGTTAACTTTCCCTTAAATGAAATATGGAGTAAATTGTTGGCAGAATATTTAAACATGAAATGAGTTGCAAGAAATTGGTTCCTCAATGACTCTTTTTCTTTCTGAGTGGAATTTAAATGATATACAAACAATATAGCACAAGCCTAGTTTCCTCCTTCTTGGGGGTTAGGTATCTTTAGGCTAGGAATCAAAAATGGTCACCATTTCACTCTCTCTTTCTCTCTCACACTTTTTTTTTTTTCTTTCCTCTAGTCCTACTCCTTATCCTTGATAGCTGGAGTTAAGGAAACACAGTGTGCTCTAAATGTCCTTACTGCTAAGTTGCTTCAGTAGTGTCCGACTCTGTGAGACCCCATAGACGGCAGCCCACCAGGCTCCCCCATCCCTGGGATTCTCTAGGCAAGAATACTGGAGTGGATTGCCATTTCCTTCTCCAATGCATGAAAGTGAAAAGTCAAGTGAAGTCGCTCAGTCGTGTCCAGCTCTTAGCGACCCCATTGACTGCAGCCCACCAGGCTCCTCCATCCATGGGATTTTCCAGGCAAGCGTACTGGAATGGGGTGTGCAATTCCTAAACTGAAATAGATATGCTTAGGAAAGTACACACATACATAGTTTGATATAATGAAGCTGTTGGGTTTAGCATAGTGAAATATTTCACTTATTGACCAAGAATAATGGACAGATACATACAGACCAATGTGTGTGTGTGTGTGTGTGTGTGTGTGTGTGTGTGTGTGTGTGTGTGTTAGTCATTTAGTCATGTCTGACTCCTTGCAATCTCATGGCCTATAGCCCACCAGCATCCTCTGTCCATGGAGAGTCTCCAGGCAGGAATACTGGAGTGGGTTGCCATTTCTTGCTTCAATACAGACCAATAGCTAATACTTTAATTCTTCATTATTGAAGAATACTTCATTAGTATCATCTAGGTATTACCTTGTCTGTAAGGGAAACTTTAATTATGAAAAAAAAAAAAAAAGGTTCTACCAGCAATCCTTTGGCCACATTGTGCTTTGGTCTCCTCAATAATTTGACCACCTGATGTGAAGAACTGACTTATTGGAAAAGGCCCTGATCCTGGGAAAGACTGAAGGCAGGAGAAGGGGATGACAGAGGATGAGATGGTTGGATGGCTCACTGACTTGACAGAGATGAGTTTGAGCAAGCTCTGGGAGTTGATGATGGACGGGAAGCCTGGCATTCTGCAGTCCATGGGCTTGCGAAGACTTAGACACTACTGAGCAAATGGACTGGCTGAGCAATCCTCAGACCAAAAAATATCCCGATAGCACCTTTCTTTTTGTTTTGGTTCACATTTATTTTTTATTTTTATTTTTTTAATATAAATTTCTTTATTTTAATTGGATGCTAATTACTTTAAACTATTGTATTGATTTTGCCATACATCAACATGAATCCGCCACAGGTATACACGTGTTCCCCATCCTGAACCCCCCTCCCTCCTCCCTCCCTGTACCATCCCTCTGGGTCATCTCAGTGCACCAGCCCCAAGCATCCATTATCATGCATCGTCAGTCCAGGTTCAATAGCATCATTTTGAAAATGCATACTCCTATATATTCATGTGAACTTTGAATTTTATTTCATTGGTATATTGGTGGATGTATAGTAAAACGTATAGGCCTCTGATGAACACATTAGATCTGTGTAAAGTCTTCCTGAAGAAAACAGGGTTGTGGGGCAACAGCTCTTCTCTCATAATGGATAGCATTTAGAAAAGAGAACTCCATTAATTTTCATTTATTTCCTAAAATAAATCAATGAATTCCCTTTAATTACTCTTTTTCCTTTGAAAACTATTCTTCCTTTTGTTTGTAAACATGAGTTTTTCTCTTCAGTTACATCTTTAAACTCTTTAAGTGATGTGAGAATATTTAGAATGGATTTCTAATGTTATATCTTGGTTGATATGATGGACCATTCTGCACTTTCTTTTAAACTTTATTGAAATTTGTTTTCAATGTGCCGCATCTTTTTTCCTGTATTTTAAGAAATGCAAGGGGAAACATCACATTCTTTCTGTGCATGATTTTTTTTTTTTTTTTTTTTTTAGTTCAGTTTGGTCTCTCAGTCATGCCCAACTCTTTGTGACCCCATGGACTAGAGCACACTGGGACTCCCTGTCTACTACCAACTCCCAGAGTCTACCCAAACTCATGTCTATTGAGACAATGATGCCATCCAACGATCTCATCCTCTGTCATCACCTTCTCCTCTTGCCTTCAACCATTCCCAGCATCAGGGTTTTTTCAAATGAGTTAGCTCTTCGCATCAGATGGCCAAAGTATTGAAGTTCCAGCTTCAACATCAGTCCTTCCAATGAACACTCAGGGCTGATCTTTAGGATGGACTGGTTAGATCTTCTTGTAGTCCAAGGGACTCTCAAGAGTCTTCTCAACACCACAGTTCAAAAGAATGGATTCTTCAGTGCTCAGCTTTCTTTACAGTACAGCTCTCACATCCTTACATGACTGCTGGAAAAATCATAGCCTTCACTAGACGGACTTTTGTTGGCAAAGTAAAGTCTCTGCTTTTTTGTTTTGTTTTGTTTGTTTATTTTTTTTTTAATTTTTATTTTTACTTTATTTTGCTTTACAATACTGTATTGGTTTTGCCATACATTGACATGAATCAGCCACGAGTGTACATGAGTTCCCAATCCTGACCCCCCCTCCCACTTCCCACCCCATATCATCTCTCTGGATCATCCCCATGCACCAGCAACAAGCATCCTGTATCCTGTATCGAACATAGACTGGTGATTCATTTCTTACATGATAGTATACATGTTTCAATGCCATTCTCCCAAATCATCCCACCCCCTCCCTCTCCCACAGAGCCCAAAAGTCCGTTCTAAACATCTGTGTCTCTTTTGCTGTCTCTGCTTTTTAATATGCTGCCTAGGTTGCTAATAGCTTTCTTCCCAAGGAGTAAGCGTCTTTTAATTTCATGGCTGCAGTCACCAACTGCCATGATTTTGAAGCTCCCCAAAATAAAGTCAGTCACTGCTTCCACTATTTCTCCATCTATTTGCCATGAAGTGATGGGACCAGATGCCATGATCTTCGTTTTCTGAATGTTGAGATTTAATCCAACTTTTTCACCCTCCTCTTTCACTTCATCAGGAGGCTCTTTAGTTCTTCACTTTCTGCCATAAGAGTGGTATCATCTGCATATCTGAGGTTATTGATATTTCTCCCGGCAATCCTGATTCCAGCCTGTGCTTCCTCCAGCACAGTGTTTCTCATGATGTACTCCACACAGAAGTTAAATAAGCAGAGTGACAATATATAGCCCTGATGTACTCCTTTTCCTATTTGAAACTAGTCTGTTGTTCCATGTCCAGTTCTAGCTGTTGATTCCTGACCTGCATACAGGTTTCTCAAGAGGCAGGTCAGGTGGTCTGCTATTCCCATTTCTTGAAGAATTTTCCAGTTTATTGTGATCCACACAGTCAAAGGCTTTGGCATAGTCAATAAAACAGAAATAAATGTTTTTATTGGAACTCTGTTGCTTTTTTGATGATCCAGCAGATGTTGGCAATTTGATCTCTGGTTCTCCTGCCTTTTCTAAAACCAGCTTGAACATCTGGAAGTTCATGTTTCACCTATTACCAAAGCCTGGCTTGGAGAATTTTGACCATTACTTTGCTAGCATGTGAGATGAGTGCAATTGTCCAGTAGCTTGAGCATCCTTTGGCATTGCCTTTCTTTGGGATTGGAATAAAAACTGACCTTTTCCAGTCTTGTGCCTACTGTTGCGTTTTGCAAATTTTCTGACTGTTGTGTTTTGCAAATTTGCTGACGTATTGAGTGTGGCACTTTCACAGCATCATCTTTTAGGATTTGAAATAGCTCAACTGGAATTCCATCACCTCCAATAGTTTTGTTCATACTGATGCTTTCTAAGGCCCACTTGACTTCACATTCCAGGATGTCTGGCTCTAGGTGAGTGATCACACTATCATGATTATCTGGGTTGTGAAAATCTTTTTGGTACAATTCTTTTGTGGATTCTTGCCAACACTTCTTAATATTCTGCTTCTTTCAGGTCCATACCATTTCTGCCCTTTATTGAGCCCATCATTGCTTGAAATGTTCCCTTGGTATATCTAATTATCTTGAAGAGATCTCTAGTCTTTCTCATCCTATTGTTTTCCTTTATATATATATATATATATATATATATATATATATATATATATATATATATATATATATATATATATATATTTCCCCTGGTGGCTCAGCAGTAAAAATCTGCCTATAATACAGGAGACATGGGTTAAAACCCTGGGTAGGGATGATCCCCTGGAAAATAAAATGGCAACCCACTCCAGTGTTCTTGCCTGGGAAAACCAATGGTGAGAGGAGCATGTAGGACTATGGTCCATTGTGTTGCAAAATGGTCAGATATGACTTAGCAACTAAACAACAGCAACTGTATGTGCGTGTGTGTGTGTGTGTGCATACACAATGGAGTATATCACCTTTATCATCCATAAAGATAATGAAATTTTGCCATTTTCAACAACCTGGATGGACTTGGAGGGTATTCTCCATAGTGAAATAAGTCAGAGAAAAACAAAAATGGTATGTGATCACTTATTGTTACTATTTAGTCACTAAGTCATATCCCATTATTTTGCGACCCTATGGACTATAGTCCACCAGGCTCCTCTCCATGTGATTTCCCAAGCATGAATACTGGAGTGAGTTGTCATTCCCTTTTCCAGGTATTCTTCCCAACCCAGGGATAGAACCCATGTCTCTTGTATTGGCAGGTGAATTCTTTACCACTTAAATAACCAGAAAATATTGTTATCACTTATATGTGGAATTGAAATTATTTGCAAGGAGATCCAACCAGTCCATTGTAAATGAGATCAGCCCTGAGTGTTCTTTGGAAGGAATGATGCTAAAGCTGAAACTTCAATACTTTGGCCACCTCTTGTGAAGAGTTGATTCATTGGAAAAGACTCTGATGCTGGGAGGGATTGGGGGCAGGAGGAAAAGGGGATGACAAAGGATGAGATGGCTAGATGGCATCACTGACTAGATGGACGTGATTTTGAGTGAAATCCAGGCAATGGTGATGGACAGTGAGGCCTGGCATGCTACAGTTCATGGGGTCACAAAGAGTCGGACACGAATGAGTGACTGAACTGAACTGAAAGAAATGAATATGACATAGCTGAAATAGACTAGCAGATATAGAGAAAAAACTAGTGATTACTGGCGGGTACTGGGAAGGAGGAAGGGGAAATATAGGGATAGAGGATAAAAACTACAAACTATGAGTAAAATAAATAAGCTACAAAGATTTATTATATGCACAAAAATATAGTATAATAACTTTAAATGGAATATAATCTATAAAATATTGAATCACTATGTTGTTCACATGAAACTAATATAATATTGTAAATTAACTATCCTTAAATATAAGAAACCTGAAAAGAAACCATTTTAATAAGCAAATAAAATACTGGAAATACAAACTGATGGCAAGTATACTAAGCAGCTGTATCTCTTTCACAATTCTTGTGTAAATGCAAAATGTTACATACATTCTAGGAAGAAGCTTTGTAGTTTTTCATAAAATTGTCCATGTATTTCCATTGTCTGAGTAATTCTGCTCCTATGTTCTTACCCTAAAGAATTGTAATTTTACATTTACACACAAACCTACATGCAAATATTTGTAGTACCTTTATTCATAATACAGTGAAACCCTTACATACAAAGAAGTTCTGTTCCGAGAATGTATTTGTTTAAAGTTAGCCTAGTTACTTACCTAACACAACTGGCTATGTAATACTGTACTATAATGTTTTTAATACTTCTTACACAAATAATACATAAAAACAAAGAAATACAAAATATAAAGAAACCATCTTTAATTTTACAATACAGTACCTTGAAAAGTACAGTAGTACAGTACAATAGCTGGCATACTGGGGCTGGCATTTCACTCAACATACAGTTGTTAAGTAAATCAAGTTGTTGTAAGTATCAATAGTAAGGCAAGAAGGGTTATTGACTAGAAAAATAAGAGATGTTAGAGAAGATGATCAGAGAAGGCAATGGCACCCCACTACAGTACTCTTGCCTGGAAAATCCCATGGACGGAGGAGCCTGGTAGGCTGCAGTCCATGGAGTTGCTGAGTCGGACATGACCTAGCAAGTTCACTTTCACCTTTCACTTTCATGCATTGGAGAAGGAAATGGCAACCCACTTCAGAGTTCTTGCCTGGAGAATCCCAGGGATGGTGGAGCCTGATGGGCTGCCGTCTATGGGGTTGCACAGAGTCGGACATGACAGAAGCGGCTTAGCAGCAGCAGCAGAGATGATAAAGCCGAAGGATTGTCACTAATAGGAGATGGAGGGCAAGCTCCAATTTCACTCGCCTCTGATGTTGATGACACAGATTCTGATTCCTTGCTGAATTCAATCCTATCTATCCTTTTGAAAAAAATGACCCAGTGATGTCTGGGTAATAGCTCTTTTTTTCTTGTCATAGATAACACAGTACACTGGATTGCATTCTGAACAGCTGCTGAAACCTTCTTTTACCATTCTTTATTTGGCTCCACTTTCTCAGAAACTAACAGTGCTTTGTCAAATAAAGAAAATCCCTTTTCCATTTCCTTCATCATGAATTTCTTTGGTTCTTCAGATACTTTTCCATCTTCTCTCTCTTCATCCTTCCTCTGAGCCTCCAATTCCATCAAGTCTTCATTAGTAAGTTCCTCGTGTTGAACATCAAGGAGTTCAATGATGTTATCCTCTTGGAGTTCTAACTTGAAATAAATACTGTACTGTTGTACTATATACAGTACTGTACAGTGAAGTTCACAAAGCACAACCTCTTGTAGAGGATGCCTTCACATGACAGTGTGAAGTAGACATGTGAACAAACTTACATAAATGGACATGCCAAGGCACATTCACATCTTTGTAAGTTCACATGTAGATACATATGTAGGGGACTTACTGTATATGTATACCCTGGAAACAGCTCAAATACCGTCAATGGGTAAATGGCTATCCAAACTACACATCAATACAATGGAACACTACTCAGTAATACAAAAGAACTTTCTATTGATACTTACAACAACGTGAATGTCTCTTAAGGGCTACATACTGAGTGTAACAAGCCAATTTTACAAGGTTGCATGCCATTTCATTCATATAATGTTCTTGAAAAGACAAAACTGATAGTGAGGCAGCATAAATCAGTGGTTGCTAAGGTTTCTTGTCATTATTGTTTAGTCACTCAGTTGTGTCTGACTCTTCTACAGCCCTCTGGACTGTAGCCCACCAGGTTCCTCCATCCATGGGATTTTCCAGGCAAGAATACCAGAGTGGGTTGTTATTTCCTTCTCTAGGGGATCTTCCCAACCCAGGGATTGAACCCACATTCCCTGCATTGGCAGGCGGATTCTTTACCACTGAGTCACCAGAGAAGCTCTGTTGCTAGGGTTTGGAGTTAGGAAAATGTGTGACTTTAGTGGAATAGCATGAAAGAGTTTTGGGGAGTAATAGAACATCTCTTCATCCTGAGTGTGATGGTGTTGCATGAATCTGTATGCATGTTAACATTCATAGAGCTGAATCATCAAGCAACATCAATTTTACTCTAAGTTGAACTTCAAGTATAGTAAAAATATGGAGGAAACATAAATGAGAGATCTAAACCCCTAAAAGAGTGAATGGTGATATACATTTTGAAACTTAATGGAGTTTTCCTGACGAAAGTGTTACACACCTCAGAATTAATAAAATTTAAAGTAATGTGGATTGGTCATACAAATATTGGCATCAAAGATGCCATGATTTTTTTTAATTGGATGTGTATGATAGTAATAACTACACATAAATTAAACTTGATTAAGATGTCAGTGTAATTTCAGGAGAAAAATGTAACAGCAAACATTGACAATAGTATCAAAGGAACGTTATTATCAGTGAATATCTTATCTAGTTTACAAATATATGTCATGCCAAAATATTCTGAATATATTTTTGATAAAATTTCTAGGCAGATAAATCTGGGATATGTAATAAGCAAAGAGTATCCACTTAGCCTGCAATAATAGAAATGATCCTTTAAGAAATCCACAATATTCTATTATGTACCAGGATTCCTAGCTTATTAGATTCATATCTCAGAACTGCATTTTCAATAGAATAAAAACACATGTGCATTTAGAATAATGGATTTCTAAATTTAGCAATATAATTTAAAAGCCAATAGCACTAACAGACTCATGAGATTGTTTTAAGAATTAAATTTATCACCAGATGCAAATTATCTAATGAAGCACAAGTAGCATTATATAACAATATTATATAATAGCATTATATAACAAATGCTAATATGCTTTATGGAACTTTAGAGTATACAAAATCTCCCAACATATAAAAAGTGTTTAGTAATTTCTCTATGTTATTCTGTAAGTTGATGAATTTAATCAAATAATATTTCTGATGTTATTGTTGTTCAGTCGCCCAGTCATGTCCACCTTTTTGCGACCCCATGGAGTACAGCACACCAGGCTTCCCTGTTCCTCACCATCTCTTGAATTTGCCCAAGTGCTGGCGATGGAATGAAACACCAACACTGCAGAGTGGTTTAAATCTTTGTATTTTTAACAATTGCTTTTTACAGCTGCTTTATTTTATATCCCTTGCACAACAACCTACAGGGCAAGTTGCCAAGCACTATGATTCAGAGACTATACAGTGCGCAGGCTCAGGGCGAGATAACCTTTACTTTGACTTATTTACTGCAGCTAAGACTTTGTTTTGGGGATCTTCCTTATCAACTTAGAATCCGTTTTGTCCCTGGGTCTGTTCTTTTTGAGGAATCAGAGAAACATCCTTGTGTGCAAGAAATGTTCTTTTCCCACGGGAACAAACAGAGGATTCTTAGCTGAACATCTCATTTGCAAGAATGTTCAGCCTTGGTTGAGAGTCTCATTTGCAAGCACTTCTCAACCTTCCTTATACCTAGTTCCCTACACTGGGCAGAACATCTTGTTTGCAAGAATGTTCAGCCCTGGTTGAGAGTCTCATTTGCAAGCACTTCTCAACCTTCCTTTTACCTTGTTCCCTACACCCAAGTTCATGTTCATTGCATCTGTGATGCCATCCACCATTTAATCCTCTGATGCCCTCTTCTGCTTCTGCCCTAAATCTTTCCAAGCATCAGGACTTTTCCAATGAATTGGTTGTTTGCAACAGATGACCAAAATACTGGAGCTTCAGCTTCAGCATCAGTCGTTTCAATGAAAATTCAGGGTTGACCTCGCTTAAGATTGATATCCTTGTTGTCCAAGGGCCTTGCATGAGTCTTCTCCAGCACTACAGTTCAAAAGCATCAATTCTGTGGCATTCTGCCTTCTTTACAGTCCAGCTCTCACAACTGAACATGACCACTCGGAAGACCATAGCCTTGACTATATGGACCTTTGTCGACAGGGTAATGTCTCTGCTTTTCAACACTCTGTCTAGGTTTGCCATCAGGTTCCTGCCAAGAAGCAATCATCTTCAGGTTTCATGGCTTCAGTCACAATCTGCAGTGATTTTGGAGCCCCAGAAGAGGAAATATGTATCTACCACATTTTCCCCTTCTATTTGCCATGCAATAATGGAGGCAGATACCATGATCTTAGTTTTTTTTTTAATATTTAATCTTAAGTTGGCTCTTTCACTCTCCTTGTTCACCTTCATCAAGAGGTTCTTTAGTTCCTCTTAGCTTTCTGCAAGTAGAGTGGTATCATCTGCATATCTGAGGTTGTTGATGTTTCTCCTGCTTATCTTGATTCCAGTTTATAATCCATCCAGCCTGGCGTTTCTCATGTTGTATTCAGTGTATAGGTTAAACAAACAGGGTGACAGAAGACAGCCTTATAATACTACTTTCTCAATCTTGAACTAAGTACTTGTTCCATACAGGGTTCTAACTATTGCTTTTTGACATGTTTCTGATGTACATTCTATTAAATGTTGCTTTCATATAATCTTAGAAAGAAAGAGCTATGTTTAAGCTAGAGGAAGGTAATATGATTCACAAGGAAAGGGGGCTTTGAATTAGTCAATTTCAGATATTTACATTTATTGAACATGAAAGAGCATTTTGTTATTCAACTATCAATTTATTCTGAAAGTGATTATTAACTACCTTCTGGGAGTTATTTAGGCCATACGAGACATTAGCAATGAAATAATAAATTAAGTGACCACTTATTTCCCAGAAATATGAAAAAAATAAAACTAAAAAAATATGTTTCTTGAAGGAGTTCTGTGATCAATATTAAGATTTACCTTTAAAAATTAAGATTGCATAAAATATATGTCTCCATTTTTAACAGGACTACCTGTTATTAGTAATTTAGATTAAAAAGAAAGATTATAATCTAGCTTGTTACCTTTGAAGATGAGAAAAATTTCTTACTCTTTTTATAATTTTAAAAATTATGCATTTGTGAAAGAGGGTAGACACAAATTATAGTAAAGCTGAAATAAAATGCCAGTCTTCACATTTCTTCATTATTTCATAAAATAGTCCTAATGAACCTATCTTTGCTAATCTTATGCTAAATACTACAGAGATGCTGTCAAAGGATTATTCTATATAAATTACCTAGTATAGTATATAGCAAAATAAAGTGTTTTAATATGCAAATTAGTTACTATCATTGATATTATTTATATTTATAAGTTAACAAGAAATAGTAATAACACCAACACAATTTGATACTCAAGAATGCTGTATTATAATTGAAATTTCATAATATATCACATACTTAAAATCTGTGCTAAGAATCCAAATTATTAAATAATATTTTGACAGCTTAGCATTCAAATAAATTGTCTGAATCAGAAATTTGTAAAGAATTCATAAATCAGATAGCCAACAGGCCAAATATCTCACTATTTTAATTACTTCATCTAGACCTTATCTAAAGAGAGGTAAATTTAAGAGAGAAACTCATATTTCCACTTAACTCCAAACCAGCATACTTATACCCTAATATTATTATCAGCTCAAAGAGCACACTACTTTATAGTAAACCAACCAATACTAAAATTTACCATGTAGCTATACCTACAACACTTCATCAGCATAATGGATCTCAAGGATAAAAGAGAGAGATTATGTGGTAAGATGCTGAAAATAGTAGTAATTCATTTAAATATATTGTATTCTTCTGACCTTGTCATCATTTTCAATTATTTTGGAGTCTTAAATTTTGACTGTTATATTTTAAAACTTTCCCAAAAATGTATTGAAGATAGAGAATTCTGTTGTCTGTTCAGTTCAGTTCAGTTCAGTTGTTCAGTCGTGTCCGACTCTTTGTGACCCCATGAACTGCAGTACGCCAGGCCTTTCTGTCCATCACCAACTCCCGGAGTTCACTCAAAACCACATCCATCGAGTTGGTGATGCCATCCAGCCATCTCATCCTCTGTCGTTCCCTTCTCCTCCTGCCCCCTCTTGTCTGTAAACCCTATCAAAAAAGCACCAATTTTAATTCAGCTCTTTAGTTTCAAAAAATGGACCCTAGATTTGTAAATTTGACACTCAAGAGTCAAGAGTCATATTACTGTTTTCTATTCCCCATAGTTCATTTCAAAAAGATAGGGTATTAATCTAGAATTAATTGTCACCTCTCCCTTACCTATGCTTTGAAGTAAGTTTCCATCAGTACCTGGTTTCTATCTTTCAGAGTTAGCACCTTCTGTAACTGTAACCATGCCTCTCACAGGGCCAGGGCCAGGGGATAAGATAGGGGTAAATAGTAGTTTTATTCCCAGTTTTTTAAGGAATCTCCACAGTGCTTTCCATAGTGACTGTATCTGTTTACATTTCCCAACAGTGCAAGAGGATTTCCTTTTCCACATCCTCTTTAGCATTTATTGTTTGTAAATTTTTTGCTGATGGCCATTCTGACCAGTGTGAAGTGATATTTCATTATAGCTTTGATTTGCATTTCTCTAACTATGAGAGATGTTGAGCATCTTTTCATGTGTTTGTTCACCAACTATATTTCATCTTTGGAGAAATATCTGTTCAGATTTTCCACTCAATTTTTGACTGGGTTCTTTGTTTTTCTGGTATTGAGCTGCATGAACTCCTTGTAAGTTTTGGAGATTAATCTTTATCAGTTTTTTCATTTACAACCTAGAAGGGTGGGATGGAGTGTGGACTGGGGGAGGGGTTCAAGATGGAGGGGGATATATGTATACTTATGGTTGATTCAACTTCAGCTTCTTCAGCATTACTGGTTGGGGCATAGACTTGGATTACCGTGATATTGAATGGTTTGCCTTGGAAACGAGCAGAGATAATTCTGTCGTTTTTGAAATTGCATTCAACTACTGCATTTTGGACTCTTTTATTGACTATGATGGCTACTCCATTTCTTCTAAGGGATTCTTGCCCACAGTAGTAGATATAATGGTCATCTAAGTTCAATTCACCAATTCCAGTCCATTTTAGTTCGATGATTCTTAAAATGTTGAAACTCACTCTTGTCTCTTGTTCGATCACTTCCAATTTGCCTTGATTCATGGATCACAATAAACTGGAAAATTCTGAGAGATATGAGAATACCAGACAACCTGACCTGCCTCTTGAGAAATCTGTATGCAACTCATAAGGCTGTATAGTGTCACTATGTTTATTTAACATATGCAGAGTACATCAGGAGAAACGCTGGCTAAAGGAAGCACAAGATAAAATCAACATTGCCAGGAGAAATATCAATAACCTCAGATACGAAGATGACAACACCCTTATGGCAGAAAGTGAAGAAACTAAAGAGCCGCTTAATGAATGTGAAAGAGGAGAGTGAAAAAGTTGGCTTAAAGCTCAACATTCAGAAAACTAAGATCATGGCATCTGGTCTGATTAATTCATGGCAGATAGATGGGGAAACAGTGGAAACAGTGGCTAACTTTATTTCTGGGGCCACCAAAATCACTGCGGATGGTAACTGCAGCCATGAAATTAAAAGATGCTTACTTCTTGAAAGGAAAGTTATGACCAATGTAGGCAGCATATTAAAAAGTAGAGACATTACTTTGCTAACAAAGGTCCATCTAGTCAAGGCTATGAACTTTCCAGTGGTCATGTATGGATGTGAAATTTGGACTATAAAGAAAGCTGAGCACCGAAGAATTGTTGCTTTTGAACTGTAGTGTTGGAGAAGATTTTTGAGAATCCAACTAGTCCATCCTAAAGGAGATCAGTCCTGAATGTTCATTGGAAGGACTGAGGCTGAAGCTGGAACTCCAGTACTTTGGCCACCTGATGCGAAGAGCTGACTCATTTGAAAAGACCCTGATGCTAGGAAAGATTGAAGGCGGGAGGAAAAAGGGGACGACAGAGGATGAGATGGTTGGATACCATCACCGACTCAATAGGCATGAGTTTGAGTAAACTCTGTGATTGGTGATGGACAGGGAGGCCTGTTGTGCTGCAGTTGGACACAACTGAGTGACTAAACTGAACTGAACTAATGGTTGATTCTTATTGGTGTATGGCAGAATACAACACAATATTGTAAAACAATTATCCTCCAATTAAAGCTAAATATATATATATATATATATATATATATATATATATATTGATGGAGTAAAGGCACAGTGCTGGTTCTACTGAGTTTATACACTGATCAGTGGAGGCAAACCGTAAATAGATATGCAAATAAAAAGAAATAACCATTCACAGACTGGCCTATGTGCTCCAAAGAAAAGTAATCATTTAAAACAGAACGGTATATAAAAACCTGACCAAACTTTTCTTCAGAGAGGGCTTAAGTAATCTAATATTTCTACATTAATGGATTTTTAGAATTTAACTAGGTGAAGGCTTGCTGGTTTGTGGAGAGGTGCTAATTATGTCCCAGTAAGCAACATATGCAGACTTTACTGTGGGAAGGAAGAGTAAGGAAATGAAGGGAAACTTCTGCAATTGGAGGTAGGAAATGTGCTATGCAGGGAAGACTAGAGCAGGGTCCAACCTGTAGAGTCATAGGTTAATTTTAAGGATTTTGACCTTTCTTCAGTCACCAAGTCACATTCAACTCATCACTACCCCATGGGATGCAACATGCCAGGCTTCCCAGACCCTCATCAACTCCTTGAATTTGTCCAAGTTCATGTCCATTGAATCAGGGATGCCATCCAACCATCTCATCCTCTGTCACCCTCTCCTCCCTCTGCCTTCAATTTTTTTCAAGCATCAGGGTCTTTTCCAATGTGTTGACAGTTCTCATCAGGTAGCCAAAGTATTGATGATGGCCTTTTGACCTTTATCTTAAGAAAAACGGGAAGTTATAATAAGGTTTTAAGTTTAAATTGGATAATAAACCATTTAATGCCATCTATTTTTTTTTTTTTTTTTTTTTGCCAACAAAATAGGCAAGAGATGTTGGTAGCTTGTCAGGAATTCATGGCTATGGGAAGAAGCGAACCCATAATACATAATACACTGTAAATATGCGCATATGCTATCTGTGCAATGAATTTAATAATAATCAAAGTAATGCTGGATATCAAAAAGAAAACTGATCCTTCAAAAGCATAAATGCCCTTGAATTAGGAGGAAAAATGGATATTTGCATAATTTGAAGGAGTGAGTTGATTTATTCCATTTCTGGAGTACTCATTCCCAGGTGTCTAGAGAATGACATAAAATGCTTCCCCTCTCCAACAAGGCACACTCCGTAAACTCCGCAAACTATGTCTGCCCACGGTCTAAATATCTGAAGAGTTAAGCTTAAATTTTCCTATTATTCATACAGTCCTAAGGCTGCTTGAAGTTAACTGTGATAAACTAGCCATTTTAGTGAATGATCTGAATGGTAGTCTCAGCAGCATTGGGTGCAAATTTATTCAAATTGACACTAAGGAAGTCATAGATCTCTCATCTGAAACACGCTATAGTATTTTTCTGTGCACCAAGAAAGCTAAAGAAGATAAAGGTTTATCTAGCAAGCCAGCATGAATACAGAAATCAACAGCACAGCTGAAATTTACGAGCTGTGCTTTCACTGTGTAGGATGGATTAATCTACAATTTCTGAAGACTGGTTTCTTGGAATGAGTTTTTAAGTAGTCTGAGAATCTATGGCTCATAAAAGGATATGAAATAAATGGAAAAATTTTAAGAGACAAAACAGGAAAAGTACTAATTCTAAATTGAATTAGGACAATTGATAAGAGCTACAACAGTGCTGCATCAACTGTTTCAATTAACAATCACTGCAATGCTTGATGTAGATATTGTTACTATCCCTATTTTATAGATGAAGATGCATAAAAAGTAATTTGCCCAAGTTATAGAATTGAAGAAAAGACAAATTATAGAATTTGAAACTGAGCCAATCGTGCCTCTGAATTAAGATTCACTGAACAAAACAATTATGCCACCCTTGCAAGGGTTAACAGAAAAGCTGACTCCAGAAAGTGTCCCTGGCAAAATGGATAGTCCCATTCTAGAATATAGAGAATAAGATAATGCTTTGTACTTCCTTTCCAGTTTAAAAACATAAGGTTCATACTGCAATTTGTTATATAAGGAACATCTACATTTAATCAACCTCCTGCTATTTTATTTATGCTATGCCTTAGAAAGAATCACTACAAACAAAGCTAGTGGAGGTGATGGAATTCTAGTTGAGCTATTTCAAATCCTGAAAGATAATGCTGTGAAAGTGCTACACTCAATATGCCAGCAAATATGGAAGACTCAGCAGTGGCCACAGGACTGCAAAAGGTCAGTTTTCATTCCAATCCCAAAGAAAGGCAATGCCAAAGAATGCTCAGACTACCAAACAATTGCACTCATCTCACATGCTAGTAAAGTAATGCTCAAAATTCTCCAAGCCAGGCTTCAGCAATACGTGAACCGTGAACTTCCTGATGTTCAAGCTGGTTTTAGAAAAGGCAGAGGAACCAGAGATCAAATTGTCAACATCCACTGCATCATCAAAAAAGCAACAGAGTTCCAGAAAAAACATCTATTTCTGCTTTATTGGCTATGCCAAAGCCTTTGACTGTATGGATCACAATAAACTGTGGAAAATTCTGAGAGAAAGGGGAATACCAGACCACCTGACAAGCCTCTTGAGAAATCTGTATGCAGGCCAGGAAGCAACAGTTAGAACTGGACATGGAACAACAGATTGGCTCCAAATAGGAAAAGGAGTATGTCAAGGCTGTATATTGTCACCCTGCTTATTTAACTTCTATGCATAGTACATCATGAGAAACGCTAGACTTGAAGAAACACCAGCTGGAATCAAGATTGCTGGGAGAAATATCAATAAGCTCAGATATGCAGATAACACTACCCTTATGGCAGAAAGTGAAGAGGAACTAAAAAGCCTCTTGTGGAAACAGTGTCAGACTTTATTTTGGGGGGCTCCAAAAACACTGCAGATGGTGACTGCAGCCATGAAATTACAAGATGCTTACTCCTTGGAAGAAAAGTTATGACCAACCTAGATAGCATATTCAAAAGTAGAGATATTACTTTGCCGACTAAGGTCCGTCTAGTCAAGGCTATGGTTTTTCCAGTGGAAATGTATGGATGTGAGAGTTGGACTGTGAAGAAGGCTGAGTGCTGAAGAATTGATGGATTTGAACTGCGGTGTTGGAGAAGACCCTTGAGAGTCCCTTGGACTGCAAGGAGATCCAAACAGTACATTCTGAAGGAGATCAGTCTTGGGTGTTCTTTGGAAGGAATGATGCTAAAGCTGAAGCTCCAGTACTTTGGCCACCTCATGTGAAGAGTTGATTCATTGGAGAAAACTCTGATGCTGGGAGGGATTGGTGGCAGGAGGATAAGGGGATGACAGAAGATGAGATGGCTGGATGGCATCACTGACTCAATGGACGTGAGTCTGAGTGAACTCCGTGAGATGGTGATGGGCAGGCAGGTGTGGCATGCTGCAATTCATGGGGTTGCAAAAAGTCGGACAAGACTGAGTGACCTAGCTGAACTGAACTGTTGCCTTAAAGTAGCAGAAAGATTTGTTTGATTAGCAAGAAAACAAAAAAATGATGCTTCCTAGAGAAGGAGATATCTCAGATTGACTACTGATTGCACTTAAAAACTGGGATCTTTGGAAAGGTTTATTAATTCAAATGTTTCAGGGAAGCATAAAATAAAAAGATGACTCTGTTTTGTGTATTGAAATAAGTTACTGCTTTGACAGCATTCATTTGGCATCACATACCAAAACAAAAAAGAAAACAAAATAGAATAACAGCAAAATGAACCTGGCAGAAAAAGATACTCAAACATTTGCTTTCAGTTCAGTTCAGTTGCTCAGTCGTGTCCAACTCTTTGCGACCCTATGAATCGCAGCATGCCAGGCCTCCCTGTCCATCTCCATCTCCCGGAGTTCACTCAGACTCACATCCATCGAGTCTGTCATGCCATCAAGCCATCTCATTCTCGGTCGTCACCTTCTCCTCCTGCCTCCAATCCCTCCCAGCATCAGAGTCTTTTCCAATGAGTCAACTCTTCGCATGAGGTGGCCAAAGTACTGGAGCTTCAGCTTTAGCATCATTCCTTCCAAAGGAATCCCAGGGTTGAGCTCCTTCAGAATGGACTGGTTGGATCTCCTTGCAGTCCAAGGGACTCTCAAGAGTCTTCTCCAACACCACAGTTCAAAAGCATCAATTTTTCAGTGCTCAGCCTTCTTCACAGTCCAACTCTCACATCCATACATGACCACAGGAGAAACCATAGCCTTGACCAGATGGACCTTAGTCAGCAAAGTCATGTCTCTTCTTTTGAATATGCTATCTAGGTTGATCATAACTTTTCTTCGAAGGAGTAAGCGCCTTTTAATTTCATGGCTGCAGTCACCATCTGCACTGATTTTGGAGCCCCAAAAAATAGTCTGACACTGTTTCCACTGTTTTCCCATCTATTTCTCATGAAGTGATGGGACCAGATGCCATGATCTTCCTTTTCTGAATGTTGAGCTTTAAGCCAACTTTTTCGCTCTCCTCTTTCACTTTCATCAAGAGGTTTTTTAGTTCCTCTTCACTTTCGGCCATAAGGGTGGTGTCATGTGCATATCTGCGGTTATTGATATTTCTCCAGGAATCTTGATTCCAACTTGTGTTTCTTCCAGTCCAGTGTTTCTCATGATGGACTCTGCACAGAAGTTAAATAAGCAGGGTGACAATAGACAGCCTTGATGTACTCCTTTACCTATTTGGAACCAGTCTGTTGTTCCATGTGCAGTTCTAACTGTTGCTTCCTGACCTGCATACAGATTTCTCAAGAGGCTGGTCAGGTGGTCTGGTATTCTCATCTCTTTCAGAATTTTCCACAGTTTATTGTGATCCACACAGTCAAAGGCTTTGGCATAGTCAATAAAGCAGAAATGGATGTTTTTCTGGAACTCTCTTGCTTTTCCATTATCCAGCCGATGTTGGCAATTTGATCTCTGGTTCCTTTGCCTTTTCTAAAACCAGCTTGAACATCAGGGAGTTCACGGTTCATGTATTGCTGAAGCCTGGCTTGGAGAATTTGGCGCATTACTTTACTAGCATGTGAGATGAGTGCAATTGTTTGGTAGTTTGAGCATTCTTTAGCATTGCCTTTCTTTGGGATTGGAATAAAAGCTGACCTTTTGCAGTCCTGTGGCCACTGCTGCGTCTTCCATATTTGCTGGCATATTGAGTGTAGCACTTTCACAGCATTATCTTTCAGGATTTGAAACAGCTCAACTGGAATTCCATCACCTCCGCTAGCTTTTTCGCAGTGATGCTTTCTAAGGCCCACTTGACTTCACATTCCAAGGTGTCTGACTCTAGATTAGTGATCACAACATCATGATTATCTGGGTCATGAAGATCTTTTTTGTGCAGTCTTCCATGTATTCTTGCCACCTCTTCTTAATATCTTCTGCTTCTGTTAGGTCCACACCATTTCTGTCAAATTAGAATTTTAGGACAAATCAAACACAGCTTGAAATCTATGGTTTCTCTTTCTTACCAAATGGATAATAGAAAGTGTCTACCTCTACAGTGAAAAAATGTCCACTGGTTGTTACTTTCACTGAAGTTATGTTTCGTTAACCCTCTACTCTGATCCATATTGGGATAAGCATATGAATTGTACTTTGTCTGCTTTATTGATTTTTTTTTTTCTTTATGCCTCTCTTCTTTGCTTTACTCTAACCTCCCATGTTCCTGCTCAGTCACTCAGTTGTGTTGGATCCTTTGCTACCCCATGGTCCTTAGCCCACCAGGCTCCTCTGTCCATGAGTTTTTTCAGGCAAGAATACTGGAGTGGATTGCCATTCCCAGCCTCCAGGGGATCTTCCAGATCCAGGGATGGAAACTACATCTCCTGTGTCTCTGGCATTGGCTGGCAGACTCTTTGCCACTAAGGCACGTAGGAAGCCCTAGCCCAGCACCTGCCTGCTCACTAGCTAGGCAGCTAGATTGCATGATTTGTTTACTCCTTTACCATTATTTGGGCTCTTCTTCTTCATTCAACTGAATGTTCATCTGTTTGCTTTCCATCAATCCTTAACTCTCTCATACTTTCAAAACACAGATAAACTGAAATTTTCAAAAGTTTTCCTGCATTGATATGAAAGAAATGTAGCAACTTTTGTAACTATTCTACTAAAAGATTATTTGTAGAAAAATATAAATTAGAACAGTAAATATAGCGCACTTGTTTCTTTTTTTTTATTTCTTTTTTCTATTCTCATTCAGTTCAGTCCAGTCGCTCAGTCGTGTTCGACTCTTTTTGACCCCATGGATTGCAGCACGCCAGGCCTCCCTGTCCATCATCAACTCCCGGAGTAAACCTAAACCCATGTCCATCCAGTCAGTGATGCCATCCGACTATCTCATCCACTGTTGTTCCGTTCTCCTCCTGCCCCCAATCCCTACCAGCATCAGAGTCTTTTCCAATGAGTCAACTCTTTACATGAAGTGGACGAAGTACTGGAATTTCAGCTTCAACATAAGTCCTACCAATGAACACCCAGGACTGATCTCCTTTAGGATGGACTGGTTGGATCTCCTTACAGTCCAAGGGACTCTCAAGAGTCTTATGCAACCCCACAGTTCAAAGGCATCAATTCTTTGGTGCTCAGCTTTCTTCACAGTCCAACTCTCACATTCATACATTTCCACTGGAAAAACCATAGCCTTGACTAGACAGACCTTTGTTGGCAAAGTAATGTCTCTGCTTTTTAACATGCTATCTAGGTTGATCATAACTTTCCTTCCAAGGAGTAAGCATCTTTTAATTTCATGGCTAAATTCACCTGTCATCATTAGGTCCCCCAAATTGAAAAGGTTTGCCTGAGTATATGAGTTCACATGAGCACAGACAGACAGGCACACACACACACCATGCTCACACATACAAACACAAAGAACAGACATGGACATACAAGCTCCCATAGTTAGAATAGCATACTTGATTCCATAAGTTCTTTTTTTTTGTTTGTTTCAAGAAAGTACCAATTAACTGTTATGTGTGGAAAATACATCATTAATAATATAGTTCCATCAAAAATTATTGAGGTTCTGAGTAACCAGTAGTTAAGCAGACATGGGACATATCCTTCTCAGAAATGGTACCAAAATATACTTGAATATAAGGGAAATTAATCTTTGATAGAAATTAAAATATGGATCACCTCTGAGATCCAACAGTTGAGAAAACTGTTAGGATATTACACATCTTAACATTGTTGACAGTTGCATAAATTTATCCCTTTTCAACTTTACTGTTATGTAAGTTACTTTTTATGAAATATTTTACAGTTAAAAAAAGAGACACATGGAGTATACATGTATGCTAAGTCGTTTCAGTCATGTCCAACTCTTTGCTACCCTGTGGACTGTAGCCCTCCAGGCTCCTATGCCCATGGAATTCTCTACTCTAGAATACTGGAGTGCATTGCCATGACTTTCTCCAGGGGATCTTTCAAACCTATGAATAGAACCTGCATCTCATGTATCTTGCATTGGCAGGCGAGTATTTTACCATTAGCAACATCTGGGAAACTCAACATGGAGTATAAATTACTCTCAATTACTTATCTTCAACAATATGTAGGTAACCTACACCTTTCTCATTAGCCTTTTGACTTCCTTGATAATTGTCTCTTTCCTCTTATTTTGTAGGAAAGTCACTTCAACAAAGTCATTTTACAAAGTTGACATATAAAGAGGTTGACTTATAAGTTGACTTATAATGCATTAATGTCTCAAAAATAAAATCACAATCAATAATAATTATACTATTAGGTCATACAAAAGGAAATTATGTTCAGCAGTTTCTCTTCCATCATTTTTACCCAAGCTGCATACACAACCAGAGAACAAAGTATTCTTACCCAGGAGGGAAAAGAGATATTTTAATAAGTTAAGTATATATCAAAGTTTCATTGACTAGTTAGATAGCTGAGTTCAGTTCAGTCGCTCAGTCCTGTCTGACTCTTTGTGACCCCATGAATCGCAGCATTCCAGGCCTTTCTGTCCATCACCAACTCCCGGAGTTCACTCAAACTCACATCCATCGAGTCGGTGATGCCATCCAGCCATCTCATCCTCCGTCGTCCCCTTCTCCTCCTGCCCCCAATCCCTCCCAGCATCAGAGTCTTTTCCAAAGAGTCAGCACTTCGCATGAGGTGGCCAAAGTACTGGAGTTCCAGCTTTAGCATCATTCCTTCCAAAGATTACCCAGGACTGATCTCCTTTACAATGGACTGGTTGGATCTCCTTGCAGTCCAAGGGACTCTCAAGGGTCTTCTCCAATACCACAGTTCAAAAGCATCAATTCTTTGGTGCTCAGTTAGATAGAGGAAATTCCAAATCAGGGTACTTGTAGTTCATACAAATGCAAAAGTGAGGGCTATTCACAAAATCAACAAACTTATGAATAATTATAGTGAACTTTATTTATATTTAGAATGTGTTATAACAATTACAAAATTTTAAAACAATATCAAAATAAAAAACTGGATAATTGTTTTGAGTTAATTAAACACTCTAAAAATACACATTTCTCTATACTTTTGTCTGTATACACTTTGACAAAATATTATGATGTGATCTTCTTTAGGAAGAAAATGAGATAATTCTTGCCTCTAACATGGTTTTCATTTTTATTTTTTTTTTACTTCTTAATTGCTTAGAAATTTTATTTTCCTCTTCACACTTATTGGCAACATCAGTCACATTTTTTAGAAAGTAAAATTTGGAAAATAAAATGTGCTTTGCATACAAGCTGTAAGAATTTAAAGTATATCACGTTTTATATTTGATTAAGTATTTTTGAATTGATTTATCTGCAATATATCATTGTATTGGCACATTTGTGTTTTTATCTTACCTACATTAATGCCAGAATTTTTCTTTACGTAAGAAAGATATAAAATGTTTACAAGTATACATATGATTCACACTTTTAATTAATTTGATTATCAAATAAGTTTATTCATCCACATAAATTTATCTCTTCCTCTTAATTATCTTCTATGTATGTATTATCTATTTTTTTCAAAATTGATCCCTATATGTAAAAGTATTTCTATTAGCTTTTTACTTTATTCTGTTTTTCAAACTATATAATTTTATCTGAATTTTCTGTACTTAATTACTTATACAATATCCAACATAATTGTCTTAAGTTTTCTTCATAAGACAAATCAGGAGTAAATAATTTCTGACTTGATTTATTCAAGTGTCCCAAATCATCTTGCTAAATTGCAGTTAAAAATAATTTACCAAGCTTAATAGATCCTGCATGTGCTTTAAGAAAGGGAAAAGGATATATGCTAATCCTTATAATTAGATATCCTATACAATCAAGTTTTATAATTTTACACATCTAATGACAGGAGGAATATCCATAGACTAACTTTCAGCTCCATGTCCAACTCTTTTCGACCTGATTCCATGGACAGTAGCCTGCCAAGCTCCTCTGTCCATGGGATTCTCCTGGCAGGAATACTGGAGTGGGTAGCCATTCCCTTTTCCAGGGTATCTTTCCAACCCACGGATGAAACCCAGGTCACCTGCATTGCAGGAAGATTCTTTACCTGCTAAACCATCAGGGAGGTCCTAATTTTCGGCTCCACACACTGCAAAAACCTGTTTCTCCTCTTCCAACTATAAACTTCACATCACACACTGGGACTCAGAGCAGGCTACCCCTATATATGTCACCATGGTATGTTTGTTATTTTTAATTAAAGTTACTAATGGCAACCCACTCCAGCGTCCTTGCCTTGAGAATCCCAGGGACGGGGGAGCCTGGTGGGCTGCCATCTATGGGCTCACACAGAGTCGGACACGACTGAAGCGACTTAGCAGTAGTGGTAGTAGTGAAACAGTTGATACCAGAAGGACACTCTGACTCTCCTCTCTCCCTCCCTGAAAATAAGAAATCAATCTGCCCTGTGAAAGGTATCCTCCCTATGCCAGGAAGTAGAGAGACAGGGCTTGTTACTTATCCACTAATTTACTACCCCAAGCCCAAACTCTATTATCTTATCAATTTTTAACAAATGCATTGTTTCTTTGTTTGAAAGTATAAAAACTTCCTGCTTAAGTCATTTTACTTATGTTTATCTGTTTTGTGTCAGTTTAATTACTAGACTAGTCAGAAGAACCTAGAAGGGTATAGGAAATGTTTTCCTCCCAATGTTGTTAGACTAACACATCTGACTTTGCATCTCCCACTTTAATGCCAACTGAATCTACAGAGTGAGAGGTACTTGTCTTCCTGGAAACCATTTTAATACCGAGAAGACTAAGTATAACTTAATTATACAGAAAATTGACTGTGAAGCAATTGGATATATTCTACAAAATGTAAACTAAATGTGTCAGCAAGTGAATTTCAGATAGCTAGATCACAAAAGTGCCTGCCAAGTCACCCAACAAGAAGAGCAGTAAGATGTGGAATAAAATGAAAGCTGGAATGAAAAGAGGTAGCAGCCTTAACTGACTGTGATTAAAATATCTTCCTTCTGTAAATTTTACCCAAACAAAACAAAAAGACCTCTTTTTTGTAGTCATAGAATTCCTTCTAATAGTTCAAAACAACTCTTTCTGCAAGGGTTCTGAAGCCTCACATCACCAGCTTCATGGTTAATCTGCTTGTGATTATAAGAGGGACACAATGAAACCACTTGCCTCATTTCTGTTAACTTTTGCATTTCTGTTCATTTACATTTTTGACTCTTTCCAACTTGCATACCATATCTAACCATTTTCCAGTTTTGCATAATGTATAACTGAAATAACTTTTAAATCTGTACTTCTGTTCTCTTCTCATTTGCTGTGTAAGCCCTGACAGTTGGCTTCTCTTTTTGTAATATAAGTGCCCGGCTTAAGCTTTGATTACTGAGACATCCACTTCAAAGAGGTCTATCTCAAATAAACACATTGCCAGCCACACTCTAGATAAAGGGTCAGTCCCCTTTCCTTCACTGAAGCTCTTTTGTTTTAGAAACCCTGGTTGATTTTGATAAGTGCCCATTTGGGGCCACTTGTATTTTTATTTTTTTCTCTTCCCTCACTTTAGATTTCTGCCTTTATGCTTTAAATTCACCAATAACGAATGAGTTTGTGAAACCCTAGGCTCCCACAGACTATGTCAATAAAAGGTTACTAGGCTCCAATGAGCTAACTCATTGGAAAAGACCCTGATGCTGGGAAAGATTGAAGGCAGGTGAAGGGGATGACAGAAGATGGCGTCACAGACTCGATGACATGAGTTTGAATAAACTCCAGGAGATAGTGAAGGACAGGGAAGACTAGCATGCTGCAGTCTATGGAGTTTCAAAGAATTGGACAAAACAGTGACTGAACAACAACAGGCTTACATGCTCTCTTTCTCTCTCTACTCTCAATCTCAATATGTGGCTTCAGGTGTGCTAAGTAATTTCCAGGTCTCATAAATAAAAACTTTATTTCTTTTCAGTTTCCTGATGGCTACAGCTGAAGAATCAGAAGGGCTGGTCCCACCATAATATTGGTTATTGATAGGATGAAATTTTCATACAGCATCATTATTACCTCTTTGGTTTGAGTATTTTGATTACCATCTATTCTATCATCAGTTCAGGAGAGATCAATCACTCAGTTCAGTTCAGTTCAGTTGTTCAGTCATGTCCAACTCTTTCTGACCCCATGGACTGCAGCACGCCAGGTTTCCCTATCTAACACCAATTCTTGGAACTTGCTCAAACTCTTTTCCATTGAGTCAGTGATGCCATCCAACCATCTCATTCTCTGTCATCCTCTTCTCCTCCTTCCTTCAGTCTTTCCCAGGATCAGGGTCTTTTCCAGTAAGTCAGTTCTTTGCATCAGGTGGCCAAAGTATTGAAGCTTCAGATTCAGCTTCAGCATCAATTTCAGCTTCAGCATCAGTCCTTCCAATGAATATTCAAGACTGATTTCTTTAGGACAGACTGTTTTGATCTCCTTGCAGTCTAAGACACTCTCAAGAGAGTCTTCTCCAATACCACACTTCAAAAGGATCAGTTCTTCGGTGCTCAGCTTTCTTTACAGTCCAACTCTCACATCCATACAAGACAATTGGAAAACCATAGCTCTGACTAGATGGAACTTTGCTAGCAAAGTAATGTCTCTGCTTTTTAATATGCTATCTATGCTGGTCATAGCTTTTCTTTCAAGGAGCAAAGGTCTGTTAATTTCATGGCTGTAGTCACCATCTGCAGTGATTTTGGAGCCTAAGAAAATAAAGTCTGTTGCTGTATCTGTTGTTTCTGCAACTATTTGCCTTGCAGTGATGGGACTGGATGCCATGATCTTTGCTTATTGAAAGTTGAGTTTCAAGCCAGCTTTTTCACTCTCCCTATTTCACTTTCATCAAGAGGCTCTTTAGTTCTTTTTTGCTTTCTTCCATAAGGGTGGTATCATCTGTGTATCTGAGATTATTGATATTTCTCCCAGAAATTTGATTTCACTTTGTGCTTCATCCAGCCTATCATTTCATTTGATGTACCCTGCATATAAGTAAATAAGTAGGGTGACAATATGCAGCCTTGAAGTACCCCTTGCCCAATTTGGAACCAGTCCATTATTCCATGTCTGATTCTAATTGTTGCTTCTTGACCAGCATATAGGTTTCTCAGGAGATGGATAAGGTGGTCTGGTATTTTCATCTCTTTAAGAATTTTCCACAATGGGTTGTGATCCACAGTCAAAGGCTTTAACATAGTCAATGAAGCAGAAGCAGATGTTTTTCTGGAACTCTCTTGATTTTTCTGATTCAGTGGAGGTTGGTAATTTTATTTCTAGTTCTTCTGCCATTTATAAATCCAGCTTGAACATCTGGAAGTTCTCAGTTCACACACTGTTGAACTCTAACTTGGAGAATTTTGAGCATTTACTTTGCTAGAGTGCGAGATGAGTACAGGCGCAGGCGGCTGCTGCCAGTGCACTAAGCGCAGTGGAGAGGAGCTACCCTACATCCGAGGTCAGGGGCAGCGGCCTAGAGTGCCAGGCTGCGACAGTGCAGGAACGGCTGAGAGGAGCTACCCCATGTCTGAGGTAGGGATGGTGGCCAAGAGGAGCTACCCCATGTCCAAGGTCAGGGGCGACGGCATAGAGGAGCCACCGCACGTCCGAGGCCAGGGGAAGTGCCCGAGGCCAGGGGCAGCAGCCGGGAGGAGCAACCCCACACCGGAGGCCAGGGGCAGTGGCCAGGAGGAGCAACCCCATGTCCAAGGAGTGGTGGCTGCAAGGGCGCAGGAGGGCCTAGAGGAGCCATCCCATGTTAAAGGTCAGGAAGGGTGGCAGTGAAGAGATACCCCTCATCCAAGGTAAGGAGTAGCGGCCGTGCATTGCTGGAGCAGCCATGAAGAGATACCCCACGTCCAAGGTAAGAGAAACCCAAGTAAGACAGTAGGTGTTGCAAGAGGGCATCAGAGGGCAGACACACTGAAACCATACTGCCAGAAAAGTAGTCAATCGAATCACATTAGGACCACAGCCTTGTCTAATTGAATGAAACTAAGCCATGTCCACGGGGCAACCCAAGATGGGTGGGTCATGGTGGAGAGGTCTGACAGAATATGGCCCACTGGAGAAGGGAATGGCAAAGCACTTCAGTATTCTTGCCTTGAGAACCCCATGAACAGTATGAAAAGGCAAAATGATAGGATACTGAAAGAGGGACTCCCCAGGTCAGTAGGTGCCCAATATGCTACTGGAGATAAGTGGAGAAATAACTCAAGAAAGAATGAAGGTTTGGAGCCAAAGCAAAAACAATACCCAGCTGTGGATGTGACTGGTGATAGAAGCAAGGTCCAATGCTGTAAAGAGCAATATTGCATAAGAACCTGGAATGTCAGGTCCATGAATCAAGGCAAATTGGAAATGGTCAAACAAGAGATGGCAGGAGAGAACATTGACATTCTAGGAATCAGTGAACTAAAATGGACTGCAATGGGTGAATTGAACTCAGATGACCATTATATCTACTACTGCGGGGAGGAATCCCTCAGAAGAAATGGAGTAGCCATCATGGTCAACAAAAGAGTCCGAAATGCAGTACTTGGAGGCAGTCTCAAAAATGACAGAATGATCTCTGTTCATTTCCAAGGCAAACCATTCAATATCACAGTAATCCAAGTCTATGTTCCAATGAATAATGCTGAAGAAGCTGAAGTGGAATGGTTCTCTGAAGACCTACAAGACCTTTTAGAACTAACACCAAAAAAAGATGTCCTTTTCATTACAGGGGACTGGAATGCAAAAACAGAAAGTCAAGAATCACCTGGAATAATAGGCAAATTTGGCCTTGGAATGTGTAATGAAGTAGGGTAAAGACTAATAGAGTTTTGCCAAGAAAATGCACTGGTCATAGCAAACACCCTCTTCCAACAACACAAGAGAAGACTATACATGGACCTCACCAGATGGTCAACACCAAAATCAGATTGATTATATTATTTGCAGCCAAAGATGGAGGAGCTCTATACAGCAAAAATAAAACAAGACCAGGAGCTGACTGTGGCTCAGATCATGAACTCCTTATTGTTAAATTCAGATTAAATTGAAGAAAGTAGGGAAAACCACTAGACCATTCAGGTATGACCTAAATCAAATCCCTTATGATTATACAGTGGAAGTGAGAAATAGATTTAAGGGCCTAGTTCTGATAGAATACTTGAAGTACTATAGAATGAGGTTTGTGACATTGTACAGGAGACAGGGATCAAGACGATCCCCATGGAAAAGAAATGCAAAAAAGCAAAATGGCTGTCTGGGGAGGCCTTACAAACAGCTGTGAAAAGAAGGGAAGTGAAAAGCAAAGGAGAAAAGGAAAAATATAAACATCTTAATGGAGAGTTCCAGAGAATAGCAAGAAGAGATAAGAAAGCCTTCTTCAGTGATCAATGAAAAGAAATAGAGGAAAAGAACAGAATGGGAAAGACTAGAGATCTCTTCAAGAAAATTAGAGATACCAAGGGAATATTTCATGCAACGATAGGCTCAATAAAGCACAGAAATGGTATGGACCTAACAGAAGCAGAAGATATTAAGAAGAGGTGGAAAGATTACACGGAAGAACTGTACAAAAAAGATCTTCATGACCCGGATAATCAGGATGGTGTGATCACTCATCTAGAGCCAGACATCCTGGAATGTGAAGTCAAGCGGGCCTTAGACAGCATCACTACGAACAAAGTTAGTGGAGGTGATGGAATTCCAGTAGAGCTATTTCAAATCCTGAAAAATGATGCTGTGAAAGTGCTACACTCAATATGCCAGCAAATTTGGAAAACTCAGGAGTGGCCACAGGACTGGAAAAGGTCAGTTTTCATTCCAATCCCAAAGAAAGGCAATGCCAAAGAATGCTCAAACTACCAAACAATTGCACTCATCTCACATGCTAGTAAAGTAATGCTCAAAATTCTCCAAGCCAGGCTTTAGCAATAGGTGAGCCGTGAACTTCTTGATGTTCAATCTCGTTTTAAAAAGGCAGAGGAACCAGAGATCAAATTACCAGCATCTGCTGGATCATCGAAAAAGCAAGAGAGTTCCAGAAAAACATTTATTTCTGCTTTATTGACTATGCTGAAGCCTTTGACTGTGTGGATCACAATAAACTGTGGAACATTCTGAGAGAAAGGGGAATACCAGACCACCTGACCAGCCTCTTGAGAAATCTGTATGCAGGTCAGGAAGCAACAGTTAGAACTGAACATGGAACAACAAACTGGTTCCAAATAGGAAAAGGAGTACGTCAAGGCTGTCTATTGTCACCCTGCTTATTTAACTTCTATGCAGAGTCCATCATGAGAAACACTGGACTGGAAGAAACACAAGCTGGAATCAAGATTCCTGGAGAAATATCAATAACCTCAGATATGCACATGACACCACCCTTATGGCAGAAGGTGAAGAGGAACCAAAAAGCCTACTGAGGAAAGTGAAATAGGAAAGTGAAAAAGTTTGCTTAAAGCTCAACATTCAGAAAACGAAGACCATGGCATCCTCTCCCATCACTTCATGGGAAATAGATGGGAAAACAGTGGAAACAGTGTCAGCCTTTATTTTGGGGGGCTCTTAAATCACTGCAGATGGTCACTGCACCCATGAAATTAAAAGACGCTTGCTCCTTGGAAGAAAAGTTATGACCAACCAGATAACATATTCAAAAGCAGAGACATTACTTTGCCGACTAAGGTCCGTCTAGTCAAGGCTATGGTTTTTCCATTAGTCATGTATGGATGTGAGAGTTGGACTGTGAAGAAGCCTGAGCGCCGAAGAATTGATGCTTTTGAACTGTGGTGTTGGGGAAGACTCTTGAGGGTCCCTTGGACTGCAAGGAGATCCAAGCAGTCCATTCTGAAGGAGATCAGCCCTGGGATTTCTTTGGAAGGAATGATGCTAAAGCTGGAACTCCAGTACTTTGGCCACCTCATGCGAAGAGTTGACTCATTGGAAAAGACTCTGATGCTGGGAGGGATTGGAGGCAGGAGGAGAAGGGGACGACCGAGGATGAGATGGCTGGATGGCATTACTGACTCGATGGACGCAATTCTGAGTGAACCACGGGATTTGGTGATGGACAGGGCGGTCTGGCGTTCTGCGATTCACGGGGTCTCAAAGAGTTGGACACTACGGAGTGACTGAACTGAACTGAACTGAGATGGATACAGTTGTGTGATAGTTTGAATATTATTTGGCATTGCCTTTCCTTGGGATTGAAATGAAAATTGACCTTTTCAGCTCGGTAGCCACTGCTTAGTTTTTCAGATTTTTTGGAGTATTGTACACAGTGCTTTCACAGCATCATCTTTTAGGCTTTGAAGCAGCTCACCTGAAATTCCATCACCTCCATTAGTTTTGTCTGTAGAGATACTTCCTAAGGCTCACTTGACTTCCCACCCCAGATCACCTGGCTCTAGGTGATTGATCACAGCATTATGGTTATCTGGGCCATCAAGATCTTTTTGTATAATTCTTCTGTGTATTCTTTCCACCTGTTCTTAATATCTTCTCCTTCTGTTAGTTCCGTACAATTTCTTTCCTTTTTTGCACCCATTTTTGCATGATATTTTCCCTTGATATTCCTAATTTTCTTGAAGAGATCTCTAGTCTTTCCCGTTCTATTGTTTTCCTCTGTTTCTTTGCATTGATCACTGAGGAAGGCTTTCTTATCTCTCCTCATTATTCTTTGGAACTCTGCATTCAGATGGGTATATCTTTCCTTTTCTCCTTTCCCTTTAGTTTCTCTCCTTTTTTTCAGCTATATGTAAGGCCTCCTCAGACAACCATTTTGACTCTTTGCATTTCTCCTCCTTGGCATGTTGTGATCATGGCCTCCTTTACAAAGTTACAAACCTCCACCATTTTCCTTCAGCTACTCTATCAGATCTAATCCCTTGAATCCATTTGTCACTTCTACTGTATAATTGTAAAAGACTTTTAGGTCATACTTGAGTTGTCTAGTGGTTTTCCCTAGTTTCTTCAGTTAAGTCTGAATTTTGCAACGAGTAGTTTGTGATCTAAGCCACAGTTAGCTCCCAGTCTTGTTTTTGCTGAATGCATAAGAGCTTCTCCATCTTTGACTGCAAAGAATATAATCAACCTGATTTCAGTGTTGACCGTCTGGTAATGTCCATATGTAGAGTTGTCTCTTGTGTTGCTGGAAGAGGGTGTTTGCTATGACCAGTGTGTTCTCTTGGCGAAATTGTTAGACTTTGCCCTGCTTCATTTTGTATTCCATGGTCAAACTTGTCTGTTACTCCAGGTATCATTTGACTTCCTACTTTTGTATCCCAGTTCCCTATATTGAAAAGGACATCTTATTTTTTTGGTGTTAGTTCTAAAAGGTCTTGTCATGGTATCTTTCTCATTCATGGCTGCAACTCATAGTTCTTCCCTATTCAGTTTTGTTTCATATGTTGGTACCATATCAATATTCTAAATTATATCAATATCTTCCAATTGTTTTCATACTTCTGTTTTCCTCACTTTCCTTTAATACTCCCCCTTGTCTAACAAATTAGGTGCAAACTGCTAAGCATGGTTTCAAAACCCCTATATTTGGGCTTTATCTTATCTTTGCAAAAAATATTAATAATAATGATCAGCTAATAAGTATTTCTATAACTACAGGTAGTTCATACTTTCCAAAGATTGTTGTTTACTCAACGGATTTCTCAGTGTTAGCATAGTACTTTACAAATACCCTTTTTCATTTTTTTGTTGTTGAATGGAAGTGAAAGACCAGAGTATAATGAACTGATGTGATCACAGTGAATGCAAATCGAATCTCTCTCTGACAGTTGCTTTTTGCATCACTCAAGTGTCTAGATATTTGCAGATAAGAAATATGCTAACCCAAATTAACAAGTAATCACACTTTGCCAGTTATCACTTAAGAATATCAAAAGATACTCAGAGAAGTCCAGATTTTATATGTAACTGTATCTCTCCCAGGAAACGTCACGGAAAATAAGTATTTCTCTCTATAAAGAACCTTTTGCAAATGTTGTGATTTATACTTTTGCATTATATCTTGATAATTCTATTCATCTCTCTTCTATTTGCTCTGATCCATCTCCATAACTACTATCCTTCTATTTCAAATAATCGTTAAATATTTTCTGAAATGATTCAGAAACAGCCTCTATCTCTGCCTCCAATTTCCTACATGGATAATATATGTCCTTCATTATCATCATTAATCTTTCACATATACAAAATCCTTTATAACCCATGCTCCAAAATGTTTAAAACTTTTTATTAAGCTACTTTTAAAAGTTGCATGCCATATAGTTTACTAGTCTCATTCTTTGAAGATTCTGGTTCATTGGTATTAAAATGGTAACCCACTCCAGTATTCTTGCCTAGAGGATTCCATGGACAGAGAAGCTCAGAGGTCTACAGTCCAAGGAGTCACAAAGAGTTGAACAAGACTCAGCGACTAACCCAAGATAGATAGCTGAATGATTTTCCAAGGTGATTTTTATTTTTAGGCAAGTTTAAGTATTATTGAAGTCTATGTTATGTCCAGATACTGTACAACACCTTATTTTAGATCAGAAAAAGAATCATTAGCCTATTCATCTGAAGCAATAGTGCAAGAAGATAAAGTGAAAAGTGTTGAAATATCAAATAAGTCAAGCACATCCAGTGGCAATATAAAATTCTTTATAGTAAACTATAGTCCCTTTGTAGTTATCATCCATGTGGATCTGACACCATTCCTATCAGCATAGCCAGGAGTCAGGAAGATGAGCTGGATTTGAAGTGGTGGAGAATAGAGACGACATAAGAGCCTTCAAAATTTAAGTCTTTGTGCTTCACATCTGCCTTCCAAAACTTGTGTAAGTTCCTCTTTGGGTCTAGAACGGTTCAGGAAGGAGGACTCTGGAAAAAACAGTTTTCCATCTTAACCAACTACGATATATTTCACCATTGCTCTTGAAGGAATTCTTGTGTATTTGTAAATTCATGACAATTTGTTAATCAGTGGTGTAAAAAATAAATAAGTGAGAGAGTTTTGCTTTGGGGTTCTTGCCAATTTCTATCTTGAAAGTACTCCCGTTATGGTCAAGTTGCAATCTGACGTCAGTGCACAGAATTGGGAAGAGATGCTAACAATAGGCTCAATAGGCTCTCTTGAATCATGAGCCCCCTCAAAACTCCACTGGTACCTACTCTTCTTACCAATTGAAATAATCTATATATTTTCTTTGTTTCACTTCTCAACTCAAATTTTAAAATTGACAATAGAAATATAGATTTTTCTCCCTTCCACCAACTAGATGATCCTGATATAAAGTTAAAAATCCATAGATCTCCAATTTTACTTAATCTCTTTTCCATGGCAAAATATTCTTTCCTCTATATTATTCAGTGCATGATTACAACATAATTCATGCATATGAATTGATGCTATATCAATGTCTGCATATCTTCACCTGAAATTGAGTCATTCTCAATGACATCTTATTGTGGGCTTTGTTAAATCTATTGTGCTGGGCACAAAATGAGTTATTTCAATCTAGATACCTACTATCTTTCAGGGATTGGAAATTGTCTTGCATCACTTCATTAGTTCTATAATAATGTGTATATGTTCTAATTTCTATTTCAAAAACTCTTACATCTCTACTGTAATCAAATTTTATGAACTCTGTTTTCCAAGGAAATTATTCATTTCAGTTGCTTTGAAATTAATTTGAATTATTTTTATCAATTATTCTCATGCTTCTTTCTCCAAGCAATACATCTTTAAGTTATTTTACATGTTTCCTAAACTAAGTTTTATAAATTCATTTTAGAGAAAAACAACATATTAATCTGACAAGCAAAACAATTTAGCAACTAATATGAACAATAATTCATGTACCTACTTTATATACACAGATACTAACTATATTGTTTGTAAAAAGAATCATTTTGTTCAAACATATCTAGTTAATTGTGATTTTTTAAACTTCTGCCCTTTCTGACATTCTTTAAATTATACTTATCTAGTAGTTAATGAGTGTCTTCTAAAATATCACTTGGAAATCATTTCTGTTTGAGAATTTTATTTTTATTTTGAATATGAATTTTTCTTTAAAAACATATGGCTCTTTTTTTAGATTCTATATTTCCATATAGATCATTACAGAGTATTGAATAGAGTTCCCTGTGCTATTTAATGGGTTCTTATTAGAATCTAAAAAAGAGAGTGGATATATCTGTATGTATAACTGACTCACTTTCCCTGGTGGCTCAGATGGTAAAGAATCTGTCTTCCCTGAAAGAGACCTGGGTTCAATCCCTATGTTGGGAAGAAAAGAGAATGGGAAATGGAAAAGGGAAGAGGAAAAGAAGGACAAAGGGAAAAGGGAATGGCAACTCACTTCAGTGTTCTTGCCTGGAGAATTCCACGGACAGAGGAGTCTGTCAGGCTACAGTCCAGTAGGTTGCAGAGTCGGACAGGACTGAGTGACTAACACTTCAGTTTCACCCTATAACTGACTCACTTTGCTGTACAGAAGAAACTAACAAACCATTGTAAATCAACTATATTCCAATAAAAATTAATTTTAAATATATATATATATGATTCTGTAAATCATCTTTCTTATTCTTTCTGGGTTGCTATCTTTCAATTATAACACCTTGGAATCATGGTGATGCCCATCAGCGTTTCAGTCATTCAATTTATATATATATATATATATATATATATATATATATATATATATATATATATATATAGTTTTCAGCTATTACTTGCGAGACATTGAACTAAATATTTAGGGAAGAGAAATGAAAGATATGGCTCTTACCCTTCAGAATTTCTCAATGTATCAATAAACTGAAGCAAGTTAGCATCAATTTTAATACAATGTGATGTGTTATAAGAGCTTCCCATGTGGCTCTAGTAATAAAGAAACCACCTGGCAATGCAGGAGACCTAAGAGATGCAGGTTGGATCCCTGCATCAGGAAGATCCCCTGAAAGAGGGCATGGCAACCCACTCCAGTATTCTTCCTGGAGTATCCTATAGACAGAGGAGCTTGCCAAGCTACAGTTCATAGGGTCACAATAAGGCAGACATGACTGAAGCAACTTAGAATGCAAGTATGTGTTATAAATTCACAAAGAAGGGGAATAATCTACAATGCAGAAATGAATGTATAACATAATTGTCAACAGAGGTCTGAGAGTTCAGCTTCCAGAAATCTATTTTGGGAGCAATAATGCATAGACCACATATCTCTTTTGATAGCTACCATTCAGATTTCTGTTTTCATGCCTTTATGATAAAATTATTCTCCATCTCTCTTTTTCATCATATTTCAATATTTTAATTAATTTTATTCTTAAATTTCAAAAATATTTTCCAGAATTTTGCTGTGACCATTAACAAATTCTTTCAAGCTGAAGAATGATATTTTAAGAAAGTGAATTATTTCTCTTATATGTGTTTCACATCTCTTTTCTCACTTGTCTCTTTATAAAACTCCTGCTATGAAGAGGTAGGAAAGCTGTATTGAACAATCCTAAAAGCTGAGAAAGTGGACTAGGAATTCTTTTTGTACTCTTCATGCTCTAAAATTATTTCTTTCTAGTAAGAAGATAGACTTTTTGAGTACAATAAAAATTTCAAAATTATGAAAATCACTCAAATAAAAAGGAGAGTGAACAGATTATTGAAACCATTATACACACTCTACCTTCTCTGATAGCGCAGTTGGTAAAGTATCCTCTTGCAATGCAGGAGACCCCAGCTCAATTCCTGGGTTTGGAAGATCCCCTGGAGAAGGGATAGGCTACCTACTCTAGTATTCCTGGGCTTCCCTTGTGGTACAACTGGTAAAGAATCTGCCTGCAACGTGGAAGACCTAGATTCTATCCATGGGTTAGGTAGATCCCCTGGAGAAGGGAAAAGCCATCCACTCCAGTGTTCTGGCCTAAAAAATTCCATGGACTATATAGTCCATAGGGTCACAAAGAGGTGGACACAACAGAGAGACTTTCACTTTTTACCTTACATATGTTAATGCATAAGGTCATTTAATTCTAGCCTAATAATACTTTCCATCACCAAAAATTGCTGGAAAATAGTTACACCTTAGTGTTAATTCTGTATATGTTATTTTTGATTTAGAGGAAACTGTGATTCTCTAAAGCAACTTTATTGTCACTGCACTTAGGACTATTCAAAATTGCATTTAAATTACTGTACATAAATTCAATTAATTTAATGTGTTCTCTTGGTCTTTCAACACACACACATATACACAAACTTGCACATATATCCACACACAATTCATGTTTGTTTCAGTTTAGTTAAGGACTCATGAGTATAACAGACATGCTGAGCACACTAATTTAACCTTACTTATCCTTTAACTTCCTCCAGGAATTCTCTTCTTGATCCACAGATCCAAACAAAACTGGAGATATAATCTGTGTAGCCCAGTGCAAAATGAAATTTTGACTCTTGGTCAAAATACATTAAAACTTGAGGACAATGACAGTGTAAAAACTAATAAACAGAAACTTTGAATAGACTTGGTTGACCAATCCTCACTCTGAGATTGTAGGAGAGCTCAACAGGAAGAAGAAAGATTATTTTTCTTTCCTTACAAGTACTCAGTCAATGAAAAGCCATGAAGTCTTTGTTTACTCCAGGTATACCAGTTTCTTCCTCTCCATAAATGTGTTCTCCTCCCCCTTGTTATGTGGGAACTTGAACATTGCTAATCATGGTTGCAGACTCCAAATTGAAAAACTCTGCTGATCCCAAATAAACCCATCTTGGCTAGAGAAATATCTAGCAGTCTATTCCAAGACAACAGCAAAGCATTAAACCAAATGCGGGCTTTATTTGACTTCACAGATAGCATGTTCATGAAACTGGCTCTCAGTCCAGGTTCAGTATCACTTTTTGGTTAATTTATGGTATCTTGTGTTTTACTGATCTTAATAAGTATGGTATTTTAAGGTTATCTTCTATATATTATCTATTATTCCTTGTAGCAGGTTGCTTAGACTGTCATAAAACAAAACAAAACAAACATGGATTTAGTGGCCTACAAAACATCAATTAATTTTCTTGTGTTTCTAAATACTAGAAATCTGAGAACAATGTATGGGCAGGCTTGATTTCTTACGTGACTTCTATCTTTGGTTTGTAGATAGCTGTCCTCACTACCTGTCTTTACATGGTCTTATTTCTGTATCTTTGTTCAAATTCCTCTTTTTATTAGGATACCAGTCATACTGAATTAAGGCTCATCCTAATGATCTCATTTTAACTTATGTCTTTAAAGACCTCATCTCTAAATAAAGTCACATTTCGGAGGTCTTGAATGTTAGGAATCTAACATATGAATTTTAGACTAACACAGTTCAACCCTTAAGAACCATACTACGAATATAGGATCTCTTCAGTTAATTATCCTGATAGTGTTGTTCACTATAGTAAATTCAGCATCTATCATCCTCCATGGGATAAACTAAACCTTCAATAAATGTCTGCTAGTTAAATAAATCAATAAATGAATCAGTGCATTATAAATATCAGAAACCATTATGGTCCATAGTCAAAAAGATCCCAAGGTTTAGCACTGTCATTTCTAAGATTGGGTGAGTATTCTCCGAGTTACTCTGAAAGCAAGTGATGAATTGGAAAATATAAATTTCATGATATAATTGGGTTATTTCCTTATAATTTTTTCCTTGAACTTTTGTATATATGAAGATGGAATGTCAGGTGTGAGCACACTAAGTTGCTTCAGTTGTATCTGACCCTCTATGATGGCATGGACTGCAGCCCACCAGGCTCCTCTGTCCAAGACATTCTCCAGGCAAGAATACTGGAGTGAATTGCCATTCCTGCCTCCAGAGGATCTTCACGACCCAGAGATTGATTTTGCCTCTCTTATGTCTTCTGCATTGGCAAATGTGTTGTTTACATTTCTGGGAAGGTACAGAAGTCAGGTAAAAGATAGCAATTCGGTAATTTTTAAAAAATAATTTTTTATTTTTTTTATTTTTTTTTTACTTTACAATACTGTATTGGCTCTGCCACTCATCAACATGAATCTGCCATGGGCACACGCGCATTCCCCATCTATTAAACTTCAGCTCAAAGAAAAGATATATGGAAAATGATGAATAGTTTGAAAATTATTTTAAGTGAGAATGCTATTGTATGCAGGATTTATTTTGAGTTAATGAATAATTTTATTACTTTGGAGGTAACGGTAGATTTTATAACATTATCCAAAGTTTGGCTGTTCTTTCTAACCAAATACCAAGAATTATAAAAAACTCATTCATTCAATTCAGTTCAGTCTCTCAGCAGTGTCTGATTCTTTGCAACCCCATGGATTGCAGCATGTCAGGCTTCCCTGACCATCACCAACTCTGGAAGCTTACTCAAACTCATGTTCCTTGAGTCGGTGATGCCATCCAACCATTTCATTCTCTGTCATTCCATTCTCCTCTCACCATCGATCTTTCCCAGAACCAGGGTCTTTTCAAATGGGTCAGCTCTTCACAATAAGTAGCCAGAGTATTGGAGTTTCAGCTTCAGCATCAGTCCTTCAAATGAATATTCAGGACTGATTTCCTTTAGGATGGACTGGTTGATCTCCCTGCAGTCCAGGGGACTCTCAAGAGTCTTCTCAACACCAGAGTTCAAACGCAAGAATTCATCAGTGCTCAGCTTTTTCTAAAATCCAACTCTCACATCCACACATGACTACTGGAAAAATCAAAGCTTTGATTAGACAGACCTCTGTTGGCAAAGTAATGTCTCTGCTCTTTAATATGCTCTCTAGGTTGGTCATAACTTTTCCTCAAAGGAGGAAGCTTTTTTCAATATCATGGCTGCAGTCACCATCTGTAGTGATTTTAGAGCCCCCCAAAATAAAATCTGCCACTGTTTCTAATGTTTCCCCATCTACTTGCCATGAAGTGATGGGACCGGATGCCATGATCTTAGTTTTCTGCATGTTGAGTTCTTTTTTTTTTTAATGTAAATTTATTTATTTTAATTGGAGGCTAATTAATTTACAATATTGTATTGGTTTTGCCATACATCAACATGAATCCACCACAGGTATACACATATTCCTCATCCTGACTCCCCTCCTACCACCCTCCCCATCCCAACCCTCTGGGTCATCCCAGTGCGCCAGCCCCGGGCACCCTGTATCATGCATTGAATCTGGACTGGTGATTCTTTTCACATATGATAATATATATGTTTCAATGCCACTCTCCCAAATAATCCTACCCTTGCCCTCTCTCACAGAGTCTAAAAGACTGTTCTATACATCTGTGTCTCTTTTGCTGTCTCACATACAGGGTTATCGTTACCACCTTTCTAAATTCCATTTATATGCATTATTATACTGCATTGGTGTTTTTCTTTCTGGCTTACTTCACTCTGTATAATTGGCTCCAGTTTCATCTACCTCATTATAATTGATTCAAATATATTTTTTTAATGGCTGAGTAATACTCCATTGTGTATATGTACCACAGTTTTCTTATCCATTTGTCTGCTGATGGATATTGCTTCCATGTCCTGGCTTTTATAAACAGTGCTGTGATGAACATTTGGGTACACGTGTCTCTTTCAATTCTGGTTTTCTAGATGTGTATGTCCAGCAGTGGGATTGCTGGGTCATAAGGCAGTTCTATTTCCAGTTTTTTAAGGAATCTCCACACTGTTCTCCATAGTAGCTCTACTGGTTTACATTTCCACCAACAGAGTAAGAAGGTTCCCTTTTCTCCACACCCTCTCCAGCATTTATTGCTTGTAGCCTTTTGGATAGCAGCCATTCTGACTGGCGTGAAATGGTACATCATTGTGGTTTTGATTTGCATTTCTCTGATAATGAGTGATGTTGAGCATCTTTTCATGTGTTTGTTAGTCATCTGTATGTCTTCTTTGGAGAAATATCTGTTTAGTTCTTTGGCCCATTTTTTGATTGGGTCGTTTATTTTTCTGAAATTCAGCTGCAGGAGTTGCTTGTATATTTTTGAGATTAGTTGTTTGTCAGTTGCATCATTTGCTATTATTTTCTCCCATTCTGAAGGCTGCCTTTTCACCTTGCTTATACTTTCTTTTGTTGTGCAGAAGCTTTTAATTTTAATTAGGTCCCATTTGTTTATTTTTGCTTTTATTTCCAGTATTCTGGGAGGTGGGTCATAGACGATCCTGTTGTGATTTATGTTGGAGAGTGTTTTGCCTATGTTCTCCTCTAGTTTTATAGTTTCTGGTCTTAGGTTTAGATCTTTAATCCGTTTTGAGTTTGTTTTTGTGTATGGTTTTAGAAAGTGTTCTAATTTCATTCTTTTACAAGTGGTTGACCAGTTTTCCCAGCACCACTTGTTAAAGAGATTATCTTTAATCCATTGCATATTCGTGCCTCATTTGTCAAAGATAAGGTGTCCATAGTTGTGTGGATTTATCTCTGGGCTTTCTATTTTGTTCCATTGGTCTATAGTTCTGTCTTTGTGCCAGTACCATACTGTCCTGATGACTGTGGCTATGCAGTAAAGCCTGAAGTCAGGCAGGTTGATACCTTCAGGTCCATTCTTCTTTCTCAAGATTGCTTTGGCTATTTGAGGTTTTTGTATTTCCATACAAATTGTGAAATTATTTGTTCTAGCTCCGTTGATATCTTGATAGGGATTGCATTGAATCTATAGATTGCTTAGGGTACTATATATATTTTCACTATGTTGATTCCTCTTACCCATGAACATGGTATATTTCTCCATCTATTTGTGTCCTCCTTGATTTCTTTCACCAGTGTTTTATAGTTTTATATATAGTTAAAATATATATATATGTTCCTAAGTACTTTATTCTTTTCATTGCAATGGTGACTAGAATTTGTTCCTTAATTTCTCTTTCTATTTTCTCATTGTTATTGTGTAGGAATGCAAGGGATTTCTGTGTGTTGATTTTATATCCTGCAACTTTACTTATTCATTGATTACCTCTAGTAATTTTCTTGTGGTGTCTGTTGGGTTTTCTATGAAAAGGATCATGTTATCTGCAAACAGTGAGTGTTTTACTTCTTTTATAATATGGATTCCTTTTATTTCTTTTTCTGCTCTAATCGCTGTGGCCAAAACTTAAAAATATGTTGAACAGTAGTGGTGAGAATGGGCACCCTTATCTTGTTCCTGACTTTAGGGGAAATGCTTTCAATTTTTCACCATCAAGGATAACATTAGCTGTGGGTTTGTCATATATAGCTTTTATTATGTTGAGTTATGGTCCTTCTATTTCTGTTTCTGGAGGGTTTTTATCACAAATGGATATTGAATTTTGTCAAAGGCTTTCTCTGCATCTATTTAGATAATCATATGGCTTTTATTTTTCAATTTGTTAATGTGCTGTATTACATTGATTAATTTGTGGATATTGAGGAATCCTTTAATCCCTGGGATAAAACCCACTTGGTCATGATGTATGTTCTTTTTAATATGTTGTTGGATTCTGTTTGCTACAATTTTGTTAAGGATTTTTGCATCTATGTTCATCAGTGATATTGGCCTGTAGTTTTCTTTTTTTTATGATATCTTTGTCTGGTTTTGGTATTAGAGTGAAGGTGGCCTCATGGAATGAGTTTGGAAGTTTACTTTCCTCTGAAACTTTCTGGAAGAGTTTGACTAGGATAAGTGTTAGCTCTTCTCTAAATTTTTGGTAGAATTCAGCTGTGAAGCCATCTGGTCCTGGGATTTTGTTTGCTGGAAGATTTCTGATTACAGTTTCAATTACCATGCTTGTGATGGGTCTGTTAATACTTTCTATTTCTTCCTAGTTCAGTTTTGGAAAGTTGTATTGTTCTAAGAATTTGTCCATTTCTTCCAAGTTGTCCATTTTATTGGAATATATTTGCTAATAGTAGTCTCTTATGATCCGTTGTGGATCACAATAAACTGTGGAAAATTCTGAAAAAGGTGAGAATACCAGGCCACCTGACCTGCCTCTTGAGAAACCTATATGCAGATCAGGAAGCAACAGTTAGAACTGAACAGGGAACAAAAGATTTGTTCCAAATAGGAAAAAGAGTATGTCAGGCTGTATATTGTCACTCTGCTTATTTAACTTATATGCGGAGTACATCCTGAGAAACACTGGGCTGGAAGAAGCCCAAGCTGGAATCAAGATTGCCAGGAGAAACATCAATAACCTCAGATATGCAGATGACACCACTCTTATGGCAGAAAGAAAGGAGGAACTAAAAAGCCTCTTGATGAAAGTGAAAGAGGAGAGTGAAGAAGTTGACTTAAAGCTAAATATTCAGAAAACTAAGATCAAGGCATCCGGTCCCATCACTTCAGGGGTATTAGATGGGGAAACAGTGGAAACAGTGGCTGACTTTTTACTTTGGGGGCTCCAAAATTACTGCAGATGGTGACTGCAGCCGTGAAATTAAAAGATGCTTACACCTTGGAAGGAAAGTTATGACCAACCTAGATAGCATATTTAAAAGCAGAGACATTACTTTTCCAACAAAGGTCCGTCTAGTCAAGGCTATGGTTTTTCCTGTGGTCATGTATGGATGTGAGAGTTGGACTATGAAGAAGGCTGAGCACCAAAGAATTGATGCTTTTGAAGTGTGGTGTTGGAGAAGACTCTTGCGAGTCCCTTGGACTGCAAGGAGATCCAACCAATCCATTCTGAAGGAGATCAACCCTGGGTGTTCTTTGGAAGGACTGATGCTAAAGCTGAAACTCCAGTACTTTGGCCACCTCATGTGAAGAGCTGACTCATTGGAAAAGACTCTGACTGGGAGAGATTGGAGGCAGGAAGAGAAGGGGACGACAGAGAATGAGATGGCTGGATGGCATTACCAACTTGATGGACATGAGTTTGAATGAACTCCGGGAGTTGGTGATGGACAGGGAGGCCTGGCGTGCTGTGATTCATGGGATCGCAAAGAGTCGGACAAGACTGAGCAATTGAACTGAACTTAACTGAACTGATGATCCTTTGTATTTCTGTGTTGTCTGTTGCCATCTCTCCATTTTCATTTCTAATTTTATTGATTTGATTTTTCTCCCTTTGTTTCTTGATGAGTCAAGCTAATGGTTTGTCAATTTTATTTATCTTCTCAAAGAACCAGCTTTGGCTTTGTTGATTTTTGCTATGGTCTCTTTTGTCTCTTTTGCATTTATTTGTGCCTTAGTTTTTAAGATTTCTTTCCTTCTACTAACCTTGGGGTTCTTCATTTCTTCCTTTTCTAGTTGCTTTAGGTGTACAGTTATTTATTTGACTTTTTTTTCTTGTTTCGTGAGTTATGCCTGTATTGCTATGAACCTTCCTCTTAGCACTGCTTTTACCTTGTCCCACAGGTTTTGGGTTGCTATGTTTTCACTTTCATTCTTTTCTATGAATATTTTTATTTCTTTGTTGATTTCTTCTGTGATTTGTTGATTATTCAGCAGGGTGTTTTTCAGCTTTCATATGTTGGAATTTTTAATACCCTTTCTCCTGTAACTGAGATCTAATCTTACTGAACTGTGGTCAGAAAAGATGCGTGGAATGATTTCCATTTTTTTGAACTTATCAGGCTAGATTTATGGCCCAGGATGTGTTCTATCCTGGAGAAGTTTCCATGTGCACTTGAGAAAAAGGTGAAATTCATTGTTTTTGGGAGAAATGTCCTATTCAGTTCTGTTCTGTTCAGTCGCTCATCTGACTCTTTGAGGCCCTATGAATTGCAGCACGCCAGGCCTCCCTGTCCATCACCGACTCCTGGAGTTCACTCAAACTCATGTGCATCGAGTTGGTAATGCCATCAAGCCATCTAATCCTCTGTCATCCCCTTCTCCTCCTGCCCCCAATCCCTCCCAGCATCAGAGTCTTTTCCAATGAGTCAGCTCTTCACATGAGGTGGCCAAAGTATTGGAGTTTCAGCTTTAGCATCATTCCTTCCAATGAACACCCAGGACTGATCTCCTTTTGAATTGACTGATATGATCTCCTTGCAGTCCAAGGGACTCTCAAGGGTCTTCTCCAACACCACAGTTCAAAAGCATCAATTCTTCAGTGCTCAGCTTTCTTCACATCCAACTCTCACATCTATACATGACCACTGGAAAAACCATACCCTTGACTATAGATATCAGTTAAGTCTAAATGTCTTTGTATCATTTAAAGTTTGTGTTTTCTTGTTAATTTTCTTTTTAGTTAATCTATCCACAGATGTCAATGGTGTATTAAAGACCCCACTATTATTGTGTTATTGTCAATTTCCCCTTTCATGCTCATTAGTATTTTTCTTACATGTTGTGGTGCTCCTATGTTGGGTGCATATACATTTATAATTGCTATATCTTCTTCATGGATTGATCCTTTAATCATTATATAGTGTCTTTCTTTGTCTCTTTTCACAGCCTTTGTTTTAAAGCCTATTTTATCTGATAGGAGTATTGCTACTCCTGCTTTCTTTTGATTTTTATTTGCATGGAATATCTTTTTTCCAGCCCTTCAGTTTCAGTCTGTATGTGTCCCTTGTTTTGAGGTGGGTCTCTTGTAGACAACATATATAGGGGTCTTCTTTTTGTATTCATTCAGCTAGTTTTGTCTTTTGGTTGGGGCATTCAAACTATTTACATTTAAGGTAATTATTGATAAATATGATCCCACTGCCATTTACTTAATTATTTTGGGTTCGAGTTTATATACCTTTTCTGTGTTTCCTGTCTAGAGAAGATCCTTTAGCATTTGTTGGAGAGCTGGTTTGGTGGTGCTGAATTCTCTCAGCTTTTGCTTGTCTGTAAAGTTTTTTATTTTTCCTTGATATTTGAATGAGATCCTTGCTGGGTACAATAATCTGGGCTGTAGGTTATTTTCTTTCATCACTTTAAGTATGTCCTGCCATTCCCTCCTGGGCTAAAGAGTTTCTACTGAAATTCCATTTGATGAGCTCCTGTCGATTAATGTTCCCTGGAGCAGGAGTTCTCTAGTGTTCTCAGGATTTGGACTTAAGCCTCCTGCCTTTGGTTTTTAGTCTTATTCTTACAGTAGCCTCAAGACTTCTCCATCTATATAGCACCGATGTTAAAACATCTAGGTTAAAGATGAAAAGTTTCTCCACAGTGAGGGACAACTAGAGAGGTACACAGAGTTACATGGAGAAAATAAGAGGGAGGAGGGAGATAGAGGTGACCAGGAGGAAAAGAGGGGGAATCAAAAGAGGGGAGAGCTAGCTAGCCAGTAATCATTTCCCTACGTGCTCTCCACAGACTGGACCCCTCAGAGATGTTCCCAGATTTATACAGAGAAGAGAGGAGGGAGGAAGGAGACAGAGGTGGCCAGGAGGATAAAAGGTGGAATCAAAAGGAGAGAGACAGATCCAGCCAGTAATCAGTTCCCTAAATATTCTTCACAGCCCAGAACAGACAGAGAGATTCAAAGAGTTGGGTAGAGAAGAGAAGGGGGACGGAGGAAATAGAGGCTACCTGGTGGAGAAAAAGGAGAGTCCAAAGGGGGAGAGAGCAGTCAAGCCAATAATCTTGCTCCCAAGTAAAAATGGGCACTGAAGACTGGGTTCTTAAAGGTACAAAATTGATAACAAATACCAAAAAGCAAAGGTTAAAAATTGAGTAGAGTTTGGATTCTCCAAAATACAATATTAAAGAAAAAAACAGTCACAAAAATTGTATATATATATATATATATATATATATATATATATATATGAAGTTTGTTTTAAAAATAGGGTCTTTTTTTTGCAAAGTAATAGTAGGTTATAAAAATGAAAATTAAAGGAGTAATAGAGGACTTAAATTTTAATCTTTTTTAATTGAAAAATGATAATAGCAAAAATATATCTAGGACTTTCTCTGATGGTGTTGTGGACTGTGTGGATTCAGTTCATTTTCAGATAGTTCCTTGATCCTGCTTATACTTCTCAAGGTGTATAGGCTCCTTCCTAAGTAGTTGGTGCTAACTACTGGGCTTTAATCTATTGCACCTGTCACTTCCAAGGCGGTTCCCTCTGTTTGTTTTAGCTTCTTCTGTTTGCTGGTCTCTACAGTGCCTGATTTCCACCCTGACACAAGGGGGCAGTGGTAGTCATCTTTTTAGGCTCACTTGTTCAGTCGTGCTGTGGGAAGGGAGGAACACTTCAAATAAATATCACTGGCTTGTGCTCACAGTGTCTTGGCCACACTGGGTTTGCCCCTGCTCACAGCGTGTGTGCTTTCCCAGTCTACACTGCTTAGGTCTAAGTTGCTCTGCAGGGAAATGTCTGAGGCAGGTTCTGAGTTGTATGCACTTCTCAGGTCTAAGCCACTCAGGTTCAGGTTCTCAGGTACTCCACAGAGGCACAGACTTGGTTGGGCCTGTGTTTTGTGCCCTTCCCAGCTCCTAGCAGCTCAGGTGACCAGGTGCTTGGTGACACGGTTGCCCCCATGCCGGGAGCCAGCATGAGGATTCCCGCCCATGGCAAAGGTCATGAGATTAAGTGGCCCAACAGGCAAAGATGAGTTGGGCCTTAAGGGAGCCTCGCTGGATCTGCTCATGCATCTTTCCCCAAAACCAGAGTCTGCCTGCCTTACTGCATTGGGCTTTTTGCCTACTCCTCTGACATTATATGGGGAGGGGGGGGTGCCTATCCCCCACCACCTTTTTCTGGAAAAAGTTAACTTAGAGCTCCAACTAACAGTCTCCCACATATAAAAGGAGTGTCTCAGCTCAAACCCCTCTGGTAGCTTTCTAACTTGCCTGACAGGTCTGTCCGGACCTTTTACAGCTGCACATGTGATTGCTCACAGCCTCCTGACCGAGAGAGGCACAGGAAGCTTAAAACATCCTAGGAATGTAGGGGCTTTCAAGGAGTCAAAAACATTAGAATAGGACTGATTAAGGGTTTCATTGTTGAGCCAGTACTTGCTGCCAAGTTTTCATATCTTTTATTTGTTTATATAGTTGGTATATAGAAAAAACAAGTAGCAACAAAGATCTTTGAGTTAAGTACCTTCTTTGTTATAACCCACTGCACCTTTGTTCTGCAGGGATGTAACTTTATTTAGTGCTTTGAGGGTGATGCAGATTAAAGACATACACTTCAGGGGAAATGAAATTAACATTCATTAAGGAAGAGAGCCATAAAATGTTAACAGGCCTCATGGCCAGAAGATAATGTAAATCACCTGAGACCTTTTGTATATGGAAAGGTATGCATAAAGGAAGCCTGGCATCCATAAGGGTCAGGACTGCTGCCCCTGCATGACTCTGTATCTTCCATTACATAAAACTTACAGTATATAAGCACCTTTTGAAAATAAAGTTATGGGGTTTTTGCACAAGCTTGGCCTCTCCCATATCGACTCTTTCTCTTTCTCCCTCTTCCTCCCTCTCTTTTTCAAGCTGATCCCTTGGAACACAGAGGCTCTCCGTGTCTACTTATTCGCCCAGGCTTCTAAGACCCACGCGAGAAGGAGCCCAAGGCAGGGCACCCTCCGCTAATCAAGCGGGTGCCTGTGGCCTAACGTAGAGGGTGCAAGTTTCTTGTCTTGAGACTTTATTAGCTTTCCATGTAAACCAAGGAGTATCAGTCTCTTTTCTCCTCTATTTTTCACTACATTATTCTTCTCTAATATCTCTTTAAATTTCTAATTAATCTCTCTTTAATGGCCAACTCCGTCCCTGCTTCGAATTCCCTGGATCCATCGGGGCTGCACTCTGGCACCCCCAGGTGCGGGCTGCAACTTACCGCTTCCTCCGTCCCTGTCGCTCGGTTTTCTAGGTGTACAACTGGTGCACCTTCTCAGGTGTGCCATGTGTCTCTTCTGGGGAGCTGATCTCTGGCTGCGGCCCTCCAGGCAGACGTCGACCATCCAGCATCCCAAGAAGTCTTAGTTAGCAAAAAACCCTGCTTGCAGTTTGGTAAACGATGCCTCTCTGGGGACGTGATTGCCCCCTTCCGGCTCTGGCTGCCCTTGCCTGCCTGTCGCTGGTGGGGGATGGGCCAGTCCACAGACGGCTAGCTCTGCTCAGTCCTTTGTTCTGTGAGTGGACATGGTGGTGTCTTCAGTTCAGTTCAGTTCAGTTCAGTCCCTCAATCGTGTCCTACTCTTTGCGACCCCATGAATTGCAGCATGCCAGGCCTCCCTGTCCATCACCATCTCCTGGAGTTCACTCAGACTCACATCCATCGAGTCCATCTCATCCTCTGTCGTCCCCTTCTCCTCCTGCCGCTAATCCCTCCCAGCATCAGAGTCTTTTCCAATGAGTCAACTCTTTGCATGAGATAGCCAAAGTACTGGAGTTTCAGCTTTAGCATCATTCCTTCCAAAGAAATCCCAGGGTTGATCTCCTTCAGAATGGACTGGTTGGATCTCCTTGCAGTCTTGATGGTGTCTTAGGTTAGGGCATTTCGTGGGATAGCTATTTCATAGTCTGGGTTACTATCTCAAGTTAGTTCCCTCAGATTGCCCTCAGGGCATTCAGGCCGGATCCTTACCCTAAGCAATGCAGCTCCCGCTTGCTAGTGGCAGATGCGAGCATCTGCACTGTTTCTTTGCTGAAAGTTGCCATTAGGCATGTTATCTGTGTGTTTTATTTATTTATTTATTTATTTTTCCTCCTGGTTTTCCTCCTGGTGCCTGATGTCCTCAGAAGCATTCAGAAGTTGTTCTGTGGAATTCACTCAGCATTCAAATGTTCTTTCAATGAATATGTGGGGGAGAAAGTGGTCTCCCTGTCCTTTTCCTCTGCCATCTTAGGCTAAATGTTGAGTTTTAAGCCAATTTTTTCACTCTCCTCTTTCACTTTCATCAAGAGGCTCTTTAGTTCTTTGCTATCTGCCATAAGGGTCGTGTCATCTGCTTATCTGAGGCTATTGATATTTCTCCTGGCAATCTTGATTCCAGCTTGTGCTTCATCTAGCCCAGCATTTCTTATTATATGCTCTGCATATAATTTAAATAAGCAGGGTGACAATATACAGCCTTGGTGTACTCTTTCCCTGCTTTGGAACCATTCTGTTGTCCCATGCCCAGTTCTAACGGTTACTTCTTGACCAGCACACAAATTTCTCAAGAGGCAGGTCAGGTGGTCTGGTATTCCCATCTGTTTAAGAATTGTCCACAGGTCATTGTGATGCACACTGTCAAAGGTTTTGGTATAGTCAGTAAAGCAGAAAGAGATGTTTTTCTGGAACTCACTTGCTTTTTGTATGATCCAACAGATGTTGGCAATTTGATTTCTGGTTCTTCTGCCTTTTCTAAATCCACCTTGAACATCTGGAATTTCATGGTTCATATACTGTGAAACCAAGCTTGGAGAAAACTCATTAGAATAATGCAATGATCAGCTTAAAAAAGAGATTAGGCAACTAGACGGAAGATATTTGTATAAATTCAATCTACATAATTTTTAAAAATGGTGCACTCCAAGTGGAATGAGGTGGACACTTTTTGAAATGATAGATTTAAATTGTTTCTATTCTTCTAATAAAATAATTGAAGTGTATTAGGTAGATTTTATAATTGGAACTCTATTAACTAATACATAACTCTAAGTTAAAAGAGCTATCTCCTGGAATTGAGGATAAAAATAATAACTTAAATAATTTTTTCTCTATTAAACTCAATTGGAGTCTAGTAATACTATTCTCAGGTTTTTCTTTATTTTTGATCTAACAGTACTATTCAGTGGCATTTGCTTTCCCTTATGCTTTTTTTTTTCTAGATGTTTAATTAGAACCACACTAGCTCAATATGAACAAATCTGAAATTTATCCCATGATGAAATAAACCTGAAAATAATACAAATAGACACTGGTTCATCATCAAGGGTTAAAAAGCCTTGGAAAAGTGCAGAGTATTTACCTTCTAATCCTAAACAGTAATCTCTAGATCTAATCTTTTTTTTCACTCATTTATTTTTCCAAATAAACTATTGAAAATGTGTTATTCTGAGCATTCTAAATATAAAGTCCATAAGATAAAATAATAAAAATATAATTTTTATAATTATAATGAAATGTAACTAAAGACTAAGAGAAGTGAACAGTTAAACTGTCAGTGCCAAATTTGTGGAGCACTTCTTAAAAGTGCTTAAGATTTCAAGGTATCCATTTTGCTTTAAATACATCTTTATTACATTTTACTGTGTCATTCAAATTTCTCATTGATTATGTTTTCCACTTTAAATATATATCTTGTAATATATTGATTATGCAATGATAGGCTGTAGGTCTAGGTTTTGCCTTTTAATATTTTATCATTTTTTTCTTCCATTTTAAACTGTTTTCATATAATTAAACAAAATGCAATTATTTTAATATTCACAATTTATAAAGTGAAACCAAAATAAATTATTTTAGGTGCTATCACAAATTTAATTTTGAAATTTGTCACTGTAACTTCTAATAATTTCAATAATAATCATTATTCCTTTCAGGAAGAATTAAAATATAATTTTGAGTTGGATAATGAGCACAAACAATGCAACAGTAACCTAGACATATTTTAGAGATTGTTCTTTTCCTCCTAACTTATAATCTCCACTAGTACTATCTTAGAAGTTTCATTTTGTAATATGTTAACTTCGGAAAGACACATATATGAGCTAATTCAATTAACTCAGATTATAATTATTACTATTATTATTGCAAATGATATATCCATTAAGTGAATATTAAGCATATGTTAATGATACACATAACATTCTAATAGTCTTTTACATAACCTTTTGAGTATCTGATATTTAAACCACTACACAATTTACTAAGTACAGCTATTCTTTTCTAAAATTATAGACTCATCCCCCACTTGACTTCTGAAGGCTCTTATTTCTATAAAACTGTGATTGTGATGGATTATCAATTTTAATGCTTTAAAGTACAGTTCAGAATCAAAATCCTTATGTAATTTTGTACATTTTTAACAAAGAGTCTGGTATTTAATTTGGGCTCTGAAATCATAGCTCAAGTATATAAAAAATATGATTTTCTATATTCTTGCTCAATTCTATTGGAAAGATTTTATGGTTCTAATTATTGCAAATCTGAAACATCTGGTAAATTATCATTTTGTTCATTAGAGAGCACTGGGTAAAAAGTTCTTGTTATACTTGCTTTTGGCATGTTTTAAGACAGTTAAATTTCATACTCACTTAGACCATATGCTGCAATTATCCAAGTGAGGTCACCAAAAGGCGAGAAAAGTAAAATTCTAAAACAAAATATTTCATGAGAACTTCTTGTAAAAGAGTTAGAGCATTGTTAATAAGGGTAGGGAAAGTCAACAGCCATAAGGAATCCTGACTGTATTCCTCTTTTTAGCATTTTTTACAAATAAAGAGATATGCTTTTTTTCCTTACCCAGTATTTTCTGTGAAGAGAGAAAAATAGGAGGGCAGAGTGCAGATACTAGGCACAAACTAAATGAATAGCCTTTAGGTCATCATATATCTATAAACATCCTGATTGTAGGTAATTAAGTCTTTTCTCATCAGAACAAGAAGGAACATGATCAGCATTTTGTATAGCACAATAGATTTAAATAGATATGTATGAAGATTTAGCAGGTATTTTATTTTAGCAATATGACACAGAAATGAAATATTTTCCATTTGCTCAATTAATCCTTTATATTAAAAATATCACATCCCTCTTGAAAACTTTTGGAGGTAGCTAAATATGCTAGAAATCCCAGTAGACTGTGAAAGACTTAGGAAAGATATCTATGAGGAACAACTACAGAGAATAGTTTTAAATGTTAATAAAGATTTGCTTAATCTTTTTTTTTTTTTTTTCCCTAAAGAAATAACTTGATTTCAAGCACAAAATGTCTTGGCTTTGGGTTTTAAATGTATAAAAACAAGTTTAAGTTGCTTAATTAAAAAATATTTTACATGAATTATGATAGTCATTCTGTTCATGTTTAATGTATTTTTCCTTTCCTAATTTAAGAGTTTTAAAAAATACTTACCTTGCAGTACAATTTTACTTCCTTGTTAAGGGGAAATATGTTTCCTTTTAGGCACTTAAAGCACTAAATATTTTCTTAGTTTCTTTTGTTTGCTGCATTAATTTCTATTAGTTCTTGGAGGAAGTTATCAAGAGGATGCACATTCTTATTGACCATTAAACTGGATCTAGGCAATCAGAGATGCCTCACTTCTTTCTCTGTCCTCGGAATATATGTTCTACCTATCATACCCATAGTGGATACAGTTACAAGGACAGAGGCTACAGAGAGTAAGATACTGTTCCGACCATCTGGATGGTTCAGTTCAGTTCAGTTCAGTTCAGTCAGTCAGTCATGTCCTACTCTTCGCAAACCCATGGACCGCAGCACACCAGGCCTCCCTGTCCATCATCAATTCCCAGAGTTTCATCCTCTGTCATCCCCTTCTCTTCCTGCCCTCAATCTTTTGCAGCATCAGGGTCTTTTCCAGGGTGTCAATTCTTGGCATCAGGTGGCGAAAGTATTGGAGTTTCAGCTTTAGCATCAGTCCTTCCAATGAGTATTCAGGACCAGTTTCCTTTAGGATGGAATGAATGAATCTCCTTGCTTTCCAAGGGACTCTCAAGAGTCTTCTCCAACACCACAGTTCAAAAGCATCGATTCTTCAGCACTCAGCTTGCTTTACAATCCAACTCTCACATCCACACATGACTACTGGAAAAACCGTAGATTGACTACACAGAACTTTGTTGTCAAAGTAATGTCTCTGTTATTTAATATGCTGTCTAGGTTGGTCAAAACTTTTCTTCCCAGGAGCAAGCATCTTTTAATATCATGGTTGAAATCACCATCTGCGGTGATTTTGGAGTCCAAAAAAATAAATTCTTTCACTGTTTCCCCTGTTTCCCCATCTATTTTCCATGAAGTGATGGGACCCAATGCCATGATCTTAGTTTTCTGAATGTTGAGTTTTAAGTCAACTTTTTCAATCTCCTGTTTCACTTTCATCAGAAGCACTTTAGTTCTTCTTAACTTTTTGCCATAAAGGTGGTGGCCTCTGAATATCTGAAGTTATTGATATTTCTCTCAGTAATCTTTTTTTAATATAAATTTATTTATTTTAATTGGAGGTTAATTGGAGGTATACAATGTTCCCCATCCTGAACCCCCATCCTTCTTCCCTCCCCATACCATCCCTCTGGGTTTCCTCTCAGTAATCTTGAGTCCATCTTGTGTTTCATCCAGTCCAGTATTAGAAGTTAAGTAAGCATAGAATTTAAGTAGGCAGAGTGACAATATACAACCTTGACATACTCCTTTCCCCATTTGGAACCAGTCTGATGTCCCATGTTCAGTTCTAACTGTTGCTTCCTGACCTACGTAGATTTCTCAGGAGGCAGGTCAGGTGGTCTGGTATTACTATCTCTTTCAGAATTTTCCAGTTTGTGGTGATCCACACAGTCAAAGGCCTTGGCAAGGTCAGTAAAGCAGAAGTAAATGTTTCTCTGGAACTCTGTTGCTTTTTCAATGATCCAGAGGATGTTGACAATTTGACCTCTGGTCCTCTGCCTTTTCTAAATTCACCTTGAACATCTGAAAGTTTATGGTTCACATTCTATTGAAGCCTGGCTTGGAGAATTTTGAGCAGTACTTTGTTATCACGTGAGATAAGTGCAATTGTGCAGTACTTCAGCATTCTTTGGCATTGTCTTTCTTTGGGATTGGAATGAAAACTGACCTTTTTCAGCTGTGTGGTCACTGCTGAGTTTTCCAAATTTGCTGGCGTATGGAGTGCAGCTCTTTCACAGCACTGTCTTTTAGGATTTGAAATAGCTCAACTGGAATTCCATCACTTCCCCTAGCTTTGTTCATAGTGATGCTTCCTAAAGCCCACTTGACTTCACATTCCAGGATCTGGTTCTAGGTGAGTGATCATACCATCTTGCTTATCTGGGTCTTGAAGATGTGTTTTTTATAGTTCTTCTGTGTATTCTTGCCAACTCTTCTTAATATCTCCTGCTTCTGTTAGGTCCATAACATTTCTGTCCTTCATTGTGCCTATCTTTGCATGAAATGTTCCCTTGCTATCTATAATTTTCTTGAAGAGCTCTCTAGTCTTTCCCATTCTATTGTTTTCCTCTATTTCTTTGCATTGATCACTGAGGAAGGCTTTCTAATCTCTCCTTGCTATTCTTTAGAACTCTGCATTCAAATGGGTATTTCCTTTTCTCCTTTGCCTTTTGTTTCTCTTCTTTTCTCATCTATTTTTAAGGCCTACTCAGACCACCATTTTCCCTTTTTGCATTTATTTTTCTTGGGGATGGTCTTGACCACTGCCTCCTGTGCTATGTCAGGAACCTCTGTCCAAATTCTTCAGGCACTCTGTTTATCAGATCTAATCCCTTGAATCTATTTGTCACTTTCATTATATAATCAGAAGGGATTTGATTTAGGTCATGCCTGAATTGTATAGGGGTTTCCCCTACTTTCTTCAATTTAAATCTGAATTTGACAATATAGTGTTCATGATCTGAGCCACATTCATCTCCCAGTCGTTTCTGTTGTCTGTATAGATCTTGTCTATCTTTGCCTGCACAAAATATAATCAACCTGATTTTGGTATTGATCATCTGGTGATGTCCATGTGTAGAGTATTCTCTTCTGCTGTTGGAAAAGGATGTTTGCTGTGACTAGTGTGATCACTTGGCAAAGCTCTGTTAGCCTTTGCCCTGCTCATTCTGTACTCCAAGGTGAAATTAGCCTGTTATTCCAGGTATTTATCCATACTTTTGCATTCCAGTCCCCTATAATGAAAAGGGCATCTTTTTTTGATATTAGTTCTAGAAGGTCTTGTAGATCTTTATAGAATGATTCAACTTTAGTTTCTTCAGCATGGTTAGGTATGGACTTAGATTACCGTGATATTGAATGATTTGCCTTGGAAATGAAGAGAGATCATTCTGTCATTTTTGAGATTGCATCAAAGTACTGCATTTCAGACTATTTTTTTGATTATGATGGCTTCTCCATTTCTACTAAGGGATTCTTGCCCATAGTAGTAGATGTAATGGTTATCTGAGTTAAATTCACCCACTCCAGTCTAGTTTATTTTGCTGATTCCTAAAATGTCATTGTTCACTCTTACCATATCCTGTTTGACTACTTCCAATTTTCCTTGATTCATGGACCTAATATCCCAGGTTTCTATGCATTATTGCTCTTTACAGCATCAGACTTTACTTCCATCACTAGTCACATTAACAATTGGGTTTTCTTTAGGCTTTGGCTCCATCTGTTCATTCTTTCTAGAAGTATTTCTCCACTGATCTCCAGTAGTATATTGGGCACCTACCGACCTGGAAAGTTCATCTTTCAGTGTCCTATCTTTTTACATTTTCATACTGTTCATGGGCTTCTCAAGGCAAGAATAATGAAGTATGATATACATGACGAACCCCAGTTAATATCTTTATATAAACTAAGATTCTGGCAGGTGTATGCAGAGATCGCCATACTGCGGCTACTTAGTAAGTTTCCTTGCTGATTAAAACTGCCACTTACCAGTCTGCAGTGGTCTGCCTCTTTTGTCAATCTCCCTTTACCCTTTGTGTACAGGAATCTATTTGTGTACCAAGAACTGGCAAGTGAGCCAGGAGATTAAAGAACTGGGTTTTGGAGAAGAGACATCTGTGGGGGAAATTTCCAGTTGGCAATTTACCTCTATCTATGTGGAGAGGGGTGACTCTTATATATCAAAGATGTGGCATGCCCTGTGAATACAGGTACACTGGAAAGGCATGGCTGTTTTAATGTGTTTCAGAAATTGTTTATTGGTCACTAGTGCAAAGAGGGAAATGAACACCTGCCACAGTACGTCTACTGTAAGCAGTTCAGCTGGCCACTGATGTGCAATTAGAAGCTGAAGCTCAAGTAAGAAAGTTGGAGAAAGACCTGAGATTAGAAAAGAATGTTCAGACATACCCTATTCTGCCTGGAAATAAAAGATTCTAGATCTATCAAAATAATTTATTGTATTTTGTATTACCTTTATCAAATCTTTGATTACTTAAGAAACCTGAGTATTCTCTATTAAAAGAGCTAGGTTTTTTGTAACTATTTAATTATCTGTATTTATCTTTGAAGTATTTAGTCATCATAATGGCTAAAGGAAGAAAGCATTATTTTACAGAGATCACCTCATGCGAAGAGTTGACTCATTGGAAAAGACTGATGGTGGGAGGGACTGGGGGCAGGAGGAGAAGGGGACAACAGAGGATGAGATGGCTAGATGGCATCACAGACTCAATGGACATGAGTTTGGGTAAACTCTGGGAACTGGTGATGGACAGGGAGGCCCGGCGTGCTGCAATTCATGGGGTCGCAAAGAGTTGGACATGACTGAGCAACTGAACTGAACTGAACTGAACTGATTATCCTATTTAATTAAGTATTTTAAAACTTTTTGATTTTTTTTTGAAAAATTTTCCAAAAATCAAATTCTAAATGAAATCTCGGTGAACTATAAAAAAATTTTTGGATTTTTTTAGAGGTTCTTTTTAATATCTCAAAAGATGTGTTCTCTTTTCTTATAAATGAGAGATACTAAGCTAATTAGGCTTATTTGATACTATTTTTTTAAATTTTGCTTTATTTTACTTTACAATACTTTACTGGTTTTGCCATACATCAACATGAATCCACCAATATAAATTTATTTTAATTGGAGGTTAATTACTTTACCATACTGTATTGTTTTTTCCATACATCAACATGAATCCGCCACAAGTATACATGTATTCCCCATCCGGAACACCCACTCCCTCCTCTGTCCCCGTGCCATCCCTCTGGGTCGTCTCAGTGCACCAGCCCCAAGCATCCAGTATCATGCATCGAACCTGGACTGGCGATTTGTTTCGTATATGATATCATACATGTTTCAATGTCATTCTCCCAAATCACCCCACCCTCTCCCTCTCCCACAGAGTCCAAAAGACTGTTCTATACATCTGTGTCTCTTTTGCTGTCTCGCATACAGGGTTATCATTACCATCAAATTAGAAGCATTATCAAATAAGTGGTGCTAAACTTTTATTTAGGCTATATTTGTATGAAATTCCTAAAAATATGATGTGCTGTGGCATAATGTTGTCATTTATAATTTTAAAATACTTGTCACAGAAATAACTAGATTTTCTTGTCAGTTGCATTATGGTGAACTCTCATGAAATTTTTAGCCATGACTACTTTTGAGTCTTTTGTCTGGGAATTCCCTGGCAGTCCTTTGCTGAAGGCTCTGTACTTCCACTACAGGGGTTATGAATTGTATCCCTGGTCAGGGAACTAAGATCCTACATGCAGTGAGACACAGTCAAAGTAAAACTTTTATCAGTTATGAAAAATCATTGTTTTATTCTGATGCTTTTGCAAACATGTTCCTGCAAAAGTGCTTCATCTTGAAGGAGATTCATGGGAAAGACTCTGACAAGTACAGGTTTGGTACTAAAATCAACTTGCCTTCATGTGTGAGAGGCCGTAATGCATCTTCCAAGTACTTTCCCAAGTCTACTTGCACAATCCCACATTATGTCATGGTATAGTAGCCCAATATCTGTGTCATTTCTTACTCCCCACATCAGTAATCTATATGGATGATATAATGTTAACATGTAAATACTTGCTTCTGCTTCAGGACCTTCTGCAGGTTTTTCTGGAACATCTACAAAGGAGAAGATGAGCAGTGTATCTGAAGAAAATTTAAGGCTAAGGCACCATTTTAAAGTTGTGGTAAGTTCTAGGGTGTGTAAGAGACATATTGTCCCTGCACTGATGACTGAGAGGGTGCAAACCTATCCAATCCCTAAGAAGGTGGAAGAGGTACAAACCTTTGTAGGGATGTTGGGGATTTTATTTGTCAACTCAGCATACTGTTTCTGTCGCTTATACTGCCTGCTGAAGGAAAGGCATGTGTGAGAGTTGGAGTCCTAGGAGAAAACTGTCTCTGAGAAGGAAGGAAAAAAAATACACACACACACACACACACACACACACACACACATATGAGGCAAGCTGATTAAAGCTTGAGGCATCTCTCAAGCAGACTATCATTTGAGTTAAATGTATTCGTGACTCTGGTAGTTACAGATTGGGCACTATGGCAGAAACAGAGAGACTATCCCTAGGGTTTTGGTTCCAGCTCTGAAAAGGGCAGAAACCCAATATACCCTAATAGAGAAACCGCTTCTAAATTCTTCCAGATAGAGCTTCTTAGAAAAGAGCAACTTTTCATAGTAAGAAATATCTTTCTTATCAAGGGGTGAATTGAGAATATGTTCCATCGACCCATCTCTGACATGACTCAAATCTCCACTTTGACCAAGTGGTAGTCAGTTGCCAACAGAGGACAACCATGTCTGCTAACTCTCTGTCTCTAGAAATGTGGGTGCTACTAGGCCCTACAGAGTATGTAGGTCCTTTGTAGGCCCCCACCTCTATTTCTACAGTAGCCTCTGTGGCCTTTGGGAAGGGAGTGGGGGAAATTCCCACTAATGGCTGGTATACAAATGCCTACAAACATGAACAAGCCTGTAGGCTGAACTCAGAGCAGTTGGGCTGGTGATCACACAGTAACCCTGGTTTTTAAGCCTTTACAATGACAGTTGGACTGTTTTAGAGGGAGTAACTCTATGGCTTAGATGATGGAAAGCCAAGGGGTAGATGATCATGAATAAGCCATTGAGGGGTCAGGATATGTGAAGACATTTTGATTGGCCTGCAAGAGAATGAGGCACACCTTACTGTTTCCTCACCTTCATTCATAAGGTAGTGATATGTACTGTCAATCAAGAAGCTGATGTGTTAAGTCAAGATATGAGCACTGTGCAGAATGGCAAATTGCCATGGACACCAGATTTGTCCTTGAAATACAGTGATTCAGTTATGTAACAACAGAAGTATGTTCTGTGTGTTCTGAACAATGCCTAAAGCAACTGCCAAAGGACTCAAGCCATCCACTGGAGTTCCCAAGTGAGGGATTGGCAAATTGGCATGAGATTGAAAAATTGATCATATTGACCCCCGCACTCTGAGTGAGGGTTCGAAATATGCCTTGATTTTTCTGGATACTGTATCTGGCCTAAATCAAGTTTTACATTGCCAAGGAAACAAGACCACCATCATTAGAGGATTATGCTGTGCTGTGCTTAATCACTCAGTCATGTCCAACTCTTCATGATCCCATGGACTGCAGCCTGCCAGGCTCCTCTGTCCATGGGATTCTCCAGGCTAGAATACTGGAGTGGGATGTCATGTCCTCCTCCAGGTGATCTTCCCAACCAAGGAATTGAACCCAGTTATCCCATATTGCAGGCGGATTCTTTACCATTTGGGTCACCAGGGAAGCGGAATACCATGTACAGATACACTCAATGAATAGCTAGAAATTGGGTGTAGGGCTTGATGCTCTGCATGTCAGATGGGACCCCACAGAGATACTCAATGCCCTAAATGTACGGAAATTGTGGGAAACAGCTAGTGCTCCAACTTTCATCATGGATCAATATGCAATGCACTGAGAACACCAAGCCCCATTATCCTAGGGAGCAGAATTATCTCCTCTAGTTTGCAATGAGACATCCCACAGGGATGCTTGAGACACTTTTCACTTTGGGGTGAGAGCCAACTACTATCTCCCCTGGGACCCCATTTTCTTACTCCAAACCTTTTGAAATGCACTATACTTAGAATGGAACATTGAAAGAAAGGGGTTCCTGGTCTGGCATATCCTGCCCCCAGTCCATCTGGTCACATCTGACAGTGCTGCCTCCCCAGGACAACACATATGGTATGCACAACCAGGACAAGTTCCTTAAGCTGCCAACCTCCCTCTGTTCAAGGCCAGATAAGTATGCACTCTTTTCTGCTGGAATAGACATTTGTCTTTGTCTCCTTACTGCCACTGTCCTGTTCTCTTCAGCTTGCCTGGAGGACATGGCATACAGAGAAGCTCCTACTAAACTCACCCCACAAGACTTAAATGGTAGCCAATAGAGTCTGTCTTTACTGAACACAAAAATGTCTCTAAAGGAAAAAGTTATGATCCAAAATAGGTTGGGCTTGGATGTATTACTGCTTTAAAAGGAGGTGCATGTGACATTATCCAAACAGAATGTTGTGTGTTCATACCTGATGAAACTGCTAATGTATCATCTTTATACATTCACATGAGGAAATAAGTGAATGCCCTAAGTGAGCTTTGCCTGAGTCTAAGGAACTTCAGAAATCAATCATGCAGATCTTAGGATTCTTGGTGGAAAACATTACTGTCTATTGTGGGAATCATTATCTGAATTTTTGTTTTCGTGTGTGCCTAATATCATTGTAAGTACTGATGCTGAAGCTGAAGCTCCAGTACTTTGGCCACCTGATATGAAGAATTTACTCATTGAAAAAGACCCACCCTGATGCTGGGAAAGACTGAGGGTGAGAGGAGAAAGGGAAAACAGAGGATGAGATCATTGGATGGCATCACCAACTAAATGGACATGAGTTTGAGCAAGCTCGGGAGTTCATGATGGACAGGGAAGCCTGGCATGCTATATATAGTCCATGGGGTCACAAAGAGACTGAACTGAACTGAACAGAATATCGTTGTTATTGTAGTATCCACTTCCGATGGAGCCAGAGAGCCGCTGAAAACAAACTGCCTCCATCCTAGGAAAACTCCTTGCCTACCACTCAGAGTACAATGAGGAAGTGGGGTATGTGAGATCATAAGGGCTGGTCACAAGAATTGGAGTATTGGAGAAGATCATGGAGAGGACATAACCACTGGTTGACACTTGGGCTGGACCCTGGCAATAAGAAGCTCCTCATTCCATCCTTGTGTCCTTGGAATATACATTCTATCTAACATTCCTGCAGTAGGAGCTGTTTAAAGACATAGCCTTGAGAGCGTAAGGAGTTGTTAAGATCATCTGGATGGTATACATAGCTGAACCCAGGAAAGGCTTCTATATCTGGCTCTTTCTTCAGTCTTTCTTTGCCCCATGTGTATGGGTACCAGTTTTCTAAACAACATACTTCTCCTTCCTTATATTAGGCATTATGGAGACAATGTTGAATAAGCATAGGAATTTTACAGTGAGGTTTCAATCAAGTAAATAAAAAAGTAAGGCTTAAGCATCTATCAGAGTTGATTATACAACAAATTCCAATGTAAGTTCAAACTAAGACATCAACATATAAATTATATTAGGATAATATGGGTTTTATTTTCTTTAAAAGATCTAACAAGATATTTCACCAAAACTTCCAATGTCATTCTCCTTTTCATAATCAGGTAACCGTATATGCTCATTTTAAAGAATGTCAATCAAATAAATTGCATAGTTGAAGACTTGATTATCTTTCTATCCTTTCTGTCTTTTTTTTTTTTTTTGTCAAATGATCATTTAGTAAAATGTTTTTTGCAGTTCTTCAATAGCAAAATTATTTCCAACTATCTACAAATTTTGTGATGTTAGCAACATACTATGAAAAGTTTTCAAAACCTGTCATTTTCTTTGCAAAATGAGTTAGACTTGTGGCATTTCTCCATTAGGGATTTTCAATGTATATACTTATTTTCCAAAATCTTTTGTAAATTGGTTTTATAGTAAAATAAAAGTGTATATTGTGTCTCATATGTAACACTAACTCTGCTAGGAGCATAAAATGGAGAAACAAGTGTAGCTTATGGTCCTGATTATTTTATATTGTAGCATATGAGTAAATTACAAGTTATGTTAAACAGACTAACAAACAAACCTGGAATCTTATTCGCGGGAAACAAAGAGCCCATAATAAAAGCTGTAGCTATCCAGAAATGGAGCAAAGAAGAGTGTTAAGTAGAATCTGAGTTGCATAAGAAGAATTGTAATTCAAGGCCTCCTCCTGAGGAGGTCTTCTCAAGAGAAACTGCAGAAAACAGAGATTCCAAAGACTACTCAAGTCTCTGATCATTAATCTATAAATTAAGAGGACAGATTAAAAACAGTTTGGAGATAAAACTAAAATAACAAAACTGACACTTGAGCTGCCATCCACACTGAGTTTAATGTGTAAGTCTAATCAGACTAATTGACTGATTAAAAAAAAAATAGTACACATACTCTTTTGAGGTATGTAATAAAATCAGGAGCCCCAAATCATAGCACACACATAGTTTGAGAAACAACCAAATTAACAAGCACATAGAGAATAAGGAAAGGTTAATCAATGTCAAGGAAAACAAAAATAACGAACCAGCAACAGAGATCAGGCTTAAGATAAACGACCCAGAGTTTGCAATGTTCATAAGAAGTTTAAAGCAACTATTTTAAGTATGCTTTCCGTGCTATTTTTTAAAATATTTTTGATGAATTAAGTAACAAAATATTAACTAAGAAACAGAAAACATAAAAAAGAACTCAGGTGAAAATTCTGGAAGAGAAATATGCAGTATCTGAAATTAAAATTTTATGGCCTAGAATTAATGAGAATATGGAAATGATACCAGAAAAAGTGAGCAAACATCAAGACAGAAAAAAAATTATATCTTGAAAAATGAGAGAAAAAAAATACTTTAAAAAGTTAACAGATCATTGGTAACCTGTGCAACAATATCAAGGACTTAAATACTTGTGTAAATAAAGTTCTAAAGAGAGAGTAGATAGAGATTGGGACATAAAAATTGCTTAAAGTATTAACTGACAAACATGAGCCAAATTTGCAGTCACATGAAAGTATATGAATCAGAGGGGAAAAAAAGTCTCTGTTAAAACAAATACTATATGTCTTCACCTTTTGTATTGAAAAATTCATTTTAGTATATGTTTCCTGTTGAATCAACATATTGATATAATTCAGTTGTGGACTTAAATAGATCCATGTATCTGAAATACTGAATTTATTGTAATACATTTGTTTTAGTGCATCTTCCCATTAAGGAAACTCCAACACCATGAAGCTTTAATGATGAGTTCTGTCAAAGATTCAAGGAGCAAATAATAATACACAATATTTTTCATAAAGTGTTAGAAGTTAACACTTACAACTAGTTTTAAAAGATCTTACTATTATCTGATAGAGAGAGTTGAAGAGGACCTTTCCTCTTGGGCCCTTCCCTGCCCATCAGAACAAGATCTAGTTCCCCCCTCAGTCAGTCTCTACAATCAGGAAGCTTCCATAAGCCTCTTATCCTTCTCCATCAAAGGGCAGAGAGACTGAAAACCACAATCTTAGAAAACTAACCACTCCAACCACATTGACCACAGCCTTATCTAATTAAATGAAACTATGAGCCATGAGGCCACCCAAGACTGACAAATGAACTCATGGTGAAGAGTTCTGACAAAATGTGGTCCACTAAAGAAGGGAATGCAAACCACTTCAGCATTCTTGTCTTGAGAACCCAGTGAACAGTGTGAAAAAGTAAAATGGTAGGACACTGAAAGATGATCTCCCCAGGTCGATAATTGCCCAATGTGCTACGGGATATCAGTGGAGAAGTAACTCCAGAAAGAATGAACAAATGGAGCCAAAGCAAAAACAACACAAAGTTGTGAATGTGACTGGTGATGAAAGCAAGGCCCAATGCTGTAAAGAGCAATATTACTAGGAATCTGGAATGCTAGGTCCACTAATTCAGGCAAATTGGAAGAGATCAAACAAGAGATGGCAATGGTGAACGCCGACATTATAGGAATCAGTGAACTAAAATGGACTGGAATGGGCGAACTTAACATAGATGACCATTATATCTACTACTGTGGGCAAGAATCCCTTAGAAGAAATGGAGTTGCCATCATAGTCAACAAAAGAGTCCCAAATGCAGTACTTGGAGGTAATCTCAAACATGACAGAATGACCTCTGTTCGTTTCCAAGGCAAACCATTCAATATCACAGTAATCCAAGTCTAGTCTATGCCCCGACCAGTAATGCTAAAGAAGCTGAAGTGGAACGGTTCTCTGAAGACCTACAAGACCTTTTAGAACTAACAGCCAAAAAGGATTTCCTTTTCATTATAGGGGGTTGGAATGTGAAAGTAGGAAATCAGTAAATACTCAGAGTAATAGGCAAATTTGGCCTTGAAGTACAGAATGAAGCATGGCAAAGACTAATAGAGATTTCCAAGGAGAATGCACTGGTCATAGCAAACACCCTCTTCCAACAACAGAAGAGTGTCAGGAGCCACATCAGGTATTACTGACAAAATGGAGGCACGATCCCCAGCCCCCTTTCCTCATCCTGTAGGCACGGATCCTGGGATGAAGGAGTTAGGCCTTGTAATTCTGACTTGTCTTTTCCTCTCCTCGGCTGAGTTGACTGAAAAGGAATATTAAGGTGCTTATTGCTCTTGAGGGGTATCTCCTCACTGCCGCCCCTCCTGACCTTGAAAGTGGAATAGTTCCTGTAGGCTCTCGGCGCCCACGTAGCCACCACTCCTTGGATGTGGAGTCGCTCCTCCTGGCCACCGCCCCTGGCCTCGAGTGGGGGTAGCTCCTCTTGGCTGCTCCTGCCCAAGTTCAGCTGCCACCCCTGACCTTGGATGTGGGGTAGCTCCTCTAAGCTGCTGACCCTGACCTCGGATGCAGGATAACTCCTTTTGGCTGCTGCCCTTGACCTTGGACGTGGGGCGTGGGGTAGCTCCTCTCTGTCACCACTCCTCTGGCTTGGGGTCTTCCTGACTTCTGCCCCTGACCTCAGACACGGGATAGCTCCTCTCAGCTGCACTCTGAGAGTCATTGCAGCTGCTTGCTCTCCACAGGACTGGAAAAGCTCAGTTTTCATTCCAATCTCAAAGAAAGGCAATGCCAAAGAATGCTCAAACTACCAAACAATTGCACTCATCTCACACGCTAGTAAAGTAGCGTTCAAATTTCTCAAAACCAGGCTTCAGCAATACGTCAACCATGAACTTCCTGATGTTCAAGCTGGTTTTAGAAAAGGCAGAGACACCAGAGATCAAGTTGCCAACATCCGCTGGATGATGGAAAAAGAAAGAGAGTTCCAGAAAAACATCTATTTCTGCTTTATTGAGTATGCCAAAACCTTTGACTGTGTGGATCACAATAAACTGTGGAAAATTCTGAAAGAGATGGAAATACCAGACCACCTGACTTGCCTCTTGAGAAATCTGTATGCAGGACAGGAAGCAACAGTTAGAACTGGACATGGAACAACAGACTGGTTCCAAATAGGAAAACGAGTACGTCAAGGCTGTATATTGTCACCCTCGTTATTGAACTTATATGCAGAGCACATCATGAGAAACTCTGGGCTGGAAGAAACACAAGCTGGAATCAAGATTGCAGGGAGAAATATCAATAAGCTCAGATATGCAGATGACACTACCCTTATGGCAGAAAGTGAAGAGGAACTGAAAAGCCTCTTGATGAAAGTGAAATAGGAGAGTGAAAAAGTTGACTTAAAGCTCAACATTCAGCAAACAAAGATCATGGCATCCGGTCCCATCACTTCATGGGAAGTAGATGGGGAAACAGTGTCAGACTTTATTTTGGGGGGCTCCAAAATCACTGCAGATGGTGACTGCAGCCATGAAATTAAAAGACGCTTACTCCTTGGGAGAAAAGTTATGACCAACCTAGATAGCATATTCAAAAGCAGAGACACTACTTTGCCAACAAAGGTCTGTCTAGTCCAGGCTATAGTTTTTCCAGTGGTCATGTATGGATGTGAGAGTTGGACTGTGAAGAAAGCTGAGTGCTGAAGAATTGATGCTTTTGAATTGTGGTGTTGGGGAAGACTCTTGAGAGTCCCTTGGACCGCAAGGAGATCCAATCAGTCCATTCTGAAGGAGATCAGCCCTGGGATTTCTTTGGAGGGAATAATGCTGAAGCTGAAAATCCAGTACTTTGGCCACCTCATGCAAAGAGTTGACTCACTGGAAAAGATTCTGATGCTGGGAGGGTTTGGGGGCAGGAGGAGAAGGGGACGACAGAGGATGAGATGGCTGAATGGCATCACTGACTCGATGGACGTGAGTCTGCGTGAACTCCAGGAGTTTGTGGGGAGGCTTGGTGTGCTGTGATTCATGGGGTCACAAGGAGTCAGACACGATTGAGTGACTGAACTGAAACTGAACTATTGTTCTTGAGAGAAGCATGAGAAGTTACAAAGCCTTCTGCAGCATTTCTCAGAAAATAATTCATAAAGTTAATCATTGACATTTGTTCAAGGACTTTTACAGAAAAGTGTTCCAATATGAGCACATAGGCTGCAGCTTGAGGCCATGGGAGAATTTGATATCTGAAGTCTATGTGAGAAGAATGTTTATAGCAAAGGAGTTTACTGAATTTAGGGCTTAGAAATAATTAAATCAGTAAGAAGTTAAAGTTTTAAGGAATGTTGTAAAGTTAGCATATTTTACTATAGCTTATAGAAGTTAGGAATTTTTAGAGACACTATAGCTAGAAGTCTTTTTAAGAGATAGTGAGCTCAGAATGTTAAGGGCAAACAGGATTTAGGAAGATAAGTAGTAAACTGAGAAATGTAGCATGAGTTTCACTGTAATCACGTTAACTATAGGACACATTAGAAGAGGTAGATAGTAGATGATAAGGCTGATTCTGTGAGAATCACTGAAGCAGGAATTATGTTTGAAGAGCAACAATGATTTATGGAGATAATAAATCTGGGAGAGGGGGAACTGAAAATGTCAAACCTCTGGCCTAATGTCTTTGTAAAAGTATAAAACAGAATCTTAAACTTGGAATAAAGAGGCAGTCCATAGAAAATTGAGAGGCTGCCTCATTCACCGATACCGTTCATCCCTTCAGGTTGAATCCCTGGCTGCTGGAGTTGAACTCCAGCAAGTGGTGCCAAGAATAGGGGACACTGAAGAGTAAGTAATATGACATTGTAACACAGGATGGTTATGACTGTACCTGTGGGTGGCCAGCACCCCTCTGCAATTTAGGCAGGGTGAGGAGAGTACAGAATCAATAAGAATATTGTCTAGAAGAATGGGTTTCTCTGCATCTAAAAATAGAGAAATGTTTATTGAAATATTACCTCATATGTTAGCCCATAGAGGCGTTAAACACAGGAAGACTGTCTAAACTTTTACGTTTGTTTTATACTTTTCATCGACCAGAAAATGTTCCTGTAGATGCTTTTGCTCTGTGGAATATGATTAGAAATGTCCTGGATCCCCATCATGAGGCTGTTAGATAGCCTATGAGGGAGGCTATAGTGGTGGATGGTGGGTCTCCACCTTCTGCACAGATCATGTTTTCTGCCATTGATGAAGAAAAGGATGGAGACTGTGCTCTGCCTCAGGAGGAAGGAGAGGGCTTACAGGACGCTGTGGCTGGGCGCCCTGACGAGCTCCCTCCCCTTCTATGCAAACCTTTAAAAATTTATCCACCACTTTCTGATTTAAGGTGACCACCACCACTCTGCTTGTGCCTCCCAGGGCCCAGGAGTTCCCCATTTTGCCTACAAAGCCTCCCAGAGTACTGCCTAAGGCTGAGAAAGATAAAGAGGTTTTTCTTTCTGGTTTTTTTTTTTTTTTTTTTTCTTTTTGAAACAAGAAACAATGGAGCTTTTAAAGCAGATGTATGCACAATATATAGAGCCTACTCCTTGGAGAAAACCCCCTCAAGGGGGCCTCACCCAGGCTTAAAAAAAAAAAAAAAAAAGAAAGAAAGAAAGATTAATCATAATGGAAAGGATTCTACAAATAAACAAAAAGGTTTCTTCTGTGGCCAAATGGGACATTTTGCCGGCAGTGTCCTGCCAGGCAGGGCCAACAAGCCATGCCAATACAGAGTAATACCAACCCCCCAAAGGAACTTTGGCCCCCAATGCCAGAAAGCCTATCATTGGGCAAAAGACAGCAGATCTAAATTTCATAAGGATGGGACTACGCCCACCTCTCAAGTACAGGGAAGTAACTTTTCCCAGTTCAGTTCAGTAGCTCAGTCATTCCGACTCTTTGCGACCCCATGAATCGCAGCACACTAGGCCTCCCTGTCCATCACCAACCCCCGGAGTTCACTCAGACTCACGTCCATCGAGTCAGTGATGCCATCCAGCTATCTCATCCTTGGTTGTCCCCTTTTCCTCCTGCCCCCAATCTCTCCCAGCATTAGAGTCTTTTCCAATGAGTCAACTCTTCGCGTGAGGTGGCCAAAGTACTAGAACTTCAGCTTTAGCATCATTCCTACAAAGGAAATCCCAGGGTTGATCTTCTTCAGAATGGACTGGTTGGATCTCCTTGCAGTCCAAGGGACCCTCAAGAGTCTTCTCCAACACCACAGTTCAAAAGCATCAATTCTTCGGCGCTCAGCCTTCTTCACAGTCCAACTCTCACATTCATACATGACCACAGGGAAAACCATAGCCTTGACTAGACGGACCTTTGTTGGCAAATTAATGTCTCTGCTTTTGAATATACTATCTAGGTTGGTCATAACTTTTCTTCCAAGGAGTAAGCGTCTTTTAATTTCATGGCTGCAGTCACCATCTGCAGTGATTTTGGAGCCCCTAAAAATGAAGTCTGACACTGTTTGCACTGTTTCCCCATCTATTTCCCATGAAGTGATGGGGCCAGATTCCATGATCTTCGTTTTCTGAATGTTGAGCTTTAAGCCAACTTTTTTGCTCTCCTCTTTCACTTTCATCAAGAGGCTTTTCAGTTCCTCTTCACTTTCTGCCATAAGGCTGGTGTCATCTGCATATCTGACATTATTGATATTACTCCCAGCAATCTAGATTCCAGCTTGTGTTTCTTCCAGTCCAGCGTTTCTCATGATGGACTCTGCATAGAAGTTAAATAAGCAGGGTGACAATATACAGCCTTGACGTACTCGTTTTCCTATTTGGAACCAGTCTGTTGTTCCATGTCCAGTTCTAACTGTTGCTTCCTGACCTACATACAGATTTATCAAGAGGCAGGTTAGGTGATCTGGTATTCCCATCTCTTTCAGAATTTTCCACAGTTTACTGTAATTTTTCCCAATTTCAGGGAAGTGGGCAGCAGGGGCAGCCCCAGCCCCAGACAACAATAGGGACAGCCACATTGCACAACTCCTCAGAGCTACCCAGGTAGCGCAGGACTGGACCTCAGTTCCACTACCACAAAAATATTAACCACTGACGTACCGGTTACTCCGATTCCAACAGGAATGCCTGGTCCCCTTCCTGAGGGCATTGTAGGACTTGTGCTGGGGCGTAGCTTGCTTTCTTTTCAAGGAATTTTGGTGGTGCCTGCTCTAGTAGATTCTGATTATACTGGGGAAATTAAAGTTTTGGTCTCAGTGCCTACCAAAACTGTGCAAATTAATGAAGGTCAAAGAATAGCACAGCTTTTGTTTTTACCTTCCTTCACTACCTTTTTCCTTATGGAGGAGGGATATATTATCTCAGATGGGAATGCTTTTATATAGCCCAGATGAAAAAGTTACTAATCAAATGCTGCAAATGAGGTATGATCCTGATTAGGGACTTGGTAAAGATCAGCAGAAAATTGTTTTGCCATTAGAGGTAGTTCTTAACAAGAATAGAAAAGGTCTGGGGTATTCAAATTTATCCTAAGGCTGTTGCTCTTGCTGCCAACCCTATTACCTGGAAATCTGATGATCCAGTATGGATGGAGCAAATGCCCTTAACAGCTGAAAAGCTACAGGCAACTGAGGATTTAGTTATGGAACAACTAACAGCCGGCCATATAGAGCCTTCTAATAGCCCCTGGAATACTCCTATTTTCTTTATTAAGAAAAAAAATCAGGAAAATTGAGATTGTTACAAGATTTGAGAGCTATAAACACAACTATAGAAAACATGGGGGCCTTCTAGCCAGGCCTCCCTTCCCTGGTGGCTGTGCCTTTTCAGTATAATGTGATAGTTATAGATCTACAAGATTGTTTCTTTACCATCCCCTGGCTGTCCAGGATTGTGAATGTTTTGCCTTCAGTCTCCCTTCAGCTAATTTTAAACAGCCCTATAAAAGGTTTCAATAGAAAGTTTTGCCTCAGAAAGTAAAAAATAGCCCTACCTTGTGTCAGAAAATTGTAGGCCAAGTTGTGCAAAATGTTAGAGGAAACTATAAAAATCTATATTTGATCCATTATATGGATGATATTTTGGCAGCTCACATAGACAGAACCTTGTTATAACAAATTTTATCTGAATTGATTGAGGCCTTGAAAAGCCGGGGTTTAAAAATAGCTCAAGATAAGATACAAGTAAATCCTCCGTTTTCTTATTTAGGGAGGGTATTAAATACCCATACCTCTTTTCAGTCATGCCCCTTTACAGCTGAGGAGAGATTGTTTTGAGAAATTATTAGGGGATATTAATTGGATACACCCACATTTAAAACTGACTACTGTAGATTTAAAGCTTTGTTTGATTGCTTGAAAAGTGATTCTAATCCCAGTTCTAAGAGAAAGTTGACTAGTGAGGCAGAATAGGCTCTTGTTAAAGTGGATGAAGCTTTAAATGATCAATTAAGATTAATATTACCAGAAGATGAGATTTAATTATTCTCGCCAAAGTGCATACAGCTACAGGATGCTTGTGGCAAGAAGGCCTATTGAAATGGCTCCATCTACCAGTGACCCCAAGAAAAATAGTTTTATCTATCCCAGCTAATTAATTATAAAAAGTATAAAAAGACGTGTGGAACTTTTTTGGAAAAGAAGTAGCAAATATAGTGATTCCATTCAATAAGGATCGACTGCAATTTCTTTTACAAAATAGTGATGACTGACAAATTTCCCTGATAGATTTCAGGGGTCAAATTTTGTTTCATTTGCCCTCAAGCCCCCTATTGCATTTTTTGAAAGCACATCCAGTAATTTTTTCTGAAGAAATTTTCTATTCAACCTCTGGAAAAGACAATTTTAGTTTTCACAGATGGTTCCTCTAATGGTAAAGCAGTCACAATTATTAATGAAAAATCCCATGTTCAGGTAACTGAAGAGACATCTGCCCAGAGGGCTGAGTTACGAGCAGTTATTTGGGCTTTTCAACATTTAAGAGACCACACCTTCAATCTTCTGACTGATTCCCAATATATTGTAGGGTTGTTTCGTCATATTGAGACTGCCAATATTCTGGAAAATAAAACTACCATCTTCTCCTTGTTATCTGATTTACAAAAGGAGATTAAACATAGAGATAAGAAATATTTTGTGGGACATATTAGAGCCCATTCCAGCTGGCCCAGCCCTTTGCATGAAGGAAATACTTTGGCAGATGCATTAACTAAAGCAATTGCTTTAAACTTACATAAAAAGATTGACAAGGCCAAAAATTCTCACAAAATTCATCATCAAAATGAAGCTGGTTTAAGGTATGAATTTCATATCCCTAGGGAAGAAGCTAGACAAATAGTTAACTTATGTCCAAATTGCCCAACATTTAATCCATCTGCACCATTAGGAGTAAATCCCTGAGGCCTTAGGCCTAATGGACATAACTCATATCCCAGCCTTTGGAAAACTATCTTTTGTGCATGTTATCGTGTAACCTTTTCTCATGTTATTATAGCCTCTGCTAGATGAGGTGAAGCAACAAAAGATGTAATTCAGCACTTGTTTCAATGCTTTTCCCAAATAGGACTCCCCAAACAGATAAAAACAGATAATGCCCCAGTTTATACTTCTGCTACTTTTGAGATTTTGTCAACAATTTTCTACAGTGCATTCAACAGGAATACCTTATAATCCCCAAGGCCAAGCCATAGTGGAAAGAACACACCATACTTTAAAAAGTCAGATAGCTAAATTAAGACAGGAGAATTTAAATATTCCTCTCCTCATCATGTTTTACAAAATGCTTTGTTTGTAATTAATCATTTAAACGTGGACACACAGGGGCAGACTGCAATGATGAGACACTGGACTCCTGAAGGTGCTACAACTCGGCCTCTGGTTAAGTGAAAAGACCTCCTTACCATAGAGTGGAAAGGGCCAGATATACTGCTAACTTGTGGGAGAGGGTATGCTTGTGTGTTTCCACAGGATTCCACTTCTCCTGTTTGGACCCCTGAGGTTACTAAAATCCCTGAAGTCCTGGAGCCCAAGACAGAAAAAAGAGGGGGAGACCAGAAGCCCATCGAGTCCAGACCTGAGGGAGCCAAGGAAACACCAAAGGGCGAGTGACCCTTCACTTGAGGCTTTACTGCTAGTATATAGCTTCAGGCACCTGGCGCTTCAGGAGAGACATGCTGATCGAGTTCAAAAGTACTCTGCCCCACCTCATTACCATCATCGTACTTAAACAACTACCTCCAAAACGGCACCAACGTGGGACCAGCTAAAATATCTGGCTCAGTGGGCTGAAGAGTTAATAGAAAGGGGAAGATATGAGGCCATTTCTATGGTAATGTTTGTGGCTATGCTTGCTGTGTTGGGTTGTCAGCGGAGGCCCTCCAGCGCAGAAAAAGTTCATTGAGTCTATTTGCCTAATCCACCTTCTTTCCAGCCTGTTGATTGGATGAATGAGCCCATTCATGTTTATGTTAATGATACTCTTCTTTTGGGTGGGGCTTCCATCTATCCTAATAATGTTAAATCACTTTCTAACACCGTACACAAAAATAAACTCAAAATGGATTAAAGATCTAAATGTAAGATCAGAAACTATAAAACTCCTAGAGGAGAACATAGGCAAAACACTCTCAGACATAAATCACAGCAGGATCCTCTATGATCCACTTCCCAGAATTCTGGAAATAAAAGCAAAAATAAACAAATGGGATCTAATTAAAATTAAAAGCTTCTGTACAACAAAGGAAACTCTAAGCAAGGTGAAAAGACAGCCTTCTGAATGGGAGAAAATAATAGCAAATGAAGCAACTGACAAACAACTAATCTCAAAAATATACAAGCAACTTCTGCAGCTCAATTCCAGAAAAATAAACGACCCAATCAAAAAATGGGCCAAAGAACTAAATAGACATTTCTCCAAAGAAGACATACGGATGGCTAACAAACACATGAAAAGATGCTCAACATCACTCATTATTAGAGAAATGCAAATCAAAACCACAATGAGGTACCACTTCACACCAGTCAGAATGGCTGCGATCCAAAAATCTGCAAGCAATAAATGCTGGAGAGGGTGTGGAGAAAAGGGAACCCTCCTACACTGTTGGTGGGAATGCAAACTAGTACAGCCACTATGGAGAACAGTGTGGAGATTCCTTAAAAAATTGCAAATAGAACTACCTTATGACCCAGCAATCCCACTGCTGGGCATACACACTGAGGAAACCAGAATTGAAAGAGACACATGTACCCCAATGTTCATCGCAGCACTGTTTATAATAGCCAGGACATGGAAACAACCTAGATGCCCATCAGCAGATGAATGGATAAGAGAGCTGTGGTACATATACACAATGGAGTATTACTCAGCCGTTAAAAGAATTCATTTGAATCAGTTCTGATGAGATGGATGAAACTGGAGCCAATTATACAGAGTGAAGTAAGCCAGAAAGAAAAACACCAATACAGTATACTAACACATATATATGGAATTTAGGAAGATGGCAATGACGACCCTGTATGCAAGACAGGAAAAAAGACACAGATGTGTATAACGGACTTTTGGACTCAGAGGGAGAGGGAGAGGGTGGGATGATTTGGGAGAATGGGAATTCTAACATGTATACTGTCATGTAAGAATTGAATCGCCAGTCCATGTCTGACGTAGGGTGCAGCTTGCTTGGGGCTGGTGCATGGGGATGACCCAGAGAGATGTTGTGGGGAGGGGGGTTCATGTTTGGGAACGCATGTAAGAATTAAAGATTTTAAAATTTAAAAAATAAAAAAAATAAAATTAAAAAAAAAAATAAAACAGTGGTCAGCACTCCCTTCAGTTTTTCAGGCCTGTCCATTTATTCACCTATTTGCTTTGCCATACCTTCCTCTCTACAAGAAGCAGCTCCAGTTTTGAATGGATGCTTTAGTACTTCCTTGAAAGGCATGCTTACTGATTCTCCGAGAAGCGATGGCAAGAGAGACTTTTGGTCTTTACAGCTGCTGATGCCAGGGGCGCAAGAAAGATTATTTGATGCTTTACAAAAGGCAGCCCCTCAATTAAAGGACTATCCGAGCTGTGCACTCCCCACTTTGGACTCTGATGAACAAGGACTACAGGCCTGGGAAAGCATAAGCAAAATTTCTGGCTTTCCTCACTGGAAAGAATGTATGTACGCCATAAAGTTATCTATTCCCATTGCTGCCACCAGACATTTTCTGACTGACTGGGGGTGCCCCTATTTTTCGAATCCACAATAGGGCTTGATTTATGTGGAGCCTTATAGGTTCACATGGAATAATTCATTTTCCTTATGCCTTTAGTAATTACTAAGTGGCATGCCAACGGATGGGTTTCTCCTTTAGTGAGCTTCGATGGAACGGGTTCCATGCAGCCTGAGTTATGGAAAGCATTAGCTGCTATGGCACCTGTGATTTTACAGACCTTTAAATGAACAAAGATATATTATACAGGCCTGTGTACACTCTTGCTATGCTTTTTGTTGGCCAGAAATCAGAGTGATTTGGAAGTTTCTGAAGTAGAAACTGTTTACAATGTTATATGTGTGAATTGTTTTATATCAATTGTGTTGATGGGAATGATTATAACAATTATAAGGCTGTGATGATTGTAAAGCAACCACCATATTTGATGGTTCCTGTAAAATTAGAGGGACAATGGTTTGATAATTATGCACTGAAAGTCTTATATGAACTTAATGGCTTAATTTCTCAACCTAAGAGATTCATTGCAGCTCTGGTTGTGGGAATAACTGCCTTGATTGCCATAATTGCATCAGTTACGGTTTCTGCTGTTGTCCTGTCAAAACAAGTGCATACAGCCTTGTTTGTCGATCAGCTGTCCAAAAATATCTCCATAGCTCTTACTATGCATGAAATTATAGATAAGAAAATAGAAAATAAGGTCAAATGCTTTAGAAGAAGCAGTTCTGCTTATGGGGCAAGAAACTACAAATTTAAAAATTAAATTGTCTTTAAGGTGCCATGCTGAATTTAAATGGATGTGCATTACCCTCTACAAGTGAATGAGTCCATGCACTCTTGGGAACACAGTAGAAATCATATATTAGGCATCTGGAATCATTCAGATTTTAGTATTGATATTTCTAAGTTACATCAGGATATTCAGAATATGAAGCAGGCAGAGTCTGACTTTTCCTCTCAATGGATTTCTAATTCCCTCTTTGAAAATCTGGAGAGGTATCTTATCCATGGATCCTTTTCTACAATAATGATTAATGCAGCCATGTGCTTATGCCTGTTAGTTCTGATTTGTGTGATGGACCCGTGCCTTTTCAGAATACTCAGCCAAAATGTTTCTGCTCTAACTAATGAGTTTCATACCTATGCTCTAAAAAATAAAAAGGGGGGAGATGTCGGGAGCCATGTTAGGCATTACTGACAAAATGGAGGCATGGTCCCTAGCCCCTTCTCCTCATCCCGCAGGCACGGATCCCGGGATCAAGGAGTTAGGCCTTGTAATTCTGACTTGGGCTGAGTTGACTGAAAAGGAATATTAAGGTGCTTATTGTTCTTGAGAAGAGCATGAGAAGGCACAAAGCCTTCTGCAGCATTTCTCAGAAAATAATTCATAAAGTTAATCATTGACATTTGTTCAAGGACTATTACAAAAAGTTTTCCAGGATGAGCACATAGGCTGCAGCTTCAGGCCATGGGAGAGATTGATATCTGAAGCCTATTTGTGAGGAGAATGTTTATGGCAAAGGAGTTTACTGAATTTAGGGCTTAGAAATAATTAAAACAGTTAGAAGTTAAAGATTCAAGGAATGTTGTAAAGTTAGCATATTTTACTATAGCTTATAGAAGTTAGGAATTTTTAAAGACACTATAGCTAGAAGCCTTTTTAAGAGATGGTGAGCTCAGGATGTTAGAGGCAAACAGGATTTAGGAAGATAAGTAGTAAACTGAGGAATGTACCATGCATTACACTGTAACCACAAGTTAACTATAGGACACATTAGAAGAGGTAAATAATAGATGATAAGGCTGATTCCGAGAGAATCACTGAAGCAGGAACTCTGTTTGAAGAGCAACAGTGATTTATGGAGACAATAAATCTGGGAGAGGGGGAACTGAAAATGTCAAACCTCTGGCCTAATGTCTTTGTAAAAGTATAAAAGAGAATCTTAAACTTGGAATAAAGAGGCAGGCCAAAATAAAAATGAGAGGCTGTCTCATTGCCAACACTGTTCACCTCTTCAGATTGAATCCCTGGCTGCTGGAGTTGGACTCCAGCAGAAGAGAAGACTCTACGCAGAAATATCACCATGTATTTACACTGAAATCAGATTGATTATATTCTTTGCGTCCAAAGATGGAGAAACTCTATATAGCTGGGAAAAAACAAGACTGGGAGCTCACTTTGGCTCAGATCATGAACTCCTCACTGCCAAATTCACACTTGGTATGGACCTAACAGAAGCAGAAGATATTAAGAAGAGGTGGCAAGAATACACAGAAGAACTGTACAAAAAAGATCCTCATGACACGGATAATCACGATGGTGTGATCACTCATCTAGAGCCACACATCCTGCAATGTGAAGTCAAGTGGGCCTTATAAAGCATCACTATGAACAAAGCTAGTGGAGGTGATGGAATTCCAGTAGAGCTATTTCAAATCCTGAAAGATGATGCTGTGGAAGTGTTGCACTCAATATGCTAACAAATTTGGAAAACTTAGCAGTGGCCACAGGACAGAAAAAGGTCAGTTTTCATTCCAATCCTAAAGAAAGACAATGCCAAAGAATGCTCAAACTACCGCACAACTGCACTCATCTCACATGCTAGTAAAGTAATGCTCAAATTCTCCAAGCCAGGCTTCAGCAATACGTGAACTGTGAACTTCCTGATGTTCAAGCTGGTTTTAGAAAAGGCAGAGGAACCAGAGATCAAATTGCCAACATCTGCTGGATCATGGAAAAAGCAAGAGAGTTCCAGAAAAACATCTATCTCTGCTTTATTGAGTATGCCAAAGCCTTTGACTGTGTGGATCACAATAAACTGTGGAAAATTCTGAAAGAGATGGAAATACCAGACCACCTGACCTGCCTCTTGAGAAATCTGTATGCAGGCCAGGAAGCAACAGTAAGAACTGGACATGGAACAACAGACTGGTTCCAAATAGGAAAAGGAGTACATGAAGGCTTATATTGTCACCCTCCTTATTTAACTTATATGCAGAGTACATCATGAGAAACGCTGGACTGGAAGAAACACAAGCTGGAATCAAGATTGTCGGGAGAAATATCAATAAGCTCAGATATGCAGATGACACCACCCTTATGGCAGAAAGTGAAGAGGAACTAAAAAGTCTCTTGATGAAAGTGAGAGAGGAGAGTGGAAAAGTTGGCTTAAAGCTCAACATTCAGAAAACGAAGATCATGGCATCCTGCCCCATCACTTCATGGGAAATAGATGGGGAAACAGTAAAAACAGTGTCAGACTTAATTTTTTGGGGCTCCAAAATCACTGCAGATCGTGACTGCAGCCATGAAATTAAAAGATGCTTACTCCTTGGAAGAAAAGTTATGACCAACCTAGATAGTATATTCAAAAGCAGAGACATTACTTTGCCGACTAAGATCCGTCTAGTCAAGGCTATGGTTTTTCCTGTGGTCATGTATGGATGTGAGAGTTGGACTGTGAAGAAGGCTGAGTGCTGAAGAATTGATGCTTTTGAACTGTGGTGTTGGAGAAGACTCTTGAGAGTCCCTTGGACTGCAAGGAGATCCAACCAGTCCATTCTGAAGGAGATCAACCCTGGGATTTCTTTGGAAGGAATGATGCTAAAGCTGAAACTCCAATACTTTGGCCACCTCATGAGAAGAGTTGACTCATTGGAAAAGGCTTTGATGCTGGGAGTGATTGGGGGCAGGAGAAAAGGGGACGACAGAGGATGAGATGGCTGAATGGCATCACTGACTTGATGGACGTGAGTCTGAGTGAACTCCGGGAGTTGGTGATGGACAGGGAGGCCTGGTGTGCTGCGCTTCATGTGGTAGGAAAGAGCCGGACATGACTGAGCGACTGAACTGAATTGAACTGAACTGAGGAAAAACCAGTAGACCACTCATATATAGCCAAAATCATGTCCCTTATGATTACACAGTGGAAGTGAACAATTGATTTAAGGGATCCAATCTGATAGACAGAGTGCCTGATTAACTATAAACCGAATTTCATGACATTGTACAGGAGACAGGGATCAAGACCATCTCCAAGAAAAAGAAATGCAAAAAAATCAAAATGGTTGTCTGAGGAGGCCTTACAAGTAGCTGTGAAAAAAAAAAAAAGTGAATAACAAAAGAGAAAAGGAAAGATATAACATTTGAATGCAAAGTTCCAAACAATAGCAAGGAGAGATAAGAAACCCTTCCTTGGTGATCAGTGCAAGAAATAGAGGAAAACAATAGAATGGGAAATACTAGAGATCTCTTAAAGAAAATTAGAGATACCAAGGGAAAATTTCATGCAATGATGGGCTCGATAAAGGACAGAAATGGTATGGACATAACAGAAGCAGAAGATATTAAAAACAGGTGGCAAGAATACACAGAAGAACTATACAAAGCATATCTTCATTACCTAGATAATTACGATGGTGTGATCACTCATCTAGAGCCAGACATCATGGAATGTAAAGTCAAGTGTGCTTTATGAAGCATCACTATGGATAAAGCTAGTGGAGGTGATGGAATTCCAGTTGACCTATTTCAAATTCTAAAAAATAATGCTTTGAAGTAGCTACACTCAATATGCCAGCAATTTTGGGAAACTCAGCAGTGGCTACAGGACTGGAAAAAATCAGTTTTTATTCCAATCCCAAAGAGAGGCAATGCCAAAGAATGCTCAAGCTACCGCAAAATTGCACTCATCTCACACACTAGTAAAAAAATACTCAAAATTCTCCAAGACAAGCTTCAACAGTATGTGGACCCTGATATTCCAGATGTTCAAGCTGTATTTAGAAAAGGCAGTGGAGCAGAGATCAAATTGCCAACATCCACTGGATCATCGAAAAAGCAAGAGAGTCCCAGAGAATCATGTATTTCTGCTTTATTGAGTATGCCAAAACCTTTGACTGTGTGGATCACAATAAACTGTGGAAAATATTGAAAGAAATGGGAATACCAGGCCACCTGACCTGCCTCTTGAGAAATCTGTATGCAGGCCAGGAAGCAACAGTTAGAACTGGACATGGAGTAACAGACTGGTTCCAAATAGGAAAAGGAGTACATCAAGGCTGTATATTGTCACCCTGCTTATTTAACTTATATGCACAATACATCATGAGAAATACTTGACTGGATGAAGCACAAGCTGGAATCAAGATTGCTGGAAGAAATATCAATAAGCTCAGATATGCAGATGACACCACCCTTATGGCAGAAAGTGAAGAGGAACTAAAAAGCCTCTTGATGAAAGTGAAAGAGGAGAGTGGAAAAGTTGGCTTAAAGCTCAACATTCAGAAAAAGAAGATCATGGAATCTGGCCCCATCACTTCATGGCAAATAGATGGGGAGGCAGTGGAAACAGTGTCAGACTTTATTTTTTGGGGCTCCAAAATCACTGCAGATGGTGACTGCAGCCATGAAATTGAAAGACGCTTACTCCTTGGAAGGAAAGTTATGACCAACCTAGACAGCATATTAAAAAGCGGAGACATTTGTTTGTCAACCCATGTCCATCTAGTCAAAGCTATGGTTTTTCCAGTAGTCATGTATGGATGTGAGAATTGGACTGCAAACAAAGCTGAGCACCAAAAACTTGATGCTTTTGAACTGTGGTGTTGGAGAACACTCTTGAGAGTCCCTTGGACTGCAAGGAGATCCAACCAGTCCATCCTAAAGGGAATCAGTCCTGAATATTCATTAGAAGGACTAATGTTGAAGCTGAAACTCCAATACTTTGGCCACCTGATGTGAAGAACTGACTCATTTGAAAAGACCTGATGCTGGAAAAGATTGAACATGGGAGGAGAAGGGCTGATAGAGGATGAGATTATTGGATGGCATCACCAACTCAGTGGGCACGAGTTTGAGTAGTCTCAGGGAGCTGGTGATGGACAAGGAGTCAGGTTCACAAAGAGTCAAACATGGCTGAGTGACTAAACTGAACTGAAGACTTATGTATGGAATCTAGAAAGATGGTACTGTTGAAATTATTTTCATGGTACCAATGGATACCCAGACATTGAGTACAGACTATGGATATGTTGGGATGCAGGAGGGAGGAAGAAGAATGTGGGATGTATGGAGAGAGAAACATGGAAACTTATATCACCACATGTAAAATAGATAGCCAATGGGTTTGCTGTATGACTCAGGGCACTGAATCCAGGGCTCTGTAACAACCTAAAGGGGTGGAATGGAGAGGGAGGTGAGAGGGAGTTTCAAGAGGGAGGGGACATATATATACCTATGGCTGATTCATGTTGATGTTTGGCAGAAACCAACAAAATTCTGTAAAGAAATTATTCTTCAAATAAAAAAAAAAAGTATTTTTTAATAGCCATTTTTGGAAAAACTTTAAAAAGTCAAAAAATTAAATCAAGTGTTCAAAAGAGTTTTACAGATGATAACAACTTCTTACATATAAAGTTGAAACAACATAAAATTCTGTCATAACTAAAATGTGAATTTAGTAAAGTCAGAAAATATGATTAACTAAAAAGCAATTGTACTTTTACATAATAGCATCAAACAATTAAAATATTTTGCCAATTTCTCAGATTGAACTTCTTGGCTTATTTTTTGGGATAGGGACATGAGACTTGTTCTAGTAAAACGAGTTGGGAATAAAAGAAATATGTGTCATGTTCTGATGAGAACATTAACAACCAATTCAAGACACTCTGACACTATCCTCTAATAAAATTTTGTTATCTAAGTTATAGGAATCATGTAAAAAAGAGATTGTACTAGAATTCTATGAACATGTAAAATGAATAAGAAATGAAATCTTTTGTTTTTAGTTACTGAAATTGACATAGAAATTGTCATCTAGAAGTCTGGTACTACTGTAATTACAAACCTCAAACAGAAGACGTTAACTTAGAAGCCAGGAGACAAAGAAACTTACATTTAGTCCATAATATGCAATGGAAACACTAGATAACACGTGAAAATATACGAAAAATATTCAACATCACTATTTATAAAAGCAAATCTATAACAAACCAGTAAGGAAAAATCTATTTTCTACAAAATTTGACAAGTTTCTAAGTTTTTTTCAAGCATTCTTGAAGGTGAAAATGAAGTCGCTCAGTCGTGTCTGACTGTTTGTGACCCTAAGGACTGTAGCCTGCCTGGCTCCTCCATCCATGGGATTTTCCAGGCAAGAATACTGGAGTGGTTGCCATTCTTCTCCAGGGAATCTTCTTGACCCAGATATAAAATTCAGGTCTCCTGTTTTGTGGGCCGACTCTTAAACTTCTGAGCCACCAGGCAATCAAGCATTCTTATGCTATCATTTGGAATGTAGATTAATATGTGTGTTTGCCTGCATGAAGGCTAAATCGTTTCAGTCACATCCAATTCTTTGTGATTTATAGACGGTAGACTGCCAGACTCCTCTGTCCATGCTATTCTCCGGGCAAGAATACTGGGATGGATTGCCATGCCCACCTCCAGGGGACTTTCCCAACCAGGTGATCGAACCTACATCTCTTATGTCTCCTGCATTGGCAGGCTGGTTATTTACCACTTGTGCCAACTAAAACCTCCTGCAAAACAATCTGGCAATATGAATATTTCAGCAACATGAATGTTAACATTTTATATGTTTGTTTGCTTAAATTATTCATGCAGTGTCTACTTCTAAGGATACAAATACAATAGTATCAAGGCATGCAAAAAAGCATTTATGTAAAGTGAAATATTACTGTATATTTTGTAATTCCCCAAATTTAAGCCAAATATTCAATATATTTTGCATAAAAATAATAACAGATAATATTTAACATTAAATGTACAGAGATACTTAATGTCATTGCAAAGTATACTGGTATCATATTAAGAGACAAGTCACAAACTTGTGTGTCCTGTGAGAAATCCACCAGATAAAAATTAGTGAGTAAAATAACCAGATAAATATTAAACAGTAAAATAACCACTTCATGAATAGTATTTCTCTCTTTGATGGTGCCATCATACTTTTCTGTAATTTTCTTTTTGAATAAAACTGTGTTTTTACTTTTTATAAATACGAATAGATTGCTATTCATAGAAGAACTTCAATACAAATTTAAATTTGGGGGAACTTCCTTGGTGGTCCAGTGGTTAGGACTATGCACTCTCACTATGAAAGGCCCAGGTTCAATCCCTGATCAGGGAACTAAGACTCCATGAATCTAGGTGCCACCAAAAATATAAATAAATAAACTTTGGATTTTTCATTTGACCCTATTACATGTATAAGTACAATAAAGATCTGTAAGGGCATGAAGACTGTGTGGAAATATCCATCTAAAAATTTTGTCCTGTATGTAACATGATACAGCACATGTCCTGCTTAAAAGCACTTCTTATTTGTTAAGTCCCAAATAGCTCATTTTAAATCCCTCATACCTAACACCACATTCTGATATGATAGTAATTCTACTTTTAACATACAACTTTCCCTTTTTATTTTCTCAGCAATCATCTTTCTGTGGCTGTAAAATCTTGGGGGTCCCTTAAACAGTAGGCAGCAAATCTGTAGGCTCTTCAACAGTGGATAAAATTAAAGATATTCTAGTTTATATTTAGGGACATTGAAATTATATTTTCCTTCTTTGAATAATTATCTCAAAAAGAAAACAAATTACTTAAGCAAGAAACTTTTAAGCCATGTATTTTCCAATTCTATGTATATAGGTTGCACAATATTTTTGTGATTCAGCTCATCTGAGACAAAATTCTCATCATATGAAAATAAATTCTAAGAAAAAAAGTCAAAATATCCAGGAAAACATTTAATTTTTTACTGTTAGTCAAAATTTTGATACAGTGCACACTTTTGGATTAATTATATTTATAAATTCTAAGGCTATATTTTTGGGTATTGACACAAATTTGAAAGTATATAACACTTTTATATTATTGATACATATGAAGGCTGATTAATAATGTCAGTTTGAGAATAAAATAATTGTGAAATTTTTCTCCTAGATTCTTGAACAAACTCGGAAAAATAATGAATAAAATCTATCCTTTCAAATAACAGACCTTAGTTAAATATGCACACATTAGAATGCACATAGGCCTTCATGCAAGCACATGCATGCAAAGCCCATAACTAGTGTGAAGTGAAAGAGAGAAAGGATAGAAAAGCATGGATGGAAGTTTCAATGGGCATTATGCAAGAAAATGTTGGAGTATAGCTTCAGAATAATTTTTACCAACTGAAAATTTTCATGGTAATTAAACCTTTCTACCCATGAAACTTGGCAGTTTCTTATGCTTCAATGGACAAGATGGGTTTATGGTAATTTTCTTTAATAAAATACTCTTTAATCTAATGTTCTGACCTTGGCCAAGTTACTGAAGAATATAAACATGTTTTCTCACTTATAATATTGACTTTGCGTACATATTTTTGTCCTCTAATAGTCAGCTCCTCCTCTGAGTTACCCTTCTACTTTCATGACTAATTTATTCCTTCTGGACAGTGTGCATTTTACATCTTTCTTTTGGAAATCCTTTGTTTTAATTTCTATGTGTAGTCCTATTCCAGTGTGTCATTTTCATTTTGACCATTACTTATCTCTGTTGTTAACAACTCATCATCATCTTTTTGCATACTCTTAAATCTACACCGTCGGTCCTGAGGCTCTGGCTTTGATTCTTTTTGTCTTTTGCATACTGTCCTCCCCAAGCTTCACTCATTTCCTAAGGTTTTAAAGGATTATAACTTTAGGTTCATGCTTCCTGTTTCTTACTAATTATTTATTGTAAGAGTATTGCGTGAAATAATAGAAAGTATGTATATATTGGTCTCTTTTCTGAGTACCTGGCACAGATTTCCTAAAACTCTACAAGAGTAGAGAACACGTGTTTCCTTCATCTCCTGCATGGCAGGTAGATTCTTTACTGCTGAGTCATCTGCACATCTTCTTTATCCATTCCTCTTTTGATTGACGTTGGAAATTCTCAGGTGGCTCAGTGGTAAAGAATCAGCCTTCCAGTGCAGGAGCTTCAGGTGACATGAGTTCCATCCATGCGTCGAGAAGATCCCCTCGAGGAGAAAAATGGCAATCCACTCCAGTATTCTTGCCTGGAGAATCCCATGGGGTGAGGAACTTGACAGTCTACAGAACATGGGGTCACAAAGAGTTGGACACAACTAAGCACGCATGCATGTTCAATTGACATTTAGGTTGCTCCCATGTCTTGGCTATTGCAAACAGTGCTGCAATGAGCAGCACTGGGTTCATATATCATTTCAGACCATGTTTTTCTTTGAATATCTACCCAGGAGTGGGATTGCTGGTGGAAGCTCTGTTTCTAGTTTTGAAGAAACCTTCATTCTGTGCTACATAGTGGAATACCAACTTACATTCCCACCAATAGAGTAGGAGTGTACCTTTCTCTCCATAGCCTCTCCAGAATTTATATTTTATAGATTTTTTTAATGCTAGCCATTTTGAAATTTTGAAGTGAAATCTCATTGCAGTTTTGATTTGCCTTTCTCTGGAGAAGGAAATGGCAACCCACCCTAGTACTCTTGCCTAGAAAAATTCCATGGATGGAGGAAACTGGTGGGCTACAATCCATGGAGTTGCAGAGTCGGACATGACTGAGTGACTTCACTTTACTCACTTTAAGATTTAGAGACGGCAAATGTCTTGCCATTTGCCTGTTGGCCATCTGTTTGTCTTCTTTGTAGAAATGTCTAAGTAGGTCTTCTGCCTAGTTTTTGATTGAGTTGTTTATTTTGATGATACTGAATCACATTAAGTGTTTGAAAATTTTCGAGTCTAACCCTTCGCCAGTCATATCATTTGCAAATATTTTCTCCCAATCTATGGGTTGTCTTTTCACTTGTTTATGGTTTACTTTGTGTGAAAAATGTTTGAGTATAATTAGGTTCTATTTGTTTATTTTTGTTTTTATTTCCATTACTCTGGGGGATGGATCAAAGAAGAAATTGCTGTGATTTATGGCAGAGAGTGTTCTACCTATGATTTTCTCTAAGAGTTTTATCGTGTCTGGTCCCATATTTAGGTCTTTATCCCATTTTGAGCTTATTTTTTTGTCTGGCATTAAAGAATGGCCTAATTATTTTATTTTCTTACAAGTAGCTGTCCAGTTTTCCAAGCATCATTTATTGTAGGGACTTTCTTTCTACCATTGTATAATTTTATCTCCTTCATTTTAGATTAATGGATCCTAAGAGCATGGGTTTATGTCAGGACTTTCTATCATGTTCTGTTGAGCTGTATCTCTAATTTTGTGCCAGCTCCATACTCTTTTGATGTCTATAACTTTGTAATATTTTCTGTCTCAAAATTGCTTTGGCTATTTGGGGTCATTTGTGTATCCATACAATTTCAAGATTTTTGTGTTCTAGTTCTGTGGAAAATGCCATTGGTAAATTAGGGATTTCATTGAATCTTTGGATTGCCTTGAGCAATATCTTACAATATTGATTCTTCCAATCCCATAACATGGCATATCTTTCCACTTGTTTGTATAGTATTTAACTTCTTTCATCAATGTTTCATACTTTTCTTAGTACAAGTCCTTTGTCTCACTAGATATTTGTGAGACAAGTAGATTACTTGTTCCAAGTATTCTACCTTTCTAGTGAAATGCTAAATATGATTGTTTCTTGAATTTCTGTTTCTGATCTTCCATTCTTAGTGATTTAAGAGATTTCTGTGTATTAATTTTGTGTTCTGTGATTTTGCTAAATTCATCAATTAACTCTAGTAGTTTCTCAGTGGCATATTTATGATTTTCTATGTGTAAGGTCATGCCATTTGCAAGGAGTGACAATTTTACTTCTTCTTTTCCAATTTGAGTTCCTTTTACTTATCTATATATGTATCTTACTACTATAGTTAGGACTCTCAAAACTATGTTGAATATAAGTGGTGAGAGTGGACGTCTTTGTCCTATTCTTGATCTTAGCGGAAATGCTTTCAGTTTTTCAGTGTTGAATGTGATGTTAGCTATGGGTTTGTCATATATGGCTTTTACTATGTTGACCTGTGTTCCCTCTATGCCTACTTTCTGGAAAGTCTCTTATCATAAATTGGTGCTGAATTTTGTCACAAGTCTTTTCTGCATCTGTTGAGGTGATCATATTATTTTTATTCTTCAATTTTTTGATGTGGTCCACCACACCGATATATTTACAGATATTGAAAAATCCTTGCATCCCTGGGATAAATTCCACTTGATCATGATGTATGTTCCTGTTAATGCGTTGCTGGATTTGGATTGCTAACATTTTGTTGAGGATTTTTGTGTATATGTTCACCAGTGATATTTGCCTGCAATTGTTAGTCAACTATGTGCATGCATGCTAAGTCACTTTAGCTGTGTCCAACTCTTTGTAACCCCATAGACTGTAGTGTGTTCCTCTGTCCATGAGAGACTCCAGGCAAGAATACTGCTGTGGGTTGCCATGCCTTTCTCCAAAGGGCATGCCCTTCTCTTGACCCATGGGTTGAACCCACATCTCCTATGTCTCCTGCATTGGCAAGCAGGTTCTTTACCACAAATGCCACTTAGGAAGCCCCTAATTGATTTTAACCCAATATAAAATAAAACATTAAAAATTGAAAAAAATGAAATGTTTCTCAGAAAATCTAAGGAAATTTAAATAAAGCAAAATGAAGACAGTTTGTTTTTCTCATATAGCAGTATTTTATTCCTAGATGGAAAAAAGAAGTATATAATGTTTTAAACCTACAGACATTCATATATTTCCATTCAGAGATTTGAACACAATAAGTATAAATCTTATCAACCAATATCTCTAACACCAAACTACTCCCTGGAGAGCAATTTCTTGAGGTAAAAAGCTTTTTTTTTTTGGCGGGGGGTTTATTTTACATATAGAAAAATAAACGGGAGATTTATTAAGGCTTTGAGGTCCAAAAACTGAAACATAAGCACTTGAGTATTCTGTTCACAATGATGGTGGACTGTCTTTGATGAGTTTATTCTTCTTATGTATTTATCACATTCTGCAAACATTTTGGTTACAAGGAAATTAGACATGACATTGAGGTTTCTATGCCAAAGATGTCTTTCCTTTATGTTAAGTTTCGCAAAATATTTTTAACATTTGTGAATAATTTTTCTATTTTATTTTCTTTCCTTTCATCTGAATAAAGCTTAGACTTCTGCCTTTCAAAGAGTGCCCAATGTCTGTAAAGGACAATACTGTTAATAAATTAACAGAAAAATTATCTCTTAACTAAGTCTAATCTAGTTAGCAATGCTATCAATTAGGGAAACACATTGGTTAGAAAGATCAATAAAATTCCTATTTGCTGGTATAAATTCAGTGTTCTTCAAACCTAACAAAAATGTCCCACCAGTATCTTTTTCCTTCCATTGGAATATAAAATTCATTCAAAATAATGAGGAAGAAAACTGTTTAAATAAAGCAATTCCAAAAGAACATAGCAAATATATATTGTGTTTATTTGATATTCAGTCAAACTCAGGGAATATTTCTACTCCCCAATCTTCTGTTTAATTCCCCCCTGACCCTCACCTGCACTGTACTATATATTTCATTTCATACTCAGTTAAATAAATAAGTCAGATGCTCTTAGCCCATGAATTCCTTAGCTATTCTTTGTTGCCGGTAAATCTTGCCTTTTATTGTCACTTGTCAGATCAAGGCCATAAGCTAGAACTGGAAAACATGGTTCTGCTCCTTTTCAGGATCATCAGTAATTTTTTACCCTATGGTTATATATGAATTATTAAGATAGCTGTTGCTTAAAAAAATCTCAAATATAATATTGCAAAGAGTTGGAAGGACCCAACTTCCTATAGAGTAAATACAGATTGTTTCCAACCTCTCAAGTGAACACCAATGAGAGTAAACATAAACACCCAATGCAAAATGGGAAGCTGTCATCATAATTTAAGGATAAAATAGAAGAAAAGTACAATATACACCTGGCACCATACAGATGAAGGCCAACCCAGATTAATTGCCTTTGACTCGGTGCTGAAGAGGCGTCATGAGTATTTATGAGAGCTGTATCATATCTGTAAACTTTCTACAGACTCACAGGGTCAGAGAGATGCAGAAATCTCTGATAAAATGTGCAGTATTGTATTTCACATTGCAATTTTTAATATGTGATCTTAAACCACTACTTTAGGATTAGCTTCTATTAATTTTCAGTATTTTTGTCTTAATATAAGCTTACAATTTGATGTTTACCTATATATATTACCAAATATTCTCTTTTCACCATCATTCTTTTCTCTGTTTTATTTTTCATCAAATATGAAATGCTACTTTAGTGTCATCGTGCATTGAATCCAGGTATCAGGAAGAGAATTATCAAATTCTTTATTATTTCTTCAAGTAACATATTGATATAATACATTGCATTACCTTAAATATCAATTATGCAAAGGAGGAAATTCCTTAGTGGTCCAGGGGTTAAGTGTCTGCACTCCCATTTAAAGAAGCATGGGTTTTATCCCTGGTCAGACAACTAACATCTCACAAGCTGTGTGTAGGGACAAAATATATGTGAAGAATAGCAAAATATATCTTCTCCAAATTTTATGTGATATATACTTCATAAACAACTGTGTTGAATTAATCACACAAAGAAAGATTGAGTGTTCTCTAGTACAGGTTAAAAGGGACTCAAAGTCTTTTCTCTCTTGGTTATTAGAGATCTGATCATACACAGTTCAACCTGATTGAAGATATTTTAGTTGTTAACTAATGAAATACAGAACTCAAGGGAATAAATAAATACCAATATGATCCAAGAATTATTGTATATTTATAGATGTTCTTCTAAATGTAATAAATGAATTAACTCACTTTCCTACATCAAATCTAAGAGGTATGTGTTATAATTTTATCTCTATTGAAGAAAGAAGAATAAGATACATGGACATTAAGTAGCTTTCAGAATGACAGAGGAAGTAGTGGTAGAGTGGCATATAAGGTGAGGCAGCATTAATGTCCCTGGTGGCTTAGATGGTAAAGAATCCATCTGCAATGTAGGAAACCCAGGTTCAATACCTGAGTTAGGAAGATCCCCTGGAGAAAAGGAATGGCAACTGATACCAGTACCATTGCCTGGAGAATTCCATGGACAAAGGAGTTGGCAGTTTACAGTCCATGGGGTCACAAATAGTCAGACACAACTGAGCAACAAATACACACAGCATAGTTTTAGAAAGCATCTTTCTGGTGAGATATTTTGCCCTTATTCAAAAGAAGCTCAAACAGTTTCCCAAGACATATATACATCCAAGAGCCTTATACATTTGTTGTAGACCGAATATGTGTCCCCCACAAATTCACATGTTGAAGTTCTAGCCCCTAGAACCTCAGAATGTAACTGTAATAGAGACAGGCTTTTGAGCAGATAATTAAGGTAAAATGAGATCATTTGGGTTCGACCTAATTCAATGTGAGTGAGATACCAGCTGAAGGTATGCACAGAGAAAATGCCATGGAGGGGACCCAGCAAGAAGACTGCATTCTGCAATTCAGGGAGAGAGGCTTCAGAACAAACCAAATCTACTGACACCTTGTTCTTGGACTTCTATACTCCAGATCTGTGGAAAGATAAAATTCTGGGTTTTTGTAAGCCACCAGCTTGTAGTATTTTATTACTATATCCTTACAAAACTAATAAAGTATATGTGTACTAACTGTTTCAGGGTGAATATCCAAATACACAAGCACGGTAACATCTACTAACTTAAGGAAATTGTATCTCATTAATAATGATTTGCTACTACAAACAAAATCCACTTATTCCTTTAGGGATATAAATACATCACAAAGGAAAATATTCTGAGATTAATTTTAAGTGCTCTTTTGGTACTCATCAAGCAGTAACAAATGACAATTAAATAGTTAACAAGCTTATGTCAATGACTTATGGTTGCACTCATTTCACATGCTAAAGTTATGCTCAAAATCCTTCAAACTAAGCTTCAGCAGTACATGAACTGAGAACTTCCAGTTCCACCAGCTGGACTTAGAAAAGGGAGAGAAACAAGAGATCAAATCGCCAACATTTGTTGTATCATAGAGAAAACAAGAGAATTCCAGAAATACTTCTGCCTGATTGACTACATGAAAGCCTTTAACTGTGTGGATCACAACAAATTTTGGAAAAGTCTTAAAGAGATAGGAATATCAGAACACTTTACCTGCCTCCTGAGAAACCTGTATGCAGATTAAGAAGCAACAGACATGGAAAAATGGACTGGTTCAAAACTGGGACGGAAATACTACAAGGCTGTATATTGTCACTCTGTTTAACTTACTTATTTGCAGAGTACATCAGGAAAAAATGCCAGGCTGGACTTATAAGCTAGAATCAAGATAGCCAGGAGAAATATCAACAACCTCATATGCACATGATACCACTCTAATAGCAGAAAGTGAAGAGGAACCAAAGAGCCTCTTGATGAAGGTGAAAGAGGAGAGTGAAAAAGCTGGCTTAAAACTCAACATTCAAAAACCTAAAATCATAGCATCTTGTTCCATCACTTCATGGTGAATGGGGGAAAAAATGGAAACAGTGACAGACTTTAGTTTCTTAGGCTTCAAAGTCAGTGCAGAATTTGATTGGAGCCATGAAATTGAAAGGCGTTTGCTCCTTGGAAGGAAAGTTTTGAGAAGCCTAGACAGCATACTAAAAATCAGAGATATCGCTTTGCCAACAAAGGTATGTATAATCAAAGCTATGGTTTTTTCCATTAGTCAAGTCTAGATGTGTGAGTTGGATCATAAAGAAGACTGAGGGCCAAGTAATTGATTCTTTTGAATTGTGGGGCTAGAGAAGACACTGGAGAGTCCCTTGGACTGTAAGGAGATCAAATCAATCAATCCTAAGGGAATCAACACCGGATATTCATTAGGAGGATTAATGCTAAAGGAGAAACCCCAATACTTTGACACCTGACGGTAAGAGCTGACTTACTGAAAAAAAATCTTGATGCTTGGAAAGATTGAAGGCAGAAAAAGAAGGGAATGGCATTGGCAGGCCTGGCATGGTGCAATCCATGGGGTCACAAAGAGTCAAACACAACTTGGCAACTAAACAACACCACCAAAACAACAATGTCAATGACTTACAACTGATGACATCAATATTCCTCCATTTACATTACCACATTTCATTTGTATTTATAATAGTTCTGAAAGTATGAAATGAGCTGTAGTCAAAACTGATCAAGTAGGAGGGGAGGATCCATTATATGACTCCAGTTTAGGTATTACTAAGCTATGCAAAAACTATTTGAAATGAAATATATATTGACAAAAATGTATCTGTGGGTAAAAACATTATAATTTCATGACAGCTTAGTATATATACCAGTTAACTTGCTAATGTTTCATAAACATATTCTCATCTACTCTTCACCATTTTCATGTGGAGTTGGTATAATGGTTATTTCAATTTTTCGTATCTTAACTATTGTCAAACTAAGGCTTAAACAGTTTAGGAACCAAATCCACAGAATCAGAAAAAGAAATTTTTTTGATAACTTTAACTCATACTAAATTAATCGACACACACAAAAAAGGAGACAAGCATATACAAAGGTTAAAATATAGTCTCTTCATAAGTGTGGCTGGAAAAACTGGAGAGCTATGTGCAAAAGAAAGAAATTAGAACATTCTTTAAGACCATATACAAAAATAAACACTGAATGGTTTAAAGTCCTGAACATGAAACCAGAAACCATAATATTCCTGGAGGAAAACAAACATAGGCAGAAAACACTTTGACATAAATCATAGCAATATATTTTCGATCCATCTTCTAAAGTAAGAGAAATAAAGGAAAATAAATAAATGGGACCCAATTTAACTGAAAAGTTTTTGCACGGCAAAAGAAACCATCAACAAAATGAAACAAACAAACAAACAAACAAACTACTGAATGGAGAAAATATTTCCAAATCATATGATCAAAGGGATTACTGTAAAAAAATATATAAAGTTTATACAATACAACATCCAAAGCCAAAAAAACTCAATTAAAATTGAGCAGAAGACCTGAACACACAATTTTTCTAAAGAAAGTATGCAGGTGGCCAACAGGCATATAAAAAGTTGCTCAAAATTACACTGTGGTATTCAGTTCAGTTCAGTCACTTAGCGTGTCTGACTCTTTGCGACCCCAAGAATTGCAACACGCCAGGCCTCCCTGTCCATCACCAACACCCAGAGTTCACTCAAACTCATGTCCATCGAGTTGGTGATGCCATTCAGCCATCTCATCCTCTGTCGTCCTCTTCTCCTCCTGCCCTCAATCCCTCCAAGCATCACAGTATTTTCCAAAGAGTCAACTCTTAACATGAGGTGGCCAAAGTATTGGAATTTAAGCTTTAGCATCAGTCCTTCCAAAAAACACCCAAGACTGATCTCCATTAGGATGGACTGATTGGATCTCCTTGCAGTCCAAGGGACTCTCAAGAGTCTTCTCCAACACCACAGTTCAGAGGCATCAGTTCTTTGGTGCTCAGCTTTCTTCACAGTCCAAGTCCCACATTCGTACATGACCATTGGAAAAACCATAGCCTTTACCAGATGGACCTTTGTTGGCAAAGTAATGTCTTTGCTTTTTAATATGCTATCTAGGTTGGTCATAACTTTCCTTCCAAGGAGTAAGTGTCTTTTAATTTCATGGTTGCAATCACCATCTGCAGTGATTTTGGAGCCCCCAAAATATTCTGACACTGTTTCCACTATTTACCCATGTATTTCCCATGAAGTGATGGGACCAGATACCATGATCTTCGTTTTCTGAATGTTGAGGTTTAAGCCAACATTTTCACTCTCCTCTTTCACTTTCATCAAGAGGTTTTTTAGTTCCTCTTCACTTTCTGCCATAATGGTGGTGTCATCTGCATATCCAAGGGTATTGCTGTTTCTCCAGGCAATTTTGATTCCAGCTTGTGTTTCTTCCAGCCCAGTGTTTCTCATGATGTATTCTGCATAGAAGTTAAATAAGCAGGGTGACAATATACAGCCTTAATGTACTCCTTTTCCTATTTGGAACCAGTCTGTTGTTCCATATCCAGTTCTAACTGTTGCTTCCTGACCTGCATATACGTTTCTCAAGAGGCAGGTTAGGCGGTCTGGTATTCCCATCTCTTTCAAATTTTCCACAGTTTATTGTGATCCACACTGTCAAAGGCTTTGGCATTTTCAATAAAACAGAAATAGATGTTTTTCTGGAACTCTCTTGCTTTTTCCATGATCCAGCAGATTTCGCAATTTGATCTCTGGTTCCTCTCCCTTTTCTAAAACCAGCTTGAACATCTGGAAGTTCACACGGTTCACGTATTGCTGAAGCCTGGCTTGGAGAATTTTGAGCATACTTTACTAGTGTGTGAGATGAGTGCAACTGTGCAGTAGTTTGGGCATTCTTTGGCATTGCCTTTCTTTGGGATTGGAATGAAAACTGACCTTTTCCAGTCCTGTGGCCACTGCTGAGTTTTCCAAATTTCCTGGCATATTGAGTGCAGCACTTTCACAGCATCATCTTTCAGGATTTGAAGTAGCTCAACAGGAATTCCATCACCTCCACTAGCTTTGTTCATAGTGATGCTTTCTAAGGCCCACTTGACTTCACATTCCAGGATGTCTGGCTCTAGGTGAGTGATCATAACATCGTGATTATCTTGGTCATGAAGATCTTTTTTTACAGTTCTGTGTATTCTTGTCACCTCTTCTTAATATCTTCTGCTTCTGTTATGTCCATATCATTTCTGTCCTTTATGGACCAAAAATAAAAATTCAATAAGGTATATGCATTCCAATGATCATAGCAGCATTATATATGATTGCCAAGACATGGAAGTGTCCACCAACTGATGAATAGATAAAGAAGATGTGACATAGATAGCTCAGCTGGTAAAGAATCTGCCTGCAAAGCTGGAGACCTCGGTTCAATTCCTTGGATGAGAAGGTCCCCTGGAGAAGCAATAGGCTACCCACTCCAGTATTCTTGGGCTTCCCTGATGGCTTGGATGGTAAAGAACCTGCCTGAAATGTGGGAGACCAGTGTTCCAACCCTGGTTTGGGAAGATTTCCTGGAGAAGAGAACAGCCACTTACTCCGATATTCTGGCCTAGAGAATTCCATGAACTGTATAGTCCATGAGGTCGTCAAGGGTCAGACATTACTGAGATTTTCACTTCATATATATATATATATATATATATATATATATATATATACATACACACACATATGTCATGGTGATATTGTTTTCAGACATAAAAAAGAATTAAATTTTGCTATTTCCAACAACATGGATACGCTTGAATTGGGAAGATCCCCTGAAGGAGGGGATGGAAACACATTCCAATATTCTTACCAGGAGAATCTCATGGACAGAGGACCCTGTCAGGCTGCAGTCTACAGATTCATAAAGAATCAGACAGCACTGAAGGGACTTAGCACACACACACAAACATGCTAAGTGAAATAAATTAGTCAGAGAAAGATAACCACTGTATGATATCACTTGTATGTGGAATATAAAATATACAGCAAAGTAGTGATAAGATAAAAAAGAAACAGACTAACAGATATATAGAAAAAGCTAGTGGTTACTTGAGGGGACAGGGAGATGAGAGAGGGGCAATATAAGGTTCGGTTCAGTCGCTCAGTCGTGTCTGACTCAGACCTCATGAACTGCAGCATGCCAGGCTAACCTGTCCATCATCAAATCCTGGACCTTGCTCAAACTCACGTCCATCATGTCGGTGGTGCCATCCAACCATCTCATCATCTGTCGTCCCTTTCTCCTCCTGCCTTCAATCTTTCCCAGTATCAGGGTCTTTTTCAAGGAGTCAGTTCTTTGTACCAAGTGGCCAAAGTATTGGAGTTTCACCTTCAGCATCATTCCTTCCAATGAATCAGCTCAGTTCAGTTCAGTTCTGTTCATTCGCTCAGTCGTGTCCGACTCTTTGCGACCCCATGAATCGCATCACGCCAGTCCTCCCTGTCCATCACCAACTCCCAGAGTTCACTCAAACTCACATCCATCAAGTCTGTGATGCCATCCAACCATCTAATCCTCTGTCGTCCCCTTTTCCTCTTGCCCCCAATCCCTCCCAGCATCACAGTCTTTTCCAATGAGTCAACTTTTCACATGAGGTGGCCAAAGTACTGGAGTTTCAGCTTTAGCATCATTCCTTCCAAAGAACACCCAGGACTGATCTCTTTTAGAATGGACTGTTTGGATCTCCTTGCAGGCCATAGGACTCTCAAGAGTGTTCTCCAACACCACAGTTCAAAAGCATCAATTCTTCGGCACTCTGCCTTCTTCACAGTCCAACTCTCACATCCATACATGACCACAGGAAAACCATAGCCTTGACTAGACGGACCTTTGTTGGCAAAGTAACATCTGTGTTTTGAATATGCTATCTAGGTTGGTCATAACTTTCCTTCCAAGGAGTAAGTGGCTTTTAATTTCATGGCTGCAGTCATCATCTGCAGTGATTTTGGAGCCCAAAATAATAAAATCTGACACTGTTTCCACTGTTTCCCCATCTATTTCCCATGAAGTGATGGGACCGGATGCCATGATCTTCGTTTTCTGAATGTTGAGCTTTAAGCCAAGTTTTTCACTCTCCTTTTTCACTTTCTTCAAGGGGCTTTTTAGTTTCTCTTCACTTTCTGTCATGAGGGTGGTGTCATCTGAATAACTGAGGTGACTGATATTTCTCCCGGCAATCTTGATTCCAGCTTGTGCTTCTTCCAGACCAGCGTTTCTCATGATGTACTCTGCATATAAATTTAATAAGAAGGGTGACAATATACAGCCTTGACATGCTCCTTTTCCTGTTTGGAACCAGTCTGTTGTTCCATGTCCAGTTCTAACTGTTGCTTCCTAATCTGCATATAGGTTTCTCAAGAGGTAGGTCAGGACTGCTTTACTTTAAGATTGACTTGTTTGATCTCCTTGCAGTCCAACGGATTCTCAAGAGTCTTCTCCAACACCACAATTCAAAGCATCAATTCTTCAGTGTTCAGCTTTCTTTATAGTTCAACTCTCACATCCATACATGACTACTGGAAAAATCATAACTTACACTAAACAGACCTTTGTTGGCAAAGTAACATCTCTGCTTTTTAATATGCTGTCTTGAGTTGGTCATGATTTTCCTCCAAGGAGCAAGTGTATTTTAGTTTCATGACTGCAGTCACCATCTGCAGTGATTTTGGAGCACAAGACAATGAAGTCTGTCACTGTTTCCATTGTTTCCCCATCTATTTATCATGAAATGATGGAACCAGATGCCATGATCTTAATTTTTTAAATGTTGACTTTTAAGCTAGTTTTTTTCACTTTCCTCTTTCACTTTCATCAAGAGGCTCTTTAGTTCTTCTTCATTGTGTTCCATAAAGGTGGTGTTATCTGTGTATCTGTGGTCATTGATATTTCTCCCGACAGTGTTGATTCCAGCTTGTGTTTCATCCAGCCTTGCATTTTACATGATGTGCTCCCCATATAAGTTAGATTAGCAGAGTGACAATATAAGGTTAGGATATTAAAAGGTACAAACTATTATGTACAAAGTTATAAGGATATATATATAGTGCACAACACAGGGAATATAGGCAATATTTTATAACAATTATAAATGGAGCACAACACACTCTTAACCAATACAATATTGTAAAGTAAAAAATAAAGAAATTTTAAATAATGTAAATCACTAAATTGTAGATTTATAACATATTATATTATACATCAACTATACTTCAACTTAAAAATTTTAATAAATAAAACAATAAAACAGAAACAAACATATAAAGGCTTTAGATCTTCTTGACTTTACATCTCACTGTGAACCAGACTCTACATTTGGAGTTTTACTGATTTTGGGCAAAGTGCTACTAAATGTCTGTTTCACATTTGGGGGCAGGAAATACCAATATGTGAAATTCCACATTAAATCTGTGTTCTCTCCATGTATAGTCAATTCTTTGAAGGTCTCAGAAGTCACATGACATAAGTTTCTGCCAGGAAAAAATAATAATCTTTAGAAATGGGTAAAATAGTTTGCTATAAGATCTTTTACTATAGGGCTGAGCTTGATTTTCTAATATTTTCTAGGTTATTTTACAGTTCTGTAGCAGCAGAGCTTAATTTGCACATTTTTGCCCAATAAACTGGTAACTATCTTTTGTCCAATGGAAAAAATAACCTTAAAGAGTCCAGTTTATGAGACTGTTGGACATTACCAGTTTTATGTCTAAAGTGACAAGTTTTTTGAAACAATTAACTAATTCACTTAATAATAAGTTAACTAAATACAGATATGAATTTATGTTTGAATGTGAATCATTATTTGTCTTTTCAAAATTATATTTTCAACAATAATAATTTTCTGTTAATTGATTTGAGAAAAGAAAATTTATGTGATAATTATAATATATTTTAGCCAGCATTTGAGGTTTTACCTGGAGATATATTATTTAATTTTATGGAACATTCAAAAATAATTTCATAATTTAGGAGATTGAAAATGTTAAATTTCCAACATGATATCAGTATTTATTGAGAGAGGGAAGTGAGACAGAAAATTTACTCCCTACTGAAACACATAGACAATCAATGCTTTTTTTTCCCCTTTTTTGTAGGGAAGAGAGTATTTTAAATTATCAGACTGTCACACCTAAGTATATTTAGAAGCCTCTTATGAAATTATGATTTTAATAAGTTATCATTTTGTCCCATCACAAAATGATGGCACATAGTCAAAACTCAATTTTAACAGTTTGAACCTCAGAGATAGAAGATAAAGATCTATTTTTATTTTAAATTTTCTAAACTTTAATTCATGGTGACTTAAGAATATCTAGACAAAAAAGACACACTGAAGATACTTGTTCAAAGCAAAATTTTATTTCAAAGAGGGACTCAAATTAGAAAAGCTTCCTAGTATAATTGAATCATAATATTGGAGATAATTTATATTTCCTTTTTCAGAAATATAATTTTTAACTAAAAGGACAAAATAGAAAATTAAAGGTGGAAGAATGGCAGTTTTCGTTTCTTTGGAAGTAAAACATTCATAGCTAATTTTCCAGCTTTAAAAGTATTTAAGAATGCTATCTACTTAGAGTCACATCTCATGGCTAGAGAAACGCTTCTAAGAATAGTTATGTCAAATGCCCATCAGTCTGTAGTGAACATATACAAAATAGCAGTCAACTTCAACAGTTACAGCAAGAGAACACTAATTCTTCTCTTAGGGCTAATGATAAGTTGGTTCTTATGACTTTCTCACCAAATATCTCCTCCCCCAGACTTCTGCAACCTTTTGTTTAAAGAAATGAACTGCTTCCTCTGGGGTGGGTATACAGACAAGTGAGAGTAAAATATTTGTACTCCTCTGCTTCGGAAATAATGAGCCATCAAATTTATTAATGTTAGCAGTTTCATCAGGCAAAAACTAGGTGAAATATTGTCTGACTATTATCAAACTTTCCTTCCTCGTATTTTTTTTTTTTTAAGTTTACTTTGACTTAGGCTTCCTGCCTAATGAGACCTTATATAGTAAAGATGTCATTCTACACCTCTGAGTTTCCCAGGTCTCTCTGATGAGACTTTATCTGGCAAAAATGTCATTCCTACCTCTGGTCTTCTCAGGTGGAACCTACCAATGCTGGAGACATAAGAGATGTGGTTTCAATCCCTGGGTCAGGATGATCCCCTGGAGGAAGGCATGGAAATTCCAGTATTCTTGCCTGGAAAATCCCTTGGATAGGGGAGCCTAGCAAGCTACAATCCATAGAGTTGCAAAGAGTCAGACAGCAATGGAGTAACTTAAAACACAGCACACCTACCTCTGGTATCTAAAGGTGAAATGAAAATGTGCCTATGATTGAGCAAACATTTGAAACTTAACCTATAGATTATCATACAAGGAAAGGTAATTCAGGAAAATACAAATATCATGTGATATAAAAAGTGACACAAATTATTTATTTAAAAACAGAAACAGACTCATATACATAGAAAACAAATTTATAGTTACTGAAGGGGAAACAAGGATGAAAAATAAATTAGAAATGTTGGACTAGCATATACATGCTATTATGTAAAAATAAGTTAACAACAAGGTCCCACTGTATAGCACAGAGACCTAACATGACATTGTAAATCAATTATACTTCAATTAAAAAGAAAAAAAAACTTTAATAAAAAGTGGTATAACATGTGCAGTTTGAGGATTGCTGAATGATCAGGTCAAGAACTCATGCCTAATGATTCCTCACACTTTACACTATTTTTCTACTTCACATTCACTTTCAGAGGTCACTTTTAATCACTATAGGAGAGACATTATATAGTGCTTTTCTGTTTATGGATCTGTGCTTAAACAAACCTCATGATTACTAACTGAGATTCCATTGCCTCAGTTACATTACAAACTGAAATAAATGACTATGAATATTTTATTGTAAATTTTGGATGTGAAATTAGTTATTCCTTGTTAGAAACACATTAAAAAGTTATTAATATGGACTAATGTGGGCAACTTGCTCTAATTCTAAACTTATAGAAAATTATACACTTTCTATTTTGAAAATATTAGAAGTTATCAATTATAATGTTTTTAAGCAAATATGTACTTCTTTAGTGTATAATGGTTGTACTTTGATGGAATCTGAAACAATCAATTTGCTCCTAGGAGACAGAACACTCAAGGAAAAGAGAAAAGAAAATTAAAACAAGAATTACAGAGGTTTACGAGTCATAGGGCTTAATGTCTTCCAAAAAGTTTCAGAAATAATGAGAGTGAAGGGACATGCTTACCTCACATTTGAGTTTCTCTATTAACAGATGATCTGATTTTAAGGTAGGTAATTACAAATTAGAGTGTATTTGATCAATTAAGAATACAGTTCAAACTACAGGTTTATGATGATTGGCACAAAAATTACCTTCAGACATTCATTTGCAAACTCCACTTGATTTACTGCTGTCATTTTATTTACTAAATTCCATAAAGAACTGACATTAGGACAGAAGGTGATAGAGTTAAACAAATCTGGTTTTATAGTCTGCCTCCAGAATTGCCAGCCTCTGTGTGAGATCTGTTAGAGATATTAAGGATTCATTAAGGTAAACGTCTATATTATATATTTGGAGGAACCAAGCTGCAAAAAACGTGAACTAATATGCCCAAAGTTCCACAGTCACTAGAACACTACAAAATTGTTCCCACATCTCTCAGGGCAAAATATCTTTCACTATGTTTCCCTAAAAGTTATTCTCTCTGAGCCCCACTCAAGAAAAATCATTATGTAGAAAACAAGTTTGATTTGAGGTAGCTACTTAAAGGAGAAGGCAATGGCACCCCACTCCAGTACTCTTGCCTGGAAAATCCCATGGACAGAGGAGCCTGGTAGGCTGCAGTCCATGGGGTCGCTATTAGTCGGACACAACTGAGAGACTTCACTTTCACTTTTCACTTTCATGCATTGGAGAAGGAAATGGCAACCCACTCCAGTGTTCTTGCCTGGAGAATTCTAGAGACAGGGGAGCCTGGTGGGCTGCCGTTTATGGGGTCACACAGAGTCGGACATGACTGAAGTGACTTAGCAGTTAGCAGCTACTTAAACCTACACATTTCAATGCCTTAATTCAGGTTTGTTTGTTAGGAGAGCTATAAATTATATAAATGGGATGGAAATAGTCATACCAGTATTGGACACCAAATAATAATGGCTATCATTATTCAGGTTCAAGAAAAAGAGCCTGAAAATCTTACCTGCAAACTCACCATGAGAGGAAAAGGAGCCCATCACTCCAGTACTCTTGCCTGGAAAATCCTATGGACAGAGGAGCCTGGTAGGCTGCATCCATGGGGTTGCAAAGAGTCAGACATGACTGAGCGACTTCACTTTCACTTTTCACTTTTATGCACTGGAGAAGGAAACAGCAACCCACTCCAGTGTTCCAGCCTGGAGAATCCCAGGGATGGGGGAACCTAGTGGGCTGCCGTCTATGGGGTCACACAGAGTCGGACACAACTGAAGACACTTAGCAGTAGCAGCAGCAGAGCATAGAGGTAAGGCCTTTCAACATAACTCCATGAAGACCCTTTAATTAAGTGCAGCAAGTCCCAGAGAAAAAAGAAAGACATCTATCAGCCATACTATCAGTTCTACAAATCTCTGTGTATCAGAATTCTTACTGCTTACCTTCCCTATATTTCCACTTATACAATGTCTGAACATCTAAGGATAAATCCTTCACTTGTGACTTGTAGCCCATTCCCTTTCAGAATCTACTACACAAAGATACTGCCACTCAGTTGTTTTTCCACATTTCCACATGATTAATTATTCTGTCTGCCAATTAATTCCCATCAGCATAAAAATGCATTTTCCAAGCTAGCACCTGTCTTAAAAACAAAACAAAACTAAAACTAATATAAAACATTTCCATGTCTGCACAAAGGAGACAAAAACTTCAGACCAATGTCATCCTCTCCCAGAAAAGAAATCGCAGAAAGGATAGCTAAAACAAGAAAAACAAACAAACAACAACAACAAACAACAAAACAAAACAGAAAAAAAAAAAAACCTTTTTTTAAAGTGCTTTTAAACTGCAAGAAAATTTAAAAAAAAAAATTATTGGAGTCAAGAAATAACAAGAAAAAAAAAATCCCTAAACCACAAGCTCCTGTTGAAACCAATGTTTGTGTATTTGTCTTTGGAGTATTCGCCAGTCATTGTTGGCCTGGAGCAGTGATTTTAGCTAGCTAAGTACTTGGACACACTACAAAGACTAGGCCTGAGATTTGGAGGGCAGCTAATTGACCTAAAGTTGAAATCCTAGAAATTCAATATCATTGACTTATATAAATAAGATATAAATAGAAATAAAGAGCTTGCCATTAATTGCAGATTGTATATTTGTTAATATAGATAAAGAAAGTAATTTTTGAACAAGGTATTTTAACTAATAAGTATTAGAGACTTTGTAGGATAAAATTTAAGTTCAAATTTTCATTTAAATTTCTATCTTCTAGCAACAAAGAAGTAAGAAACACAGTTTTCTTTTTTTAATTTTTACTTTATTTTACTTTACAATTCTGTATTGGTTTTGCCATACATTGACATGAATCCACCATGGGTGTACATGCATTCCCAAACATGAACCCCCCCTCCCACGTCCCTCCCCATATCATCTCTCTGGGTCATCCCCATGCACCAGCCCCAAGCATCCTGTATCCTGCATTGGACATAGACTGGTAATTCGTTTCTTACATGATAGTATACATGTTTCAATGCCATTCTCCCAAATCATCCCACCCTCTCCCTCTCCCTCAGAGTCCAAAAGTCCACTCTCCACATCTGTGTCTCTTTTGCTGTCTCACATACAGGGTCATCATTGCCATCTTTCTAAATTCCATATATATGTGTTAGTATACTGTATTGGTGTTTTTCTTTCTGGCTTACTTCACTCTGTATAATCGGCTCCAGTTTCATCCATCTCATTAGAACTGATTCAAATGTATTCTTTTTAACGGCTGAGTAATACTCCATTGTGTATATGTACCACATTTCTTATCCATTCATCTGCTGATGGACATCTAGGTTGTTTCCATGTCCTGGCTATTATAAACAGTGCTGGGATTAACATTGGGGTACATGTATCTCTTTCAATTCTGCTTTCCTCGGTGTGTATGCCCAGCAGTGGGATTGCTGGGTCATAAGGCAGTTCTATTTGCAATTTTTTTAAGGAATCTCCACACTGTTCTCCATAGTAGCTGTACTAGTTTGCATTCCCACCAACGACATAGATATAACTTTATACTTCTAAATAATCAAAAGAAAATGAGTGGTACTTAAACTAAAAATCTAGCAAAATACCCTAAAACTGTTTTGAAATATGCAATCTTAAAAAGAAAAGGACATATGATGTTTATAGAGTGGAAAACACATTATAATAAAGCAGCAATTCTATTTATCTACATGTCAAAATTATGTATAGATTGTATGCAACTTCTGCTGATATAGAATTTGACAATTTAAAAATTGATATAGAATATCAAGAGCTATAGAGTGTCAAGGTACTCCTGAATAAAAACCAGTAAGGAAAATTAGCTCTAACAGATGTCGGTAGAGCATCTTAATTAAACAATGTGCTATTAGTGTAACAATAAATGAATAAATACTGTGAATTTCCATCTAAAATGGAAACAGAGGACAGGAAATAGAGAATCTCACATGTGTGTCCTTAGGAAATTAAAGCTTAAGAACTGTGAGACTGCTTTTCCATATGTTCCTGATTTACAGAAAGTGAAACCTATTTCCTGACCAATGAGCATCTGCTAAGAATTTCTCCCCATCCTCAAGTCAATCAAGTTCCTGTTTGGACTCTGCCTGGACTCCAACTTTTTGCACATCTTGCCCATATTTATTGCCCTCTCCAAATCTTCAATGCACTCACAACCTGAAGTTTGCTCCAGTGTGCATTTCCTGAGCTGAAATTCCTCTGTTATTCCTGGATAAATGTAGTTTCTGATAATTCAAGTTCACCTCAGTTTGCATCTTCATTTAGCTTGACAATAAGTATAACAGATGTAGCTTTCAGTACTGTGTCTGTGTGTGTGTGTGTGTGTGTGTATGCATGACATATTTAGATATAGACTAGTTTAAGAAGCCATAGCAAGTTAGAGGGGAAGAACAAAGTATTCAGTAAAAATAGAAAGATTTTTTAACATAATATAGAAAAATCAAGAAGGATCATGACCTCAGTTCAGTTCAGTTCAGTTGCTCAGTCATGTCTGACTCTTTGCAACCCCATGAATCGCAGCACGCCAGGCCTCCCTGTCCCTCACCAAGTCCCGGAGTTCACTCAGACTCGCGTCCATCGAGTCAGTGATGCCATCCAGCCATCTCATCTTTGGTCGTCCCCTTCTCCTTCTGCCCCCAATCCCTCCCAGCATCAGAGTCTTTTCCAATGAGTCAACTCTTCGCATGAGGTGGCCAAAGTACTGGAGTTTCAGCTTTAGCATCATTCCTTCCAAAGAACACCCAGGACTGATCTCCTTTAGAATGGACTGGTTGGATCTCCTTGCAGTCCAAGGGACTCTCAAGAGTCTTCTCCAGCACCACAGTTCAAAAGCATCAATTCTTCGGCGCTCAGCCTTCTTTACAGTCCAACTCTCACATCCATACGTGACTACTGGAAAAACAATAGCCTGACCTCAAACCTATGCAAAAAAATTTCATAATCTAATTTTCTTACATGTGAGTAGCAATTTTTTTAATATTTGGAGAAATTCTAGAAAATGTCTTTTAATGTTAAGATAGAGAAACATTTCTTAAACAAGATCAAAAGTGCATATAATAAAGAAAAATATATTTGAAAACATTGCATTTAAGAATTTATTTTGTTTAAAACACACAATTTAAAAGTTGCAAGGTAGGAGAAGATATTTGTAACAAAGTTACTCTAATAAAGAATTATCATTGAAAATACATAAAGAAATATCACACAAATTGAGAATAACTGCAAAACAAATCAATATTAATCACACAAATGATTAACCAATCAAAAGAAGTAAATAAGCATTTCCAGAGTAAGAGGCACAACTAGGGAATACATAGATTGAATAATAACCAAACTCATTAGTAACTAGGAAATACAAAGTAAAATTGTTATGAGATAACATCAAATTAAAACAACTGGCAAAAATTAAAATTCAAAATCAAATATCTATAAGGATACAGAGTGAGTGCCAGAGGAGTTCTTCTTATACTGCTGGTTTAAGAGGGCAGTAGTGCTATAGAGCCCAGAAAAGCAATTTGCCAAAGTCAAGTAAAGTGATTGAAGCATGCCATGCAATTAGTATTAATAGTTCCAGACCTAGACAAAGAGAAACACTTGTACATGCACACATGCACAAGAAGATAAATAAGAACATCAATTGCAATGTATTTCAGAATATAATTTTTTAAAAAAAAAGGAAACAATGACAAGAACTTGGAGCAATGGGAAGGGAGGCTGTTTTGAAACGGTATGTAAAGGGAGAATGGGGTCTTCAAGTTTTTGTTTGATTATGTTGTTGTTGGTCCTTTATTCTTTGCAGTACTTTGTGTCATCATGAGGAAAAGATTATCTATACCATTCTGGGAATTGTGTCTAGTAAAGATGTTGTTTGTACAGTAGTCACCAACTAAGAAAACAATTGGAGATTCACTAACCACAGGTAGTCACTTATTCACTCCTTCCCCCCCTCCCCCCGCCAATGCACAAACTCCTAGAAATTCTTTATTATAATCTGAGGAATTTTCTGACACTTTTGAGGCTTTTAGTAATAGATCTTTTCACCCTATTTATCCACCCTCTTTATGGAAACAACAAAAACAAAAGTCCAGCTTTCCCCAATACACATTGTTAACAAAAGCTGAAACTCCACTAAAGGACAATGAGACCACAGAACAAAATAGCATGACATTTGGGAAGAAGACATTTAAAATATACACGCTTGTATTAGACAAGAACAAGTAGAAAAGTTAGATGAAGCAAGAAAACCATTTTTAATGACATTGAAGAACTGTTTAATCCATGAGGACATTAGGGACCTGGAGTCAAAGAAAATAACAAATGTTCTGCACTAACTTTCTACTAAGGGCATTTGCAGGTTTGTTACATAGGGCAATTTACTTCTGCTTTTCCAGGCATTAATCAGGGAAGGGGATGCTGCTTGAAGAAGAGAAGCCAGCAGAGTTTTGTGCAGTTGCTTGGCATTGAGAAAACACAATGGACATTTTGAACAGCCTTAAATACTTGGCTTCCATTCAATTTGTAAGCTTTTGAAGCTGCATGGAGCAAATAAATAACAAAATTAAGATAAAGACATCCATAAAATTGAGGAGAACTTTGTTCAGCTTATAGTGCTGAGGAACAAATATCAGAGTTCGGGACCTTATCAAGGGAGAGGTCCTGGAGAAAACGTCAAGATTTCCGTTGAAAATCATGGAAGACTGTGTCCTAGAAACAGGGTTGAGTCAGGTGTAGATTGAAACATAATATACTTCATTCTGGTTTCAAATCAACTCAGCCCAAGATAGTATTAAGGCCATAAGCTCTCAGTCTCTCTTGGAGACAAGCTTTCCACTGGCTCAAAATAATTAAATTATCTCAAAATACCAAGTATTGGTCAATATATGGATGTACAGGAACTCACACATAGCTGGTGGAAGAGTAAGTTAGTGAAGCCATTTTACAAAACTGTTGGCTTATCTCACATATCCCATGGCACAGTCATTCCATTCCTAGGAATGCTCAAGAGAAATTCTTACACAGCACGATCTGTACTAAATGGCATGTATATCAAAGGAGACTTGTACATGTCAAAAATAATATTCATAACAGCAAAAACTTGGACATGACCAAAATCCCCATCCACAGAGGAAGGAATGATAAAACTTAGATGTAGTCTCATAATACAATATAATTTAGCATTCAAAGTAAAGATCTTCACCCACAAGCAGCAATACAGATGAATATTTGCAATATGATATCAAGTAAAGAAAATGTCAAAAGATTACATACAGCATGGCATTCCTTTTTATAAAGTTTAAAAACGAATTATTATCTAGCAGATATACAAAAGAATGTATCAAAATTATATTAAAAAGAAAGAATTATTCTGTTTACATAAAATTCAAATTAAAAAAGCATTTTAAGGGTGTTCACACATAAGATAAATCTATAGAAAAAAAAAGAATGATTAACATAAAATCCATCGTTGATAGAGGAGCAGAATAAGCCATATGAAAATGGAAAGGGTCACTTAAAGAGTGTTACAAATCTAGTAACCAGTGTTCAAAGTTTAAGCCAAGTGTTACTACCTAGTTGTTTGAATAATGCTAATCTTTCTGACTGCTGTTATGTTTGTCACCACATTTTCAAATATATTAAATAATCCCTTTTTGGAGACATTTTTCACAATAGAAACAAAGGAAAAATATATAATAAGTTACAAACAATTTGACAACTCATTGGTGTCTTGCCTGAGTCTCATTTGTTCTTGTATTGCTGATCCTGTTCGTGATGCCAATCGTCTTGCTGTTCACACTGCGGGCACTGTTCGCTGAAATCATGTCAGGCAAGGCACGGGCTAAGATGCTGGAAGAAGACTCAAGGGGCTGTAGGAACTGCAGACAAGTTTATTCTCTCCTGGCTGGCACGAAAGCAATAACGCAGCCTCTATCCTGGCTGACGCAGCGGCTGTAGCAGCAGCCACAACATAACCGTAAAGGAGCCATAGCTAAACCTCATATAACGTAATCATGATGTCGCTGCAGTGTAGCCCCACTGCAGCAGCAACTAGGGCTTTCATAGTGAAGCTCAAACAGGTGTACAGCACAAAGCAGCCCGTGACTGAGTGAGTACCTCGTTACCTGCGTGCACAGTGCTGTGAGTGATCTCAGCTGTTATATAAATGTGCAAAGTCATTGTTTACAGAACATGAGGTTAGGAGTGAAAACATAGGGTGAGAAAGTCTGACTGGGTTCATCTTGTTAATTTCCCTACAATTCTCTTCCAATAGTAACAGAACTTAGAAGAATCTCATTTATGCCTACTCTTTTTTTTTTTCTCATCACATTCAGAATCCATTTCAGTTAGGTTTTAGATTCTGCTTTTCTATTACAGAAATAGCTCTTGTTCAAGTCAGGATGACATTCATACTGCAAGGTCCCGTTATATTTTTTAGTTTTTAGCTAATTAGTGCTATCAGATATATTTAATAACCCTCCCTTCTTCCTGACACTCCCTTGACCTTTGGGACACCAGTGTATTATCTCTCCTACTTCACTAGTTGCTGATTTTCAACTTTCCTTTCTATTTCACCTCATCATCCTTCTGTATAAATCCTTTTTTATAAGTTCTAAAGGCTCTGGATCTGAACCTATTCTCTTTCATATCAACATTCATTTCCTAGATATTCTCATCCAGATGCCCAGTTTGAAGGCTAACAAATTTGTATCTGCATATCTGCATTACTAAACTCAGCTCTGAAATTTTTGCATGTTGATTGGCTGCTCATCATCATGCTTGTATTGTCTGATAGACATCTCAAAATTATTTATCAAAACTCAAGCTCTATTTTTGTCCCTAAATAGCAAAGACACACAGAAATCCAGGTTTTCATCTAGTCTTTTCCATTTTAAGAATCACAACTTCTCATTTTCACTGATGCTCAAGTCTAAAACTATGTGATTATCCCTGTCTACTTCTTTCATACACACGCTATGAGAAACGCACACTTGTATAATGAAAACTCTTCTTACACTTTCAATATATTTCCATAATTCAACCATTTCTCTTCATCTCAGCTATTTTCACTGCGTTGCACTTACATTCATCTTTTATAGTGTATTTCCGTAGCCTCCTTATCAGTCTTTTCTTCAACATTTATCTTATCTGTGATAGACAGAATAATGCCCCCAAATATGTCCACATTGCAGACACCAAAACTTATTAATGTTTTAGTAATAAGGAAAGAAAAGTTAAGATAGCAGATAAAAATTTTTTGCTAATCAGCTGACTTTAACAACATGAATAATCACAAGAGTCCTTGAAAATAGAAGAAAGTAGAAGAGAAAACTAGGAAGATGTAAGAAGGACTTTCCCTAAAGTTAATAATGTGAAAATGGAAGAAAAGACCATGAGACAAGAAAAGTCAGTAGCATCAAGAAGCTGAAAAAGGCAAGGAAGCTAAATGAATTTCTCAATAGAGCTTCCAGGAGAGAATATACCTATCAGGACCTTGATCTTAGCCCAGTGAGGTAGGTGTCCAACTCCTTATTTTCAAAACTATGAAATAATAAATATTTTGGGTTTTAAACTACCAAGCTTTTGATAATTTCTTATAGAATTCATAGAAAACTAATACAGAATTCTATAATTTCCTGTCAACATTGTAATTAAATATTTTCAAAAATAGAAAAGAAAACACCAGTCATTTCCCTGTTAAAATTTTTCCCAAGACTCTACAGCTTTTCAAAACTTAAGAAGTTAATTCCTCAAGATGTTCTCTAAGTCCTTACATAATCTGAACCCTTCAGTTCAGTTCAGTTCAGTCACTCAGTCGTGTCCGACTCTTTGCGACCCCATGAATCACAGCAAGCCAGGCCTCCCTGTCCATCACCAACTCCCCAACTGCACTTAGACTGAGGTCCATCGAGTCAGTGATGCCATCCAGCCGTCTAATCCTCTGTCATCCCCTTCTCCTCCTGCTCCCAATCCCTCCCAGCATCAGAGTGTTTTCCAATGAGTCAACTCTTCACATGAGGTAGTCAGAGTACTGGAGTTTCAGCTTTAGCATCGTTCCCTCCAAAGAAATCCCAGGGGTTATCTCCTTCAGAATGGACTGGTTGGATCTCCCTGCAGTCCCAGGGACTCTCAAGAATCTTCTCCAACACCACAGTTCGAAAGCATCAAATCTTTGGAGCTCAACTTTCTTCACAGTTCAGCTCTCACATCCATACATGACCACAGGAAAAACCATAGCTTTCACTAGACTGACCTTTGTTGCCAAAGTAAGGTCTCTGCTTTTCAATATGCTCTCTAGGTTGGTCATATCTTTTCTTCCAAGGAGTAAGCATCTTTCAATTTCATGGCTGCAGTCACCATCTGCAGTGGTTTTGGAGCCCCAAAAAAGTAAAGTCTGACACTGTTTCCACTGTTTCCCCGTCTATTTCCCATGAAGTAATGGGACCAGATGCCATGATCTTCGTTTTCTGAATGTTGAGCTTTAAGCCAACTTTTTGGCTCTCCTCTTTCACTTTCATCAAGAGGCTTTTTAGTTCCTCTTCACTTTCTGCCATAAGGGTGGTGTCATCTGCATATCTGAGGTTATTGATATTTCTCCCGTCAATCTTGATTCCAGGTTGTGCTTCTTCCAGTCCAGCATTTCTCATGATGTACTCTGCGTAGAAGTTAAATAAGCAGGGTGACAATATATAGCCTTGATGTACTCCTTTTCCTATTTGGAACCAGTCTGTGGTTCCATGTCCAGTTCTAACTGTTGCTTCCTGACCTGTATATAGGTTTATCAAGAGGCAGTTCGGGTGGTCTGGTATTCCCATCTCTTTCAGAATTTTCCACGGTTTATTATGATCCACACTGTCAAATGCTTTGGCATAGTCAATAAAGAAGATATAGATGTTTTTCTGAAACTCTCTTGCTTTTTCCGTGATCCAGCAGATGTTGGCAGTTTAATCTCTGGTTCCTCTGCGTTTCCTAAAACTAGCTTGAACATCTGGACGTTCACGATTCACGCATTGCTGATGCCTGGCTTGGGGATTTTGACCATTACTTTACTAGAGTGTAAGATGAGGGCAATTGTGTGGTAGTTTGAGTGTTCTTTTGCAGTGCCTTTCTTTGGGATTGAAGTGAAAACTGCCCTTTCCCAGTCTTGTGGCCACTGATAAGTTTTCCAAATTTGCTGGCATATTGAGTGCAACACTTTCACAGCATCATCTTTCAGGATTTGAAACAGCTCAACTGGAATTCCATCACCTCCACTAGCTTTGTTCATAGTGATGCTTTCTAAGACCCACTTGACTTCACATTCCAGGATCTGTCTCTAGGTGAGTGATCAGACCATCGTGATAATCTTGGTCGTGAAGATCTTTTTTGTATAGTTCTTCTCTGTATTCTTGCCACCTCTTCTTAATATCCTCTGCTTCTGTTAAGTCCATACCATTTCTGACCTTTATCGAGCCCATCTTTGCATGAAATGTTCCCTTGGTATCTCTAGCTTTCTTGAAGAAATCTGTAGTCTTTCTCATTCTGATGTCTCTTCTATTTCTTTGCATTGATCGCTGAAGAAGACTTTCTTATCTCATCTTGTTCTTATTTGGAACTCTACGTTCAGATGCTTGTATCTTTCCTTTTATCCTTTGCCTTTCACCTCTATTCTTTTCACAGCTATTTGTAAGGCCTCCTCAGACAGCCATTTTGCTTTTTTGCATTTATTTCCTATGGGGATGATCTTGATCCCTGTCTCCTGTACAATGTCATGAACCTCATACCATAGTGCATCAGGCACTCTATCTATCAGATCTAGGCCCTTAAATCTATTTCTCACTTCCACTGTATAATCATAATGGATTTGATTTAGGTCTTACCTGAATGGTCTAGTGGTTTTCCCAACTTTCTTCAATTTGAGTCTGAATTTGGCAATAAGGAGTTCATGATCTGAGCCACAGTCAGCTCCTGGTCTTGTTTCTATTGACTGTATAGAGCTTCTCCATATTTGGCAGCAAAGAATATAATTAATCTGATTTCAGTGTTGACCATCTGGTGATGTCCATGTGTAGAGTCTTCTCTTGTGTTGTTGGAAGTGGGTGTTTGCTGTGACCAGCGCATTTTCTTAGCAAAACTCTGTTAGTCTTTGCCCTGCTCCATTACACATTCCAAGGCCAAATTTGCCTGTTACTTGACTTCCTATTTTTGCATTGCAGTCCCCTATTATGGAAAGGACATCTTTTTGGGGTGTTAGTTCTAAAAGGTCTTGTAGGTCTTCATAGAACCATTCAACTTCAGCTTCTTCAGTGTTACTGGTTGGGACATAGACTTGGATTACTGTGATATGGAATGGTTTGCCTTGGAAACGAACAGAGATCATTCTGTCATTTTTGAGACTGGATCCAAGTACTGCATTTCGGACTCTTTTGTTGACCATGATGGCTATTCCATTTCTTCTAAGGAATTCTTGCCCGCAGTAGTAGATATAATGGTCATCTGAGTTAAATTCACCCATTTCAGTACATTTTAGTTCGCTGATTCCTACAATGTTGACGTTCACTCTTGCCATCTCCTGTTTGACCACTTCCAATTTGCCTTGATTCATGGACCTGACATTCCAGGTTCCTATGCAATATTGCTCTTTACAGCATTGGATCTTGCTTCTATCACCAGTCACATCCACAACTGGGTGTTGTTTTTGCTTTGGCTCCATCCCTTCGTTCTTTCTTATTTCTCCACTGATCTCTAGTAGAGTGTTGGGCACCTACAAACCTGGGGAGTTGCTCTTTCAGTATCCTATCATTTTGCCTTTTCATACCCCCTTTTCATGGGGTTCTCAAGGCAAGACTACTGAAGTGGTTTACCATTCCCTTCTCCAGTGGACCACATTCTGTCAGACCTGTCCACCATGACCTGCCCATCTTAGGTAGCCCCACAGGGCATGGCTTAGTTTCACTGAGTTAGAGAAGGCTGTGATCTTAGTGTGATTAGATTGACTAGTTTTCTGTGATTATGGTTTCATCGTGTCTGCCCTCTTGCAACACCTACCATCTTACTTGTGTTTCTCTTACCTTGGGTGTGGGGTATCTCTTCACGGCTGCTCCAGCAAAGCATAGCCGCTGCTCCTTACCTTGGATGAGAGGTATCTCCTCACCGCCACCCCTCCCGAACTTGAACTTGAAATAGCTACTCTAGGCCATCTGGCACCCGGGCAGCCACCACTCCTTGGACGTGGGGTCGCTCCTCCTGGTCACCACCCCTGGCCTCAGGTGGGGGTATCTTCTCTGGGCTGCTCCTGTTATTGATTTAAACATGACTATTGTAGTCTTCACATGACTATTGGAATGTGAAACATCTGTGTTTTCCTTTGTTTTAATTAGATGTTCTATATTTTTGCTAGTGGTAAAGAATCCACTTGCCAAGGCAGGAGACCCAACAGATGTGGGTTCAGTCCTTGAGCTGGGAAGGTCTCCTTCCCGAAGGAAATGGCAACCCACTCTAGTCTTCTTGTCCAGAGAATCCAGTGGAAGAGGAGCCTGGCAGCCTACAGTCCACAGTGTTGCAAAGAGTTGGACATGACTGAAAGCAACTTAGCATGCGTATTTTAATAAAAATAATGCAACTTAAAGTGACTCATTCAACGTCTTCTATTTCCTATATTTCATATTTCAAAGTTATATTTCATTTTATGAAACTGATGATGACATCATCAACAAACACAAACTTTTAAAATTACAAAATCTGAGTAAAACATATAATAAAATTTTCAAAGAAAATTATGCCTCAGAACATAAAACGGTGGACTCTCTGCTGACTACAACTGAAAGAACCATGCAGGGAATGAACTATATTTTCATAACCTTTCATGATTTCCTTTTCAATATAGTTTGTTACCTATGCACATACTGATTATATTTCTCCTTTTCAAGTGACACATTCAGCATAACTTTAATGTTTAATTATATTTAGTGTCTCTGTTGTCATTTTGAAAAATATGATTCATTTAAATGAGGTTTTAGTAAATAATTATTAAAAAGTTGTCACTAAAATCTTCCTCTAGAATTGCTTATAAAGGCTCAGCTTGCCTTTGGTGTTATCTTGTGTTCCTTTTGAAGAAAATATTTAAACTGACAACAGCAATATGGCTTAAGAAATTGTAGACTTAAATCATTAATGGCTAAGTTTTAAAGTACATAGATATCAGGCTCCAGGCAAAAGGTGAGGAAATTCTAATGAAATTTTGTCTTTTAGGTCACTACTTTGAATTTCGTGCAGTTTAGTAGTCTTGGTAAGACAGTTCCATCAAAAAATTGAGAAATATGAGACTGGTCATATACTGACAGCAATGGAGATGAATGAGAACTTTATGAGAAAGATCATCTGTGAGATAGAGCATGAAGGGGCCCAAATTTGTGAAACTATACATATGTTTGATCTATCTGTAAATACAGGATATGGTAAACCTGATTACATGTAATTATGGAAAGAAAAAGGGAAAATGTGCCAATTCTACACTGCAATTTAAAAAATTAAGTTTAGAGATATGTTAAGGCAACAGAACAAACTTTAGAAACAGAAAGAATCAACATTGGAATTCTTAAAATTCATAAGTGAATGTTAAAAATGGCACTTCCTAAGTCCTTGAGCTGGAGAAAAGTTAAAAAGAAGAAGAAGAAGAAGAAGAAGAAGAAGAAGAAGAAGAAGAAGAAGAAGAAGAAGAAGAAGAAGAAGAAGAAGAAGAAGAAGAAGAAGAAGAAGAAAGAGAAAAGAAGAAAGAACATTTGCTTTCCATGTCATTCAAATGCTCCCCCCTCATGCTGAAATATATGATGGAAAGAGTCATATTCATGCATATCTATCCACGTAAACATATTGGTGATCAACAGAGATTTCAAACATATTTCCAAAAGAGTTAAAACTAATTATTTATTAGTGATTTCCCATGCTATGTTTAACTGAATTTAAAGCATTCTATTAACCACATGTGATACACTAAGATAAATTTTGTTGTTGTTGTTCAATTGCTAAGCTGTGTCCAAATTGTTGTAGCCCCAGGAGCTGCAGCACCCCAGGCTTCCCCATCATTCTCTATCTCCTGGATTTTCCTCAAACTCATGGCCATCCAACTATCTCATTCTCTGTTGCCCCCTTCTCCTTCTGCCTTCAATCTTTCCCAGTATCAGGGCCTTTTCCTATGAGTTGGTTCTTTGCATCAGGTGGTCTAAGTTATTGGAGTTTCAGCATCAGTCCTTCCAATGAATATTCAGGGTTTTTTTTTTTTTTGTTTTTTTGTTTTTTTTTAGGATTGACTGGTTTGATCTCCTTGCTGTCGAAGGGGCTCTCAAGAGTCTTCTGCAACACCATAATTTGAAAGCATCAATTTTTTGGTGCTCAGCCTTCTTTATGGTCCAATTCTCACATCTGCACTTGACTATTGGAAAAAATATGGCTTTGACTTTAGTCAGCAAAGTGTTATCTTTGCTTCTTAATATGCTGTCTAGGTTTGTCAGAGGTTTACTTCCAATGATAAAATGTCTTAATTTCATGGTTGCAGTCACCATTCACTGTGCTTTGGAGCCCAAGAAGATACAATCTGTCACTCTTTCCATTTTTTCTCCATTTATTTGCCATAAACTGATGTGACTGAATGCCATGATCTTAGTTTTTTGAACGTTGAGTTTAAGCCAGCTTTTTCACTCTCCTCTTTCACCCTCATCAAGAGGCTCTTTTACTTCCTCTTCATTTTCTGCCATTAGAGTTGTGTCATCTACACAATTGAGGCGGTTGATATTTCTCCCAGAAATCTTGATTCCAGCTTGTGAGTCACTCAGCTGAGAATTTCACATGATATCCTCTGCATATAAGTTAAATAAGCCACCCAAGATGGATGGGTCATTGTGTAGAGTTCTGATAAAATGTGGTTCACCGGAGAAGGGAGAGCAAATCACTTCATTATTCTTGCCTCAAGAACACCATGAACAGTATGAAAAGATAAATCTTAGATTGAAACTAATTCTGTGTCTTATCTGTGGTTTATTAACAATGTGTTACTCAAGATCTCAACAATTTCTTATGAGATGTTACAGCTCTGGCACAAGTAGCCAGTGTGGAAAAAATAAATTCACCTATATTTAAAGGAAAAGGGATGGGCTGTGTATTAACATAACCATCAGTTCAGTTCAATCGCTCAGTTGTGTCCGACTGTGACCCCATGAATCACAGTACGCCAGGCCTCCCTGTCCATCACCAACTCCCGGACTTCACTCAGACTCACGTCCATTGAGTCAATGATGCCATCCAGCCATCTCATCCTCAGTCGTCCCCTTCTCCTCCTGCCCCCAATCCCTCCCAGCATCAGAGTCTTTTCCAATGAGTCAACTCTTCGCATGAAGTGGCCAAAATACTGGAGTTTCAGCTTCAGCATCATTCCTCCCATAGTCAGTTTTAATTGTTCCTCAAAATTGAAAGACACTGGCAGTCATGAGCATTCAGTTTTGGTGTTCAAACACTGTTGTTGTTTTCTTGTTCTTGTTGTTTTCAACTAAAATCCATATTAGTTGAATATCAACTTATTATGAACTCTAGTAAAAAAATTAATATCAATGTTCAAATAGGTGTAGTGCCAGGAGTTTTACTTAGGAATAAGTGAAATTTTGTTTGAACTCAAGTTTCTGATCAGCTTCATGTATGTGGAGGACTCTGGACTTTGATGAAACGTGATGGGTTTGACAGAGTTTTCAAGTTATCAGTGTACCTATAGGCAATTTAAATTCCTTGAGCAAAACATTTGCTGTTTTCAAGTGAGTATAGTATTACATTTATTACATGTTACTATCATAGGTGACAGTTTTATATGTAGCACATAAGTGCTACATAAATGTACTATTTTGTAGAATAATTAATCCAATATTTGGAAGAAATTGCAGTTTTTCTAGTGCATCATTTCATAGGTCAAAGTATAAAATTTGATCTGATGATCATCTCAGAAAAGGCAATTGCAAGTGAATCACATAGAAAGCGGTTAGGGAGAAACTAACTACAGTGTAGAATATCAAGTCACTTAGGTTAAACTAAATAGATTGTAAATTTGGAAGCTTGAGTTTGTCAACCTGAGAAGGCTAGGAAATATACATATACTATAAGGACCAGTCTTCGTTTTTATCATCTCTGTTAGTATTTTAATAAAGACTCCAGAAAGCTCTTAGTAATTAAGCTTACCTAATATTTCTGAATTTATATATTTTTTAACCTAGACTAAATTTATTTGTGCATGTAGCTCTGTTGTTTGCATTTTTGGCATAGTGATAATGAATACATACATATATGTGTGATTGTGTATGTTTGTGTGTCATACACACATACTCACACATGCCTACCTGTTTGTGAATCTTTATAATTTAAGAAACATTATGATATTTTGTCACACATGTGTGTTTTGAGAACCTTCAAGTATAATGAGTGGTATCACTCATCTTTGTTGTGTAAGCAAAGTGAATCTCAAGAAATCAAATCTCAAAAATATACTCTCACTATTCATAAGGTAGTCAAGCAATTTAAAAATACTTACACTGCCTCACAAGGTTCTTCATTATCCTGCCCATGTTATTAGTCCTATTTCAATACTACTATCTCTTTCACTTCTGTAAGATTCAGACAATCAATCCCTCTTTTTCAAATAGTCATTGAGAGAGCAGTTTGGAATGAACTTGTTGGGGTAGGAAGGAGTCAGGTAAATTGTATGGGATGATTCATCTTGGTCTAGTTGACATCTGTCCATCTTCATCACTGAGCTCAGCTCCATACCTAATTCAAGCAATGAATTTTTTCTTCAGGAATGTCCCTCTCTAGAGCAAGTCTTGGCCAGATTATTTTGTTAAATATGTTATTCCTTTCCAGTACCTCTCTCAATTTTAAATTATACACTCATTTCTGTGACCATTTATATTATCTATTATCTATCTATTTCCTTTCAGTTCAGTCTCTCAGTCATGTCTGACTATTTGCAGCCACATGAATTGCAGGACGGCAGGCCTCCCTGTCCCTCACCAACTCCCGGAGTTCACTCAGACTCGCATCCACTGAGTTGGTGATGCCATACAGCAATCTCATCCTCTGTTGTCCCCTTCTCCTCCTGCCCACAATTCCTCCCAGCCTTAGAGTCTTTTCCAATGAGTCAACACTTTGCATGAGGTGGCCAAAGTACTGAAGTTTCAGCTTTAGCATCATTCCTTCCAAAGAACACCCAGGGCTGATCTCCTTTAGAATGGACTGGCTGGATCTCCTTGCAGTCCAAGGGACTCTCAAGAGTCTTCTCCAACACCACAGTTCAAAAGCATCAATTCTTCAGTGCTCAGCCTTCTTCACAGTCCAACTCTCACATCCATACATGACCACTGGAAAAAACATAGCCTTGATTAGATGGACCTTTTTTTTTTGCAAAAAGTGTCTCTACTTTTAAATATGCTATCAAGGGTTGTCATAACTTTCCTTCCAAGGAGTAAGCGTCTTTTAATATAATGGCTGCAAACATCATCTGCAGTGATTTTGGAGCCCCCCAAAAATAAAGTCTGACACTGTTTCCACTGTTTTCCAAACTATTTCCCACGAAGTGATGGGACCAGAGGCCATGATCTTAGTTTTCTGAACGTTGATCTTTAAGCCAGCTTTTTCACTCTCCTCTGTCACTTTCATCAAGAGGCTTTTCAGTTCCTCTCCACTTTCTGCCAAAAGGGTGGTGTCATCTGCATATCTGAAATTATTGATATCTATCTATCTAACTGTATCCAAATTGGGAAAGGAGTACATCAAGGCTGTATATTGTCACCCTGCTTATTTAACTTATATGCAGAGTACATCATGCCACATGTTGGGCTGGATGAAGCACAAGCTGAAATCAAGATTGCTGGGGAAAATATCAATAACCTCTGACATCCAGATGATACCACCCTTATGGGAGAAAGTGAAGAAGAACTAAAGAGCCTCTTGATGAAAGTGAAAGAGGAGAGTGAAAAAGTTGGCTTAAAGTTCACAATTCAGAAACCTAAGATCATGGCATCTGGCCCCATTCCTTCATGGCAAATAAATGGGGAAACAACGGAACTAGTGACAGACTTTATTTTCTTCAGCTCCAAAATCACTGCAAATGGAGACTGCAGCCATGAAATCTAGAAAGTATATTAAAAAGCAGAAACATTATTTTACCAACAAAGATCCATCTAGTCAAGGTTATGGTTTTTCCAGTAGTCATGTACGGACGTGAGAGTTGGACCATAAAGAAGGCTGAGCGCCAAAGAATTAATGTTTTTGAACTGTGGTGTTGGAGAAGACTCAAGAGTCCCTGGAACTGTGAGGAGATCAATACAGTCAATCCTAAAGTATATCAGTCCTGAATATTCATTGGAAGGACTGATGTTGAAGCTGAGACTCCAATAATTTGATCACCTAATGTGCAGAATTGATTCCTTGGAAAAGACCCTCATCCTTGGAAAGATTGAAGATGAAAGGAGAAAGGCATGCAGAGGATGAGATTGTTGGATGGTGTCATCAACTCGATGGACATGAGTTTTAAGTCAGCTCTGAGAGTTGGTGATGGGCAGGGAAGCGGCATGATGCAGTCCATGGGGTTGCAAAGAGTCAGACATGATTGAATGACTGAACTGAACTGATCTAATTATCAGCTGTCTTTCTAATTCCACAGGGAGCTCCAGTGAGAGGAGAAAGGTCTTGTATTTTGTTCACCATTAAATCCTCCACAGGTCTAGAATGTCCTAAGACACAAAATAGGTGCCAGAAAACATCTAAACTTAGTCATTTGACTAAATCTCAGTGAACTTTGATTTCTCCAGTTCAGTTCAGTTCAGTTCAGATCAGTCCCTCAGTCGTGTCCGACTCTTATGGACATGCCAGGCCTCCCTGTCCATCACCAAATCCTGGAGTTCACTCAGACTCACGTCCATGGAGTCCGTGATGCCATCCAGGCATCTCATCCTCTGTGGTCCCCTTCTCCTCCTGCCCCCAATCCCTACCAACATCAGAGTCTTTTCCAATGAGTCAACTCTTCGCATGAGGTGGCCACAGTACTGGAGCTTCAGCTTTAGCATCATTCCTTCCAAAGAAATCCCAGGGTTGATCTCCTTCAGAATGGACTGGTTGGATCTCCTTGCAGTCCAAGGGATTCTTAAGCGTCTTCCCAACATCACAGTTCAAAAGCATAAATACTTTGGCGCTCAGCCTTCTTTACAGTCCAACTCTCACATCCATACATGACCACTGGAAAAATCATAGCCTTGACTAGATGGATCTTAGTCGGCAAAGTAATGTCTCTGCTTTTGAATATACTATCTAAGTTGGTAATAACTTTTCTTTCAAGGAGTAAGCGTCTTTTAATTTCATGGCTGCAGTCACCATCTGCAGTGATTTTAGAGCCCCCAAAAATAAAGTCTGACACTGTTTCCACTGTTTCCTCATCTATTTCCCATGAAGTGATGGGACTGGATGCCATGATATTCGTTTTCTGAATGTTGAGCTTTAAGCCATCTTTTTCACTCTCCTTTTTCACTTTCATCAAGAGGCTTCTTAGTTCCTCTTCACTTTCTGCCATAAGGGTGGTGTCATCTGCATATCTGAGCTTATTGATATTTCTCCCGGCAATTTTGATTCCAGCTTGTGTTTCTTCCAGTCCAGCATTTCTCATGATGTACTCTGCATAGAAGTTAAATCACCAGGGTGACAATATACAGCCTTGACGTACTCCTTTTCCTATTTGGAACCAGTCTGTGGTTCCATGTCCAGTTCTAACTGTTGCTTCCTGACCTGCATACAGATTTCTCAAGAGGCAGGTCAGGTGGTCTGGTATTCCCATCTCTCTCCAGATTTTCCACAGTTTATTGTGATCCACACTGTCAAAGGCTTTGGCATTGTCAATAAAGCAGAAACACATTTTTTTTTTTCTTTCTGGAACTCTCTTGCTTTTTCCATGATCCAGCAGATGTTGGCAGTTTGATCTCTGGTTCCTCTGCCTTTTCTAAAATCAGATTGAATATCAGTAAGTTCATGGTTCATGAACTGATGAAGCCTGGCTTGGAGAATTTTGAGCATTACTTTACTAGCATGTGAGATGAGTGCAATTGTGTGGTAGTTTGAGCATTCTTTGGCATTGTCTTTCTTTGGGATTGGAATGAAAACTGACGTTTTCCAATGCTGTGGCCACTGCTGAGTTTTCCAAATTTGCTGGCATATTGAGTGCAGCACTTTCACAGCATCATCTTCCAGGATTTGAAACAGCTCAATTGGAATTCCATCACCTCCACTAGCTTTGTTCGTAGTGATGCTTTCTAAGACACACTTGACTTCACATTCCAGGATGTCTGTCTCTAGATGAGTGATCACACCATCCTGATTATCTTTGTCTTGAAGATTTTTTTTTTTTTTTTGTACAGTTCTTCTGTGTATTCTTGCCACCTCTTCTTAACATCTCTGCTTCTGTTAGGTCCAGACCATTTCTATCCATTTTTGAGCCAATTTTTGCATGAAATATTCCCTTGGTATCTCTAATTTTCTTGAAGAGATCTCTAGTCTTTCCCATTCTGTAGTTGTCCTCTATTTCTTTGCATTGATTGCTGAGGAAGGCTTTCTTATCTCTTCTTGCTATTCTTTGGAACTCTGTATTCAGATGCTTGTATCTTTCCTTTTTCTCCTTTGCTTTTCACCTCTATTCTTTTCACAGCTATTTGTAAGGCCTCCTCAGACAGCCTTTTTTTTTTTTTTTTTTTTTTGCATTTCTTTTCCATAGCGATGGTCATGATCCCTGTCTCCTGTACAATGTCACGAACCTCATTCCATAGTTCATCAGGCACTCTATCTATCAGATCTAGGCCCTTAAATCTATTTCTCACTTCCACTGTATAATCATAAGGCATTTGATTTAGGTCTTATGAATGGTCTAGCGGTTTTCCCTATTTTCTTGAGTTTAAGTCTGAATTGGTAATTAGGAGTTCATTATCTGAGCCACAGTCAGCTCCTGGTCTTGTTTTTGTTGACTGTATAGAGCTTCTCCATATTTGGCTGCAAAAAATATAATCAATATGATTTTGGTGTTGACCATCTCGTGATGTCCATGTGTAGAATCTTCTCTTGTATTCTTGGAAGAGGGTGTTTGCTATGACCAGTGCATTTTCTTGGCAAAGCTCTATTCGTCTTTGCCCTGCTTCTTTCTGCATTCCACGGCCAAATTTGCCTGTTACTCCAGGTGTTTCTTGACTCCTACTTTTGCATTCCAGTCCCCTATAATGAAAAGGACATCTTTTTTGGGTGTTAGTTCTAAAAGGTCTTGTAGGTCTTCATAGAACTGTTCAAATTCAGCTTCTTCAGTGTTACTGGTTGGGGCATGGACTTGGATTACTGTGATATTGAATGGTTTGCCTTGGAAACGAACAGAGATCATTCTGTCTTTTTTGAGATTGCATCCAAGTACTGGATTTTGGACTCTTTTGTAGACCATGATGGTTACTCCATTTTTTCTGAGGGATTCCTGCCCACAGTAGTAGATATAATGGTCATCTGAGTTAAATTCACCCATTACAGTCCATTTAGTTCGCTGATTCCTAGAATATTGCTGTTCATTCGCTATCTCCTGTTTGACCACTTCCAATTTGCCTTGATTCGTAGACCTTACATTCCAGGTTCCTATGCAATATTGCTCTTTACAGCATCGGACCTTGCTTCTATCACCAGTCACACCCACAGCTCAGTATTGTTTTTGCTTTGGCTCCATCCCTTCATTCTTTCTTGAGTTATTTCTCCACTGATCTCCAGTAGCATGTTGGGCACCTCCTGACCTGGGGAGTTCCTCTTTCAGTATATTATCATTTTGCCTTTTCATTCTGTTCATTGGGTTCTCAAGGCAAGAATACTGAAGTGGTTTGCCATTCCCTTCTCCAGTGGGCCACATTCTGTCAGACCTCTCCACCATGACCCACCCATCTTGGGTTGCCCCACGGACATGGCTTAGTTTCATAGAGTTAGACAAGGCTGTGGTGCTAGTGTGATTAGATTGACTAGTTTTCTGTGAGTATGGTTTCAGTGTGTCTTCCCTCTGAGGCCCTCTTGCAACACCTACCATGTTACTTGGGTTTTTCTTACCTTGGGCATGGGTTATCTCTTCACGGCTGCTCCAGCAAAGCACAGCTGCTGCTCCTTACCTTGGTCCAAGGGTATCTCCTCACTGCCACCCTTTCTGACCTTCAAGGCATGATAGCTCCTCTAGGCCCTCCTGTGCCCGCGCAGCCACAGCTCCTCAGATGCGGGTGTCTCCTCCCGGCCACTGCCCCTGGCCTCAGATGAGGAGTAGCTCCTCTCACCATTCCTGAACCATCGCAGCCTGGCATTCTCCACCGCTGCCCCTGACCTCGGACGTGGGTAATTCCTCTTGGCCACCTCCCTTCGGGCATGGGGTCCTCCCTGCTTCTGCCCCTGACCTCGGACGTGGGGTAGCTCCTTTGTGCCACACTTAGTGCGCCGGTCGCAGCCACCCAAGCTTATTCACCAGAAAATGATATTATATCTTTTACATTTGCCAAAGGCTTTCAGAACCTGTATAATGGCAAGTTAATTAACTACTACTGTTTACTGAGTCAACAAGTAAATCCTATCTTAAAGATAGAATTAAAGATAGCATGAATATGTGCTTGAATAGACTGTTGTTAATAAAGTTAAATTATGGTGGCAATTATTTTACACTCAAATTTTCCCAACTGGATATTATGGAATTTCATATTTTACTACCTTACACAACTTTGTTCTGTAAGAGCAAAACTAGACATTTAAAGCAGATAAATAAAAGTTTTGTTACATCCCTGAAATTTTATGAATCTACATACCACCTTAAGTCCATGTAGCATTTTATATTAAATCCTTGACCCTTTATTTTTATGATTTTATGATTTATCATTTATTTATGATTTTAATTTGTCCTTACACTAGAACACCATCTTCTTTTATAAATTGAATCAGCAGCCACTGGAAATCCTTAAGCTGATGCCAAGATCCATTTACCTGAATGGTGAATCAGCAGACTCATGTTAAGCACTATAAAATATTTAAGATTAAACTTTTCCCTCTTTATGTCATTTATCTAAATCCCTTATAAGGGATTATCTGATTTAAGTTGTTGGTGCTTTTAAAAATATGTAGCAACACCACATTTTCTTAAGGTTATCTTCGTGCCCTCTCAGCTGTTTAAAGTTGATGGAGCCTCTGTGTGGATGACTATTATTTCAGAAGCAGTTTCCAAGCAGAAACAGAATATAAAGGGGTAGCAATAAGCATATTTAACCTTTTTAAAGGCCAGTGCTCCCTAGAGCATTTGAGTGTTTAAGACCCCTAGTTAGAATTAGGTATTGGTTTCCCTAGAGGAGTTTTATGATGACACAAAATAGAGTATAAATTTTATAATTCATACCCTTTTGGCTTTGACTTTTGCTGAAAATTTTCAAGATGAATCAACATAGTATGTTCACCATAATACATCCTAGCAGTTCTCTAGATAATTTTCTGGAAACATCGGCTTTAGATAGATAGTGACAATGTGAAGCAGACATGCTGGATATAATTCTTAAAAACACTATATGTCATCAATAATCCTATCTTGTTGCAATTATTGTCTTGAACCATTATTTTGAACATAACTATCTTATAATGGCCTAATACAATCAAACTCAAAAGAAATAATCTTGATATCCTAAACTATATCTTGTGTTACATGACTTTTGTATGTCTTAAACTCTTAATCTGACCCCTGGAGAAACATACATTTGAACATACATGCTTACAGAATATCTTCTTTGTACCATACACTGTGAGATACAGATACCTCTTCTGATTTTGATAATGCTCTAAAATACTTTCTTCAATGTTTTCTTCAGAGATGATGCAAATAAGCAGTTTCATTCGAGCTAATACAATCTTGTAGTATATATTAACATGTTTGTTACTCTCTCATATACAACAGTTCAGTTCAGTTCAGTTCAGTCACTCAGTCGTGTCCAACTCTTTGTGACCCCATGAATCGCAGCATGCCAGGCCTCTCTGTCCATCACCAACTCCCGGAGTTCACACAGACTCACGTCCACTGAGTCCGTGATGCCATCCAGCCATCTCATCCTCGGTCGTCCCCTCTCCTACTGCCTCCAATCCCTCCCAGCATCAGAGTCTTTTCCAATGAGTCAACTCTTCACATGAGGTGGCCACAGTACTGGAGTTTCACCTTTAGCATCATTCCGTCCAAAGAAATCTCAGGGTTGATCTCCTTCAGAATGGACTGCTTGGACCTCCTTACAGTCCAAGGGACTCTCAAGAGTCTTCTCCAAAACCACAGTTCAAAAGCATCAATTTTTCAGTGCTTAGCCTTCTTCACAGCCCAACTCTCACATCCATACATGACCACAGGAAAAACCATAGCCTTGACTAGACGGACCTTAGTCGGCAAAGTCATGTCTCTGCTTTTGAATATGCTACCTAGGTTGGTTATAACTTTTTTTCCAAGGAGTAAGTGTCTTTTAATTTCATGGCTTCAGTCACCATCTGCAGTGATTTTAGAGCCCCCAAAATAAAGTCTGACACTGTTTCCCCTGTTTCCTCATCTATTTCCCATGAAGTGATGGGTCCGGATGCCATGATCTTCATTTTCTGAATGTTGAGCTTTAAGCCAACTTTTTCACTCTTCTCTTTCACTTTCATTAAGAGGCTTTTTAGCTCCTCTTCACTTTCTGCCATAAGGGTGGTGTCATCTGCATATCTGACCTTATTGATATTGCCCCCTGCAATCTTGATTCCAGCTGTGTTTCTTCCAGCCCAGCGTTTCTCATGATGTACTCTGCATATAAGTTAAATAAGCAGGGTGACAATATACAACAGGTTACTTCAAAATTCTTCTCTTCTTTATATTATTTACTCCAAATAGCTAAGCTAGTATTTTCTATTTTCCCTTAGATGATATCCTGTTTTATATATGTCTAAGCTTAAAAGATCATCTCCTCTATGATTTTTTCAACAACTCTCTTGCAACAACTCTCTATTCAAATTGTTGCATTTATTTTTAACATTTTACTTTCTATATTTGTATTGACATTATTTGATAAATGTTTCCTTCTTTATCGGTTGAATAAGTGAAATGAATAGTTTTTAGTATATAACTCTGTACCTTTATTTTATTTCTCAGTGTATGGTACATAGTAGTGAATAAATGGATCAAATTATCAATCCAAGTGGACAGACAAAGCCCCAGAATTTCTAATGGTATTCACTTATGAACAGAAAGTAGGAAGATAATTAGCAATATAATTATGAATGATGAAATCTGTGCAGTTTTTAAGCAGTCATTCTTTGCTTTATTAAACTTGATAAAATATAGCTGCAAGCTAAAGTACAGAGAGATTTTTAGAACAGCTTAATCAGGTCTGATAGAAAAAGTCAACTAACCATGTTTGTGCATAGAAAAAGTTTGCACAGATAAAGTTAAGCTAAAAATGAACAAACAGAACAAAACATCCAAACATACAAAACCAAAGGTTTGAAGTTATGCCCCTATTTTTATTATAATTGAATATCAGTTGAAAGCAGCTTATTAACTCATATGCTAGTTTTTCATATATTATATTTCTGTTTGACTATGGAATTTTCCAATACAAAATAACACAGGCAGTTTTGAGTAGAAGTACGTGAACTGATAAAATTTGACCCATATTTGCAGTATGGTAACATGCATGTCCAAATTGAATCTTAGATATATAGTATCTCTAAAACTAATGTCCAAACTACTCTTTCCTGTAGTGAGTTGACACTTATTTAAGCACTCAAATAAAAATATTGCATATATATGAGTTAGTATACTGTATTGGTGTTTTTCTTTCTGGCTTATTTCACTCTGTATAATAGGCTCCAGTTTCATCCACCACATTAGAATATGCCAGTCCAGGTTGAATGCATGATACTGGGTGCTTAGGGCTGGTGCACTGAGACTACCCAGAGGGATGGTATGGGGAGAGTGGAGGGAGGGGGGTTTAGGATGAGGAACACCTGTATACCTGTGGCGGATTCACGTTGATGTATGGCAAAACCAATACAATATTGTAAATATTTAACCTCCAATTAAAATAAATTTATATTTAAAATTATATATATATTGCATAGCTTCCAAGGAAACCACTTGTTAAAGAAAAACTCCTGAGAGGGAGGCTAGGGATGCTAAATGGAATAATGAGGAAACTACATGGTCAAGGAAAGGTAAAGGCTAGAGATTTACGCACATGATATCAATGAAGCTTAATCTAGTCCCTGTACCCTGCAAGTGAATTAAATCTCAGAGACAGAATTTTGGGTCAAGGAGAAAAGAACAGCTTTATAGCTTGGCCAGGCAGAGAGCCACAATGGGTTAATTCTCTCAGCATTTCTGCCCCAATCTGGAGGAAGTAGGGAGATGTTTTATATTACATAACATAGAGGTTCAAAGAGGACATTATTCAGCTTGTGGATATTCTTCTGATTGGTGTTAAGGTAAGTGGGAGGAGTCAGCATCATTCACCAACTAGTCTGGTATCTAAGTGCTTATACACAGCATACGGGTATTAACCACTAACTTCTCCCACGTGGTAGGATTTCAGTATCTGCAAAATAGCTCAATGATATTTTTGTGTGTATGCCTTGATGAGGAACCAGGACCTTGCCACAAAGCTGCACTATTGTTTTCTTTATGGTTATTCCCTAGTCTTGCATCTCCTCCCTTCTCTAACTAACCTTTGGAACCTACCCTTTTGAACTCAGGGAACACCCTGGAAGCTAAATGGAGCCATTTCTTGTAATCTAAGAAATGAGAGACACAGGAACACTTTTATACACAGGAACTCCACTGAGCCTTGCTTGATATCAGCAACTATGCTAACTTTAAATATTTTTAAATTCATGGGTAACCATGAACTAAGCTTTTGAAGCATGGTTTCTTTGATACACTCTTAACTCGAAGTATGCATGTCTCTTACACTGAAGTAGGGAAAGCAGGAAAAGATATCACAGGGTATTTGCAAGAAGGGGAAATATCTGAATGTTGTATTTCGTACCAAATGAACCATCTTACAATTGTCACCCAGTTGCCCATGGCAAGAGCCAAAGGCCATCTCTGGTACTCCAGTAATCTGTTTATTATTGTTATCTATTGGACCATAGGTAATACCGTTTGTTAGTCCTTTAAGCATTTCCAAAGAAGTAATTGCTAGCCAAAGAAACTTGACATAAAAGATACCTTCAAAGTATTAGTAATGCCAAATTTCACAACCTAAGATCACATAAATTTCCCAAACAATGATGTGTATAGATAAAGGCATGCTATCTGCTGCTGCTGCTAAGTCGCTTCAGTCATGTCTGACTCTGTGCAACCCCATAGAAGGCAGCCCAGCAGGCTCCCCCATCCCTAGGATTCTCCAGGCAAGAACACTGGAGTGGGTTTCCATTTCCTTATCCAATGCATGAAAGTAAAAACTGAAAGTGAAGTCACTCAGTCATGTCTGACTCTTTGCCACCCCACCACTCTAGCCTACCAGGCTCCTCCATCCATGGGATTTTCCAGGCAAGAGTACTGGAGCGGGGTGTTATTGCCTTCTCCAAAAGGCATGCTATATATAAAGTTAAAGGCAAAGGAGAAAAGTAAAGCTATACTCATTGGAATGCAGAGTTCCAAAGAATAGCAAGCAGAGATAAAGCTTTCCTCAGTGACCAGTGCAAGAAATAGAGAGAAAAAAAAACAGAATGGAAAGACTAGAGATCTCTTCAAGAAAATTAGAAATATCAAGGGAACAGTTAATGCAAAGATGGGCTCAATAAAGGACAGAAATGGCATGGACCAAAGAGAAGCAGAAGATATTAAGAAGAGATGGAAGAATGCATAGAAGAATTATAGAACAATAACAACAAAAAATCTTCAAGAACCAGATAACCATGATGGTGTGATTACTTACCTAGAGCCAGACATCCTGGAATGTATGTCAAGTAGGCCTTAGGAAGCATAACAAACAGCAAAGCTAGTGGACATGATGGAATTTTAGTTGAGCCATTTTAAATTTTAAAAAAATGATGCTGTGAAAGTGCTGCACTCAGTATGCCAGCAAATTTGGAAAACTCAGCAGTGGCCAATGGCCACAGGACTGCAAAACATCAGTTTTCATTCCAATCCCAAACAAGGGTAATGCCAAAGAATGTTCAAACTACTGCACAATTGCATTCATCTCACATGATAGTAAAGTAAGGCTCAAAATTTTCCAATCCAGGCTTCAACAATACATGAAGCATGAACTTCCAGTGTTCAAGCTGGATTTAGAAAAGGCAGAAGAATCAGAGACCAAATTGCTAGCATCCCTTGGACCATTGAAAATGCAAGAGAATATCAGAAAAATGTCTACTTCTGCTTCATTGATTACACCAAATTATTTGACTGTGTAGGTCAATTCTTCAAGAGATGGTAATACCAGACCACCTTACCTACTTCCTGAGAAATCTGTATGCAGGTCAAGAAGCAACTGTTAGAACCGGACTGCTTCAAAATTGGGAAAGGAGTATGTAAAAGCTGTTTATTGTCACCCTGCTTATTTAACTTATATGCAGAGAACATCATGTGAAATGCTGTGCAGGATGAAGCACAAGCTGGAATCAAGACTGTCAGGAGAAATATCAGTTACATCAGATATGCAGAACACAGTAACCTTATTGCAGAAAGCAAAGAAAAACTAAAGAGTTTCTTGATGAATGTGAAAGAGTAGAGTGAAAAAGTTGGTTTAAACTAAAAAAAAAAAAAAAAAAAAAAAAAAACCCTCAACATTCAGAAAACTAAGATTATGGCATCCAGTCCAGTCACTTTATGGCAAATAGTTGGGGAAACAATGGAAACAGTGAGATATTTTATTTTTGTGAGTTCCTAAATCACTGTACATGGAGACTGCAGCCATGAAATTAAAAGATTCTTGCACCTTGGAAGACAAACTATGACCAAACTAGATACTGTTTTAAAAAGCAGAGGCATCACCTTGCCAATAAAGGTCCATCTAGCCAAAGCTATGGTTTTTCCAGTAGTCATGTATGGATGTGAAATTTGGACCATAAAGAAAGCTGAGCACTGAAGAATTGATGCTTTTGAACTGTGGTGTTGGAAAAGACTCTCGAGAGCCCCTTGGACTACAAGGACATCCGATCAGTCCATCCTAAAGGAAATCAGTCCTGAATAGCCATTGGAAGTACTGATGGTGAAGCTGAAACTATAAAACTTTGGCCACCTGATATGAAGAACTGCCTTATTTGAAAAGACCCTGATACTGGGAAAAATTGAGGGCAGGAGGAGAAGGGACAACAGAGGATGAGACTGTTTAATGGCATCACTGGCTAGAACGACATGAGTTTGAATAAGATGCAGCAATGAATTGATGATCAGCAAAGAAGTCTGGCATGATGTAGTCTATATGGTGGCAAAGAGCTGGACATGACTGAGCAACTCAACCAACCAAACCTTATATATATATATATGACTAACTTTAACTTTTCATTACATTTATATTATATATATATATATATGATAAGTTGAGTGATTCAGTCATGTCTACCTCTTTGCCACCCTATTGACTACACAGTCCGTGGAATTCTCCAGACCAGAATACCTGAGTGAGTAGCTCTTGCCTGCTGTAGGGCACCTTCCCAACCCTGGGACTGAATTTGGGTCTCCTGTACTGCTAGGGGAGACTTTACCAAATGACTTCTTCCCTGGTGGCTCAGAGGTTAAAGCATCTGCCTCCAATGTGGGAAACCCGGGTTTGATCCCTGGGTCGGGAAGATCCCCTGGAGAAGGAAATGGAAACCCACTCCAGTATCCTTGCCTGGAGAATCCCATGGACAGGCGAGCTTGGTAGGCTACAGTCCATGGGGTCACAAAGAGTCGGACACGACTGAGTGACTTCACTTCACTTCATGTATATGTATATGGTGATGGTGGTGATGGTGAAGTCGCTCAGTCATGTCCGACTGTTTGTGACCCCGTGGACTGTAGCCTACCAGGCTCCTCCATCCATGGGATTCTCTAGGCAAGAATACTGGAGTGGGTTGCCATTTCCTTCTCCAATATGTATGTATGTATCAGTTCAATCCCTCAGTTGTGTCCGATTCTTTGTGACCCCATAGACTACAGCACACCAGACCTCCCTGTCCATTACCAACTCCTGGAGCTTACCCAAACTCACTACCATTGAGTCAGTGATGCCATCCAACCATCTCATCATCTGTTGTCCCCTTCTCTTCCTGCCTTCAATCTTTCCGAGCATCAGGGTCCTTTCAAATGAGCGAGCTCTTCGCATGAGGGTGGCCAAACTATTGGAGTTTCAGCTTCAACATCAGTCCTCACAGTGAACACTCAGGACTGATCTCCCTTAGGATGGACTCGTTGGATGTCCTTGCAGCCCAAGGGACTCTCAAGAGTTTTCTCCAACACTACAGCTCAAAAGCATCAATACTTCGGGGCTAAGTTTTCTTTATAGTCCAACTTACATTCATACCTAAATACTGGAAAAACAATAGCCTTAACTAGAGAGATCTCTGTTGGCAAAGTAATGTCTCTGTTTTTAATATGCTCTCTAAATTAGTCATAACTTTCCTTCCAAGGAGTAAGCATCTTTTAATTTCATGGCTGCAATCACCATCTGCAGTGATTTTGGAGCCCAAAATAATAAAGGCTGCCACTGTTTCTACTGTTTCTCCATCTATTTGTGCTGAAGTGATGGGACCAGATGCCGTGATTTTAATTTTATGAATGTTGAGCTTTAAGCCAGATTTTTCACTCTCCTCTCTCTCTCACTTTTATCAAAAGGCTCTTTAGTTCTTCTTCACTTTCTGGCATAAAGGTTGTATCATCTACATATCTAAGGTAATTGATATTTCTACCAGCAGTCTTAATTCCGCATGTGCTTCATCCAGCCCATTGTTTCTCATGATGTACTCTGCATATAAGTTAAATAAGCAGGGTACAATATACAGCCTTGACCTATTTGGAACCAGTCTGTTGTCCAGTGTCCAGATCTAATGTTGCTTCCTGACCTGCATACAGATTTCACAAGAGGCAGGTCAGGTGGTCAGGTATTCCCATCTCTTTCAGAATTTTCCACAGTTTATTGTGATCCACACAGTCAAAGGCTTTGGCATAGTCAATAAAGCAAAAATAGATGTTTCTCTGGAACTCTCTTGCTTTTTCAATGATCCAGTGGATGTTAGCAATTTGATCTCTGGTTCCTCTGCCATTTGTGAAGCCAGCTAGAATATCTGGAAGTTCATGGTTCATGTATTGCTGAAGCTGGGCTTGGAGATTTGAGCATTAGTTTACTAGAGTGTGAGATGCGTGCAACTGTGCAATAGTTTGAGCATTCTTTGGCATTGCCTTTCTTTGAGATTGGAATGAAAACTGACCTTTTCTAGTCCTGTGGCCATTGCTGAGTTTTTCAAATTTGCTCTCATATTGAGTACAGCAGTTTCACCACATCATCTTTTAGGATTTGAAATAGCTCAACTGGAATTCCATCACCTCCGCTAGCTTTGTTCATAGTGATGCTTCCTAAGGCCCACTTGACTTCACATTCTAGGATGTATGGTTCTAGGTGAGTGATTACACCATTGTGCTTATCTGGGTCGTGAAAATCTTTTTTGTGCAGTTCTTCTGTGTATTCTTGACACCCCTTCTTAATATCTTCTGCTTCGCCTAGGTCAATACAATTTCTGTCCTTTATTGAGCCCTATCTTTGCATGAAATATTCCCTTCATATCTCTAATTTTTTTGAAGAGATCTCTAGTCTTTCCCATTCTGTTGTTTTCCTCTATTTCTCTGCACTGATCACTGAAGAAGGTTTTGTTTTCTCTCCTTGCAATTCCCTGGAACTTTGCATTCAAATGGGTATATCTTTCCTTTTCTCCTTTGCTTTTCTTCTTTTCAAGCTATTTGTTAGGCCTACTCAGAGAGCCATTTTACTTTTTTTTACTTTTTTTTTCCCTTGAGGATGGTCTTGATCCCTGTCACCTGTAAAATGTCTTGAACCTCCATTCATAGTTCATCAGGCACTCAATCAGATCTACTCTGTTAAATCTATTTCTCATTTCCATTGTATAATCGTAAGGGATTTGATTTAGGTCATACATGAATGGTCTAGTGCTTTTTCCTTACTTTCTTCAATATAAGTCTGAATTCGGCAATGAGGAGTTTGTGATCTGAGCCACAGTCAGCTACCATTCTTTTTTTTTAGCTGACTATATGGAGCTTCTCCATTCTTGGATGAAAGAATGTAATCAATCTGATTTTAGTGTTGACCATCTGGTGGTGTCCATGTGTAGAGTTTCTCTTGTGTTGTTGGAAGAGGGTGTTTGCTGTGACCAATGCATTTTCTTAGCATTTGCCCTGATTCATTCTGTACTCCAAGGCCAAATTTGCCTGTTTCTCCAGTTTTCCTTGACTTCCCATTTTTGCATTTCAATCTCCTATTATAAAAAGGATATCTTTATTGTGTGTTAGTTCTGTAAGGTCTTGTAGGTCTTCATACATCTGTTCAACATCACCTTCTTCAGCATTACTGGTTAGGGCATAGACTTGGAATACCATGATATTGAATGGTTTGCCTTGGAAATGAACAGAGTTCATTCTGTCATTTTTGAGATTGCATCCAAGTACTGCATTTTGGAATCTTTAGTTGACTATGATGGTTAGTACATTTCTTCTAAGGAATTCTTGCCCACAGTAGTAGATATAATGGTCAACTGAGTTAAATTCACCATATATACCATCAGTTCATCTCAGTTCAGTCGCTCAGTCGTGTCCGACTCTTTGCGACCCCATGAATCGCAGCACACCAGGCCTCCTTGTCCATCACCAACTCCCGGAGTTCACTCAGACTCATGTCCATCGAATCCGTGATGCCATCCAGACATCTCATCCTCTGTCCTCCCCTTCTCCTCCTGCCCCCAATCCCTCCCAGCATCAGAGTCTTTTCCAATGAGTCAACTCTTTGCATGAGGTGGCCAAAGTACTGGAGCTTCAGCTTTAGCATCATTCCTTCCAAAGAAATCCCAGGGTTGATCTCCTTCAGAATTGACTGGTTGGATCTCCTTGCAGTCCAAGGGATCCTCAAGCGTCTTCTCCAACACGACAGTTCAAAAGCATCAATTCTTCAGTGCTCAGTCTTCTTCACAGTCCAACTCTCACATTCATACATGACCACAGGAAAAACCATAGCCTTGACTAGACGGACCTTAGTCAGCAAAGCAATGTCTCTGCTTTTGAATATACTATCTAAGTTGGTCATAACTTTTTTTCCAAGGAGTAAGTGTCTTTTAATTTCATGGCTGCAGTCAACATCTGCAGTGATTTTGGAGTCCCCAAAAATAAAGTCTGGCACTGTTTCTACTGTTTCCCCCATCTATTTCCCATGAAGTGATGGGACCAGATGCCATGATCTTCGTTTTCTGAATGTTGAGCTTTAAGCCAACTTTTGTGCTCTCCTCTTTCACTTTCATCAAGAGGCCTTTTAGCTCCTCTTCACTTTCTGCCATAATGGTGGTGTCATCTGCACATTTGAGGTTATTGAGATTTATCCTGACAATCTTGATTCCAGCTTGTGTTTCTTCCAGTCCAGCATTTCTCATGATGTACTCTGCATAGAAGTTAAATAAGCAGCGTGACAATATACAGCCTTGACGTACTCCTTTTCCTATTTGGAACCAGTCTGTGGTTCCGTGTCCAGTTCTAACTGTTGCTTCCTGACTTGCATACAGATTTCTCAAGAGGCAGGTCAGGTGGTCTGGTATTCCCATCTCTTTAGAATTTTCCACAGTTTATTGTGATCCACACAGTCAAAGGCTTTGGCATACTCAATAAAGCAGAAAGAGATGTTTTTCTGGAACTCTTTTGCTTTTCCCATGATCCAGCAGATGCTGGCAATTTGATCTCTGGTTCCTCTGCCTTTTTAAAAACCAGCTTGAACATCAGGGAGTTCATGGTTCACGTATTGCTGAAGCCTGCCTTGGAGAATTTTGAGCATTACTTTACTAGCATGTGAGATAAGTGCAATTGTGCGGTAGTTTGAGCATCCCTTGGCATTGCCTTTCTATGGGATTGGAATGAAAACTGACCTTTTCCAATGCTGTGGCCACTGCTGAGTTTTCCAAATTTGCTGGCATATTGAGTGCAGCACTTTCACAGCATCATCTTTCAGGATTTGAAATAGCTCAACTGGAATTCCATCACCTCCACTGGCTATGTTCATAGTGATGCTTTCCAAGGCCCACCTGACTTCACATTCCAAGATGTCTGGCTCTAGATTAGTGATCACATCATCATGATTATCTGGGTCGTGAAGATCTTTTTGTACAGTTCTTCTGTGTTCTCTTGCCACCTCTTCTTAATATCTTCTGCTTCTGTTAGGTCCATACCATTTCTGTCCTTTATCGAGCCCATCTTGCATGAAAATTTCCCTTGGTATTTCTAATTTTCTTAAAGAGATCTCTAGGCTTTCCCATCCTGTTGTTTTCCTCTATTTCTTTGCATTGATCACTGAAGAAGGCTTTCTTATTTCTTCTTGCTCTTCGTTGGAACTCTGCATTCTGATGCTTATAGCTTTCCTTTTCTCCTTTGTTTTTCCCCTCTCTTCTTTTCACAGCTATTTGTAGGGCCTCCCCAGACAGTCATTTCGCTTTTTTTGCATTTCTTTTCCATGGGGATGGTCTTGACCCCTGTCTCCTGTACAATGTCACGAACCTCATACCATAGTTCATCAGACAGTCTATCTATCAGATGTAGGGCCTTAAATCTATTTCTCACTTACACTGTATAATCATAAGGGATTTGATTTAGGTCATACCTGAATGGTCTAGCGGTTTTCTCTACTTTCTTCAATTTAAGTCTGAATTTGGCAATAAGGAGTTCATGATCTGAGCCACAGTCAGCTTCTGATCTTGTTTTTGTTCACTGTATAGAGCTTCTCCAGGTTCTATTTCTTCAGTACCTAAATAATGGATGATAATTGTGGACTCTGAGCACAGTAGAGTTTAGGAACCCAAGAGAAAATGCAGTGGCCAGGTATGTTATCATTTGTAAATATGTTAACATTGAAAAATGATTTTATCAATATATTTTGTGTATGTGTGTTAATAGCTCAGTCGTGCCTGACCCTTTATAACCTCATGGCCTGTGGCCCACCAAGCTTCTCTGTCATGGAATTCTCTAGGCAAGAATACTCGAGTGAGTATCCAATCCCTTCCTTCTCTAGAGGATCTTCACAACCCAGGGATGGAACCCAGGTCTCCCACATTACAGGTAGATTCTTTACTGTCTGAGTCATGAGGGAAGCTCAGATATATAAATACACACACACACACACACACATTGACTTTTAATAAATTTTGTATTAAAGTTACAGCGACTATATTCTTGAGACAAGTTTTTAACTTGCTTAAATTATTAAAATTTAGCTTGTGTAAATAAGATTGTAAATAGTTCAATTGAAGGAATACAATTTGTTCTGACTTCTCTTTACTTATCAAAAATAAAATTAAAGTGCTGCTTATTGGTTTAATCTTTTTTAAAATTAATATATTTAATTTAATTGAAGGCTAATTCCTTTATAATGTTGTAGTGGTCTTTGCCATACATTAACATGAATCAGCCAAGGGTGTACGTGTGTCCCCCATCCTGAACCCCCTTCCCACCTCCCTATCCATTCCATCCCTCAGGGTCAACTCTTGCACCAGCCCTGAGCACCCTGTCTCATGAATCGAACCTGGACTGGTGATCTGTTTCACATACGGTAATATATATGTTTCAATGCTATTCTCTCAAGTCATCCTACCCTTGCCTTCCCCCACAGAGTCCAAAAGTCTGTTCTTTACATCTGTGTCTCCTTTGCTGTCTCACATATAGGGTCATCATTACCATCTTTCTAAATTCCGTATATATGTGTTAATAAAATGTATTGCTGTTTTTCTTTCTGACTTACTTCACTCTGTGTAATAGGCTCCAGTTTCATCCACCTCATTAGAATTGATTCAAATGCATTCTTTTTAAAAGCTGAGTTATGTTCCATTGTGTATATGTGCCATAGCTTTCTTATTCATTCATCTGCTGATGGAATCTTCACACTGTTCTCCATTGTGGCTGTACTAGTTTGCATTCCCACCAACAGTGTAAGATGGTTCCCTTTTCTCTCACCTTCTCCAGTATTTATTGTTTGTAGACTTTTTGATAGCAGCCATTCTGACTGGCATGAAATGGTACCTCATTGGGGTTTTGATTTGCATTTCTCTGATGATGAGTGATGTTGTGCATCTTTTCATGTGTTTGTTAGCCATCTGTATGTCTTCTTTGAAGAATGGCTGTTTAGTTCTTTGGCCCACTTTTTGATTGGTTCTTTTATATTTATGGAATTGAGCTGCATGAACTACTTGTACATTTCTGAGATTAACTGTTTGTCAGCTGTCTCATTTGCTATTATTTTCTCCCATTCTGAAGGCTTTATTTTCACCTTGCTTATAGTTTCCTTCATTGTGCAAAAGCTTTTAAGTTTAATTAGGCCCCATGTGTTTATTTTTGCTTTTATTTCCATTACTCTGGAAGGTGAGTCATAGAGGGTCCTATTGTGATTTATGTCAGAGGGTGTTTTGTTTATATTTTCCTCTAGGAGTTTTATAATTTCTGGTCTTACATTTACATCTTTTTTTGTTTGTTTTGTTTTGTTTTTTAAATATAAATTTATTTATTTTAATTGGAGGTTAATTGCTTTGCAATATTGTATTGGTTTTGCCATACATCAACATGAATCTGCCACAAGTATACACATGGAATTTAGAAAGATGGTAACGATAAGCCTGTATGTGAGACAGCAAAAGAGACACAGATGTATAGAACAGTCTTTTGGACTTACATTTACATATTTAATCCATTTTGAGTTTTTTTTTGTGTGTGTATGTGTATGGTGTTAGAAACTGTTCTACTTTCATTCTTTTACAAGTGGTTGACCAGTTTTCCCAGGACCACTTGTTAAAGAGATTGTCTTTTCTCTATTGTACAGTCTTGCCTCCTTTGTCAAAGATAAGGTATCCATAGGTGTGTGGATTACCTCTGGGCTTTCTATTTGTCCCATTGATCTATATTTTTGTCTTTGTGACAGTACCATACTGTCTTGATAACTGTAGCTTTGTAGTATATTCTGAAGTCAGGGAGTTTGATTCTACCAATTCCATTCTTCTTTCTCAAGATTGCTTTGGATATTTGAGGTTTTTGGTATTTCCATACAAATTGGGAAATTATTTGCTCTAGTTGTCTGAAAAATACCATTGGTAGCTTGACAGGGATTGTATTGAATCTATAGATTGCTTTGGGTAGTATACTCATTTTCACTATACTGATTCTTCCAATTAACAAGTTCATTCTTCCAATGAACATGGTATATTTCTCTGTCTATTTGTGTCATCTTTGATTTCTTTCATCAGTGTTTTAGAATTTTCTATATATAGGTCTTTTGTTTCTTTAGGTAGATTTATTCCTAAGTATTTTATTCTTTTTGTCGCAATGGTGAATAGAATTGTTTCCTTAATTTCTCTTTCTGTTTTCTCATTCTTAGCGTATAGGAATGCAGGGGGTTTCTGTGTGTAAACTTTATATCCTGCAACTTTGCTATTATCATTGATTAGCTCTAGTAATTTTCTGATGTTGTCTTTATGGTTTTCTATGTAGAGGATCATGTCATCTGCAAACAGTGAGAGCTTTACTTCTTCTTTTTCAATCTGGATTACTTTTCTTTCTTTTGCTTTTTGATTGCTGTGGCTAAAACGTCTAAAATTATGTTGAATAGTAGTGCTGAGAGTGGGCACCCTTGTCTTGTTTCTGACTTTAGGGGAAATGCGTTCAATTCTTCACCTTTGAGGATAACGTTTGCTGTTCGTTTATCATATATGGCTTTTATTAGGTTGAGGTATGTTCCTTCTATGCCTGCTTTCTGGAGGGTTTTTATCATAAATGGATGTTGAATTTTTTCAAAGGTTTTTGCTGTATCTACTGAGATAATCATACGGTTTTTATCTTTCAATTTGTTAATATGGTTTATCACATTGATTGATTTGTGAATGTTGAAGAATCCTTGCATCCCTGGGATAAAGCCCACTTGGTCATGATGTATGATATTTTGAATATATTGTTGGATTCTGTTTGCTATAATTTTGTTAAGGATTTTTGCATCTATATTCATCAGTGTTATTGGCCTGTAGTTTTCTTTTTTCATGGCATCTTTGTCTGGGTTTGAGGGTGATGGTGGCCTCATAAAATGAGTTTGGCAGTTTCCCTTCCTCTGCAATTTTCTGGAAGAGTTTGAGTAGGATAGGCCTTAGCTCTGCTCTAAATTTTTGGTAGAATTCAGCTGTGAAGTCATCTGGTCCTGGGTTTTTTTTGTTGGAAGATTTTTTATTACAGTTTCAATATCCGTGCTTGTGATGGGTCTGTTAAGATTTTCTATTTCTTCTTGGTTCAGTTTTGGAAGGTTATACTTTTCTGAGAATTTGTCCATTTTTCCAAGTTATTTTTTTTGTTTGTTTTGGTTTTTTTTGTTTTGTTTTGTTTTTTGTTTTTTGTTTTTTTTTTTTGCATATAGTTGCTGAAAGTGGTCTCCAATGATCCTTTGTGTTTCTGTGTTGTCTGTTGTTATTTCTTCATTTTCATTTCTAATTTTATTGACTTGATTCTTCTCCCTTTGCTTCTTGATGAGTCTGGCTAATGGTTTGTCTATTTTATTTATCTTCTTAAAGAACTAGCTTTTAATTTTGTTGATTTTTGCTATAGTCTCCTTTGTTCCTTTTTCATTTATTTTTGCCCTAATTTTTATGATTTCTTTCCTTCTACTAACCCTGGGGTTCTTCATTTCTTTTTTTTTTTTTTTTTTCTAGTTGCTTTAGGTGTAGATTTAGGTAATGTATTTGATTTTTCTCTTGTTTCTTGAGGTAAGCTTGTATTACTATGAACCTTCCCCTTAGCACTGTTTTTACTGAATCCCATTGGTTTTGGGTTGTTGTGTTTTCATTTTCATTCGTTTCTAAGTATATTTAGATTTTTTTTTTTAAGTTCCTCTGTGATTTGTTGGTTATTCAGAAGCGTGTTGTTTAGCCTCCATATGTTTGTATTTTTAACAGGTTTTTTGTTTTTGTTTTTGTTTTTTTGTGTAGTTGACATCTTACTGCATTGTGATCAGAAAAGATGCTTGAAATGACTTTAATTTTTTTTTTTTTTACTTTACCAAGGCTAGATTTAGATGTGATCTATTCTGGAGAATGTTCCTTGTGCACTTGAGGGAAAGGTGAAATTCATTATTGGGGGATGAAATAGCCTGTAGATATCAATTAGGTCTAACTGGTCAATTTTACCATTTAAAGTTTGTGTTTCCTTGCTAATTTTCTGTTAATTTGATCTATCCATAGGTGTGAGTGACTATCCCACTATTATTGTGTTACTGTTAATTTTCCCTTTCATACTTGTTAGCATTTGCCTTACATACTGTGGTGCTCCTATGTTGGGTACATATATATTTATATTGTTATATCTGCTTCTTGGATTGATCCTTTGATCAATATGTGGTGTCCTTTTTTGTCTCTTTTCACAGCCTTTATTTCAAAGTTTATTTTATGTGATATGAGTATTGCTACTCCTGCTTTCTTTTGGTCCCCATTTGCATTAAATATCTTTTATCCAGCCCTTCACTTTCAGTTTGTATGTGTCACTTGTTTTGAGATGGGTCTCTTGTACACAGCATATATAGGGGTCTTGTTTTTGTGTTCATTCAACCAGTCTTTGTCTTTTGGTTGGGGCATTCGATCCATTTATATTTAAGGTAATTTTTAGTAAGTATGATCCCGTCGCCATTTACTTTCTTGTTTGGGGTTTGACTTTATAAACCTTTTCTGTGTTTCCTGTCTAGAGAAGACCCTTTAGCATTTGATAAAGAACCGGTTTGGTGGTGGTGAATTCTCTCAGCTTTTGCTTCTCTATAATGCTTTTTATTTCTGCTTCCTATTTGAGTGAGATCCTTGCTGGGTATAGTAATCTGGGTTGTAGGTTTTTCTCTCTCATCACTTTAAGTATATCCTGCCATTCCCTTCTTGTCTGAAGAGTTTCTATTGAAAGATAAGCTGTTATCTTTATGGGAATCCCCTTGAGTGTTATTTGTTGCTTTTTCCTTGATGATTTTAATAACTGGTCTTTGTGTTTGATCTTATTAATTTGATTAATGTATGTCTTGGGATGTTTTGCCTTGGGTTTATCCTGTTTGGGATCCTCTGAGTTTCTTGGACTTGGGTGGCTATTTCCTTCCGGATTTGGGGGAAGTTTTCAGCTGTTATCTCCTTAAGTATTTTCTCATTGCCTTTCTTTTTGTCTTCTTCTTCTGAGACTTCTATGGTTTGAATATTGTGGTCTTTAACATTGTCCCAGAGGTTTCTGAGGTTGTCCTCATTTCTTTCAGTTCTTTTTTCTTCTCTGCTTCATTTATTTCCATCATTCTATCTTCCACCTCGCTTATCATATCTTCTGCCTCAGTTATTCTATTGTCGGTTCCCTCCAGAGTAGTTTTTATCTGAGATATTGCATTATTCATTATTGATTGATTTTTTTTTTCTTCTAGATCCTTGGTAAACATTTATTTCATCTTCTCAATCCTTGTCTCTAATCTGTTTATCTGTAACTCCATTTTATAGACTCCCTATCTCCTCCTCTTTGGTTTGGTGGGCATTTATATATTCCATTACCTGCTGAATATTTTTCTGCCTTTTCATCTTGTTTAGATTGCTGTGTTTAAGGTGGCCTTTCTGTAGGCTAGAATTTTGTAGTTCCTCTGTATTGTGGAGGTTGCTCCCTATGGGTGGGGTTGGACTAGTGGCTTGTCAAGGTTTCCTGGTTAGGAAAGGTTGCATCAGTGTTCTGCTGGGTGGAGCTGGATCTCTTCTCTCTGGAGTACAATGAAGTGTCCAGTAGTGAGTTTTGAGCTGTCTATAGGTTTGGTGTGACTTTGGGCAACCTGTATTTTAATGCTCAGTGCTATGTTCCTGGGTTGCTGGAGTATTAGTGTGCTATGTCTTGCTCTGAAACTTGTTGGCTCTTGGGTGGAGCTTGGTTTCAGTGTAGGTATGGAGGCTTTTGGATGAGCTGTTTTCAATCAATGTTCCCTGGAGTCAGGAGATCTCTGGTGTTCTCAAGTTTTGTATTTAAACCTTATGCCTCTGACTTTCATTCTTATACTTACAGTAGCCTCAAGACTTCTCCATCCATGTAGCACTGATGATACAACATCTAAGTGAATGGTGAAAAGATTATCCACAATTAGGGGCATGCAGAGAGGTTCACAGAGTTACATGGAGAAGAGGAAAGAGGGAGATAGAGGTGACTAGGAGGTGAAGAGGGGAAATCAAAAGGGAGAGAACAATCGAGCCAGTAATCAATTCCCTAAGTGTTCTCCACAGCCCAGAACACCCAGAGAGATTCACAGAGTTAAGTAGAGAAGAGAAGGGGGAGGGAGGAGATAAAGATGACCTTGGGGAGAAAAAGAAGACTCAAAAGGGGAGAGAGCAATCAAGCCAGTAATCACACTTCTAAGTAAAAATAGGAACTGAAGATTGCATTCTTAAAGGTACAAAATTGATACCAAATACCAAAGAGCAAAGATTAAAAATCTAGAGTAGAAGTTAGACTTTCAAAAATACAATATTATAAATGCAGAACAAAATCAAACACAAAGTTTTTTAATATATATTTGAAATTTGCTTTTAAAAATAGGGTCTTTTTTGCAAGGTAATAGTAAGTTTTAAAGGAGTAATAAAGAACTTAAAAATAAAACAACAAAAAATGATGGTAGTAAAAATATATCTAGGAATTTCTCCAGGTGTGGGGTCAGTTCAGTTTCAGATAGTTCCTTGTTCCAGCTTATACTTCTTCTCAAGGTCTATAGGCCCCTTCCAATGTTTAGTCAGTGCTAACTACAGTGTTTTAATCTGTTGTACCTGTCACTTTCAGAGTGGCTCCCTCTTCTTTGTTTATTTTGGCTTCCTCTGTTTGCAAGTCTCTTCAGAGTCTAATTTCTACCCTGACATAAGGGGCCAAAGGTGATCACTTATTTAGGCTCAATTATTCAGTTGTGCTGTGGGGAGTGAGGAATAGTGCAAACAAATATCACTGGCATGTTTGTGGAGTGCTCACAGTGTCTGGACCACATTGGGTTTTCCCCAGTTCATGGCACCTGTGCTTTCCCAGTCTACACTGCTCAGGCTCCATGTTGCTCTGCAGGGGAAATGTCCAAAGCAGCCCCTGGGTTGTATGCACTTCCAAGTCTAAGCTGCACAGGTTCAGGTTCTTGGGTACTCCATAAAGGCACAGACTCAGTTGGGCCTTGGTTTTGTGCCCTTCCCAGGTCTGAGGCGCTCAGGTGACCAGATGCTTGGCAAGTGCACTATCCCAGGTGTGTGGCGTGTCTTATCACCTTCCCAGTCCCAGCCACTCGGTTTCCTGGGTGAGTAGTGGGAGCACCATCTCAGGTGTGCTGTGTCTCCTCTGGGGAGCTGATCTCAGGCTGCTACCCTCCTGGAAGATGTCAAACATCCAGGATCCCAGAAAACTTGGTGAGCAACTGTGAGTGTGCTCACAGTTTGGTGGAGGATGCCATCTCTGGGGCCGGGATTACCCCTTTCCTTCCAGCTCTGGCTACCGCCCTCCTGCCTCTCTGCCTCTGGTGGGAGATGGGCCAGTCCACAACTGCTAGCTCTCCTCTAGTTTTTGTCAGTCCTTTGTTCTGTGAGTGGGCCTGGCAGTGCCTTAGGTTAGAGCTTTTTGCCGGAAAGTTCTCTCTCTCTTTATTCTTTTTCTCTCTCTCTCTTTATTTTTTTTCTCTCTCTGGATATTTGCAGTTTGGGTTGCTATCCCATGTTAGCTTCCTCAGCTTGTCCTCAGGGCATTCAGGCCAAGTCCTTATCCTAAGCATGCAACCTGTGCCTCCACTGGTTGGTTCGCCGGTGGTGAACGCAAGAATCTGAGCTATTTCTCCTCTGGGAGTTTTGGTTAAGGCACATATTCTGTGTTCCCCACCCACCCCCCAACCCCTGGTTATGTTGCCCTGTGAGATTCCAAAACTCCCCACAGACCCACTGGTGAAAGGATTTCTTGGTGTTTGGAAACTTCTCTTCCTTCATGACTCCCTCCCTGGGGCAGGTCTCCATCCCTAACTCTTTGTCTTTCTTTTTATCTTTTATATTTTATCCTACCTACTTTCAAAGAGAATGGGCTGCCTTTCTGGGTGCCTGGTATCCTCCGCCAGCATTCAGAAGTTGTTTTGTGGAGTTTGTCAGCATTCAAATGATCTCTTGAGGAATTTGTGGGGGAAAAAATGGTCTCCCCATCCTATTCCTCCACCATCCTAGGACCGCCCCCTGTTTTAATCTTTATGAAACTGAAAGTGAAGTCTCTCAATCGCATCTGACTCTTTGCTACCCAATTGACTCTAGCCCACCAGGCTCCTCCATCCATGGAATTTTCCATGCAAGAGTACTGGAATGGGTTGCCATTTCCTTCTCCAGAGGATCTTTCTGACCTAGGGATCAAACCAGGGTCTCCAGCATTGCAGACAGACGCTTTACCATCTGAGCCATCAGGAAAGCCCTATTAATCTTTATAAAGCAGTTAGTTGGTATATTGTGGGCTTTCTATGTTCATTTAAATCACACTTTCCAACATATTATCCATCACCAAATGCTACAAGTAAGAAGTTTATGTCTTTCAAAAATAATATAGAACATTAGCAAAAAAAAAATTAGTTTTTAAAAAGGAAACTATGAAAATGAATAGGAAAGTACCTAAGCTGGAAACCAAGAAATAACTAATCTTAAAAAAATAATAATAATAAATAAATAAAAAGGTTTTAAATAATGTAAATAGTTTCTAATATTTGCTTAATTTCTATTTCCATTTTCCATGCAACATAAATTTTAGTCAATATACCATAATTATCACTTAGCAAACAATTCTTTTTAAAGAAGTCTTCTCTTTTTTCATTATGCTTATAAAGTTAACACCCCATAAAATTATACCTTTCAGAAATTTAAAAAAAAACAATGTTGCTTATTAGAATTTGATATTTTTTATAACCAGTCTCTATTTTGTTTTCAGAAGAGAAATTTTAATTTTTAAAACCACATTCCTAATTTTAGAAAAATAAATTCTTCTGGCCTAGGTTCATTTGTTTTGTACATATCAATGAAATTTTCTAGATTAAGGTTTCCTAACCTCTTGGCTAAACTTACAGGTGGTTAACTAAATATCTATGGTATACAAAGCCATAAGACTCCAAGGAATTGTTGACTGCCTGCATGAGGAAGCATGGTCAGCAAAGAGATTCCAGCTATCAGTTCTTTCACGCTCTGCACAACAGAGCCTACTGACTAAATGTCCTTCCTTTCCCTGGTCAGTTCGCATCCAGTGACTGAATGACACAGGGATAAAATGTCCTAACATTTCTACTTTTCTCAAAAAAGAAAGCTCAGAGGGATAATATTACTCCAGAGCTTTTTTTAAGTTGAATGAGGCTTTGTTGGGCCTGCATTGCAGTTTCAATTGTACCCTGCCTGATCCTGTTCTGTCCAGGTTCCTTTCACAGGTGTTGATCACTAGAGAATATATGGCACTCCAAACTCTGTCACTTCTTCTGCTTCTAGGGAACATACTATAAGACAGTTTAAAGAGAAGTGGTTTTAAAATGCAAGTGATACAAATTTATACCCATAACTAGCCACCTGAATGATAATAAAGGTATCATCATTTTTGATAGTTGGAGTACAGACAGTCCCTGGCAAAAAGTGGCAGTTCAATCGCTAAAGCCAGAGATGAATCTTAATGGTGTATGGGTGGAAGGGAATGCATTAGCTGACCAACCAGGTATTTGAGACTTGCAAAATAAATAGTAGATGTTAGGAAGTGTTATTATATAATCACTCCTGAGCATTATTAATGCTATCTAGAGGGAATGAGCATTTGAGGTAAAGAAACTGGCACTTAAAAGACAGATATGGAAGCCTGAGGGTCACTTTGACTACATATAAAGAATCTCTAATCTCCTCTAATCTCTAATCTTCCTCTAAGGGAAAGACAAAGAAAGCTGAAAAGAAAATTCAAAACTGTGGTTAAACTTCAAAGACAGGTAAGCACTCAGCCAAAGTAATTTTATTATTATGCCAAGATTAGCACTCTGCTTGGGAAAAATGAGACCTTCACACATAAATTCGATGAATCTTCTGAGCCTGATCCATCCATGGTAAGAGTTAATATCTTCCTCTAAGCTGAGAAACAGTGCAGAGGCTTTTCTTTCATAAAGCAGCAGTCTCTAGGAATGAGAATTTACCTTGCCAAATAACCCAAGCAGAAGTCTTTCTTTCCCCTTAGGTTAAATATATAATCTTTTTTCCTTTACTACTGAAAAAAAAAACCTTCACAGCATTGTATTAGATGTAAATCAATAGTATTAGCGATACTAGTCTTAATCCATTGACATTTTAAAGAATATATCCACAATTAATTTTTTCACGATTCATAGAAAGCCATTTATTTTTATGAGTAAAAAATAATCATTTACATGTATTTAAAAAATAAAAACAACCAAAAAAACCCTTGAACATAAACCTCAGGATTTTTCCTACCCACCATGTTGTCCACTTTGCCTATGTACTGTGCTGCGCTTAGCCGCTCAGGCATGTCTGACTCTGAGACCACGTGGATTATAGCCCTCAAGGTCCCTTTGCCATGGGGATTCTCCAGACAAGAATACTGGAGCGGGATGCCATGCTTTCATCCAGGAACTCTTTGCAACCCAGAAATCGAACCCAGGTCTCCTGCATTGCCGACATATTCTTTACTGTCAGAGCCACAAGGGAAGCCCCAAGTTTGACTATAACTGGTGTTAAATGACAGAACAATCAAAATGAGAGTAACCGCTGCCTGAATAAAAAGGGAATGAACTAAAGCAAAAAAGTAATGCTAATACTTAGCTAACTTTTATCTGGAAGGAACCATCAGTTCGGTTCTGTCACTCAGTCATGACCGACTCTTTGTGACTCCATGAATCATAGCACGCCAGTCCTCCCTGTTCATCACCAACTCCCGGAGTTCACTCAGACTCACATCCACTGAGTCCGTGATGCCATCCAGCCATCTCATCCTCCGTCGTCCCCTGTTCGTCCTGCCCCCAATCCCTCCCAGCATCAAAGTCTTTTCCAATGGGTCAAACCTTCACATTAGGTGGTCAAAGCACTGGAGTTTCAGCTTTAGCATCATTCCTTCCAAAGAACACCCAGGACTGATCTCCTTTAGGATGGACTGGTTGGATCTCCTTGCAGTCCAAGGAACTCTCAACAGACTTCTCCAACACCACAGTTCAAAAGCATCTATTCTTCAGCGCTCAGCTTTCTTCACAGTCCAACTTTCACATCCATACATGACCACTGGAAAAAAACATAGCCTTGACTAGATGGCCCTGTGTTGGCAAAGTAATGTCTCTGCTTTTGAATATGCTATCTAGGTTGGTCTTAACTTTTCTTTCAAGGAGTAAGCATCTTTTAATTTCATGGCTGCAGTCAGCATCTGCAATTATTTTTGAGCCTCAAAAAATAAAGTTTTACACTGTTTCCACTGTTTCCCCATCTATTTCCCATGAAGTGACGGGACCAGATGCCATGATCTTCATTTTCTGAATGTTGAGCTTTAAGACAACTTTTTCACTCTCCTCTTTCACTTTAACCAAGAGGCTTTTTAGTTCCTCTTCACTTTCTGCCATATGGCTGGTGTCATCAGAATATCTGAAATTATTGATATTTCTTTCACCAATCTTGATTCCAGCTTGTGCTTCTTCCAGTCCAGTGTTTCTCATGATGTTCACTGCATATAAGTTAAATAAGCAGGGTGACAATATACAGCCTTGACATACTCCTTTTCCTGTTTTGAACCAGTCTGTGGTTCCATGTCCAGTTCTAACTGCTGCTTCCTGACCTGCATACAGATTTCTCAAGAGGCAGGTCAGGTGGTCTGGTATTCCCATCTCTCTCAGAATTTTCCACAGTTTATTGTGATCCACACTGTCAAAGGCTTTGGCATAGTCAATAAAGCAGAAATAGATGTTTTTCTGGAACTCTCTTGCTTTTCCCATGATCCAGCCGATATTGGCAATTTGGTCTCTGGTTCCTCTGCCTTTTCTAAAACCAGCCTGAACATCTGGAAGTTCATGGTTCACGTACTGCTGAAGCTTGTCTTGGAGAATTTTGAGCATTACTTTACTAGTGTGTGACATGAGTGCAATTGTTCAGTAGTTTAAGCATTCTTTGGCATTGCCTTTCTTTGGGATTGGAATGAAAACTGACCTTTTCCAGTCCTGTGGCCACTGCTGAGTTTTCCAAATTTGCTGGCATATTGGTTGCAGCACTTTCAAAGCATCACCTTTCAGGATTTGAAATAGCTCTATTGGAATTCCATCACCTCCGCTAGCTTTGTTCGTAGAGATGCTTTCTAAGGCCCACTTGACTTCACATTCCAGGATGTCTGGCTCTAGGTGGATGATCATACCATCATGATTATCTTGGTAATGAAGATCTTTTTCGTATAGTTCTTCTATGTATTCTTGCCACCTCTTCTTAATATCTTCTGCTTCTGTTAGGTCCAGACCATTTCTGTCCTTTATCAATCCCATCTTTGCATGAAATGTTCCCTTGGTGTCTCTAATTTTTTTGAAGAGATCTCTAGTCTTTCCCATTCTGTTGTTTCCCTCTATTTCTTTGCATTGATTGCTGAGGAAGACTTTCTTATCTCTTCTTGCTATTCTTTGGAACTGTGCATTCAGATGTTTATATCCTTCTTTTTCACTTTTGCTTTTCACCTGTCTTCTTTTCACAGCTATTTGTAATGTCTCCCCAGACAGCCATTTTGCTTTTTTGTACTTCTTTTCCATGGGGATGGTCTTGATCCCTGTCTCCTATACAATGTCACAGACCTCAGTCCATAGTTCATCTGGCACTCTATCTATCAAATCTAGTCCCTTAAATCTATTTCTCACTTCCACTGTATACTCATAAGGGATTTAAGAATACACATAAAAGGGTATTCTTATGGTTGAAAGTGAAAGTGATAAGTGCTCAGTCATATCCGACTCTTTGTGTTCCATGGACTGTAGCCTGCCATGGTCAACTGTCTGTGGAATTCTCCCTGCAAGAATACTGGAGTGGGTTGCCATTTCCTTCTCTAGGAGATCTTCCCAACCCAGGGATTGAACCTGGGTCACCTGCATTGCAAGCAGATTCTCTACTGCCTGAGCCACAAAGGAAGCACCCTATTCCTATGGTTAGGGGCCTTAACTAGAAGAATTGGAAAATAAAATCAAACAGAAAAGATTTGTTGACTTAAGAGCACTGTCCTAAAGTCTACTCTTAATACTTGGTCAGGAAAACATGAAATAGTATGGCTTATTTAAAGGATGGCTCATAGAGGTGTAAACAATGCAATGACTCTCATGACTAAAGTTGTAATGGAAATGATAGGAGAAAGGATTTACAAACTGCAGGAAGTGGGCACAACATAGTGTGGCAAGATTATGTGATAGATGAGTATATTCTATTGGAAGATTTGGTTTATACACATTTTTCAAGCCTACACAAACTTACTGGTGGAAGAAGCACCAGCACCACAAAATATTCAGTGTGTTCTACTGTTGGGTGAAAATTGTATAAATCCTAATTATGTTGCATTCATTCACAGTGCTTTTCAGGTCCACTATATGTTTCTACTTCTCTGTATATTATTTCTATTAATTTTTGAGAGTGTGATATTGACACTCCAACTAAAAATCTGAATTTATCTGTCTTAAAAAAACAATTGCAATATGTAGTAGAACTATATTTAACCTTGGCTTCCCTGGTGGCTCAGATGGTAAAGCATCTGTCTACAATGCGGGAGACCTGGGTTTGATCCCTGTGTCAGGAAGATCCGCTGGAGAAAGAAATGGCAATCCACTCCAGTGCTATTGCCTGGAAAATCCCATGGACAGAGGAGCTTGATAGGTTACAGTCCATGGGGTCGCAAAGAGTTTGACATGACTGAGCGACTTCACTTCACTTCACTTCTGTATTTTCCAAAAGTCTTCTATAATGTGTTATCATATTTTCATAATTAAAAAAAATGAAAACCTTAAAAAAGATATATATCAGTGTGGCTTTAAACTACAAGTCAGGGCTGTCAATAGGAAAGACTGTAGCAAAACTTAAGTCACTAAAAGAAATTAAGATGAGAGATTCCCAAAACTATAGAAGCAAATGAAAGGGCTAACAGCCTCCCTAAGGAGGCCAGAGGTCCCTAAGAGGCAGGAGGAAATAAACTGCAAGTGGCAGATTTTTTTTTTCCTTTTTTTCTCTCTTCTAATCCTGTGTTATGAGGACACCTGGTTCCCCTGAACTTAACTTTTCTCAAGTCTTCAGCTAACCGCAGCAATTTTTCCTATAGAAATGTTTTTCTTAAGCTATGTCAGTGAAACTATGTATTTGCTTTGGCATCTGCCTTTCTTCAAATCAGTTCCCCCTAAGACTTACCTTTTTTTCAAACCTTGAGCTAATAATGGCTCACAAACCAGTACATCTCACTCATGGAAAAGTTTTCTTAAACTATATTAATGAAACTATGTATTTGCTTTGAAATCTGCCTTTATTCAAGATTTATGTCAATTGTTTTATGGCCAGAGATGACTCCTCTTGTGCCACTCTACCTCAAAATGCATGTTGTGGGAGCAACTGGGACAGCTCCCTCAGTCTTGATGTTTTTCTTTTATCTGATTAGCACCTTGCTAACAGATATAAAATGCCTTGCTAAAAACTAGCATTGCTTTACCAACAAAGGTCCTTATAGTCAAAGATATGGTTTTTCCAGTAGTCATGCACGGATGTGAGAGTTCAACCATAAAGAAGGGTGAGCACCAAATAATTGATGCTTTTGAACTGTGATGTTGGAGAAGACTCTTTAGAATTCCTTGGAATGCAATGAGATCAAACCAGTCCACCCTAAAGGAAATCAATCTTGAATATTCACTAGAAGGACTGATGCTGAATTTTGAAGCTGAAGCTACAATATTTGGCCATCTGATGCAAAGAGCTGACTCACTGGAAAAGACCCTGATGCTGAGAAAGATTGAAGGTAGGAAAAGAGGACAATAGAGGATGAGATGATTGGATGGCATCACCAACTCAATGAACATGAGTTTGAGGAAGGAGATGATGAAGGACAGGGAAGCCTGGAGTGCCTCAGTCCATGGTGTTGCAAAGAGTTAGACACTACTGATCGATTGAACAATAACAAAATACTATCAAGGAGGCACTCTTTCTCTCCCCTTCTGATGTCTATGTCAGAAGCTTTCTCTATCTCTTTTTATATTGCAATATGTAGTATGCAAACAGCACAAAATCAAAGATTAAGAAAAAATATTGAAAGAAGGCAACGTGGTTCTTTTAAAGGGTGAGAAGAGCAAAGATGAGAACTACATCTTACTTCTCAAAAACTATAAAAACAAGAATATTATGGATGGAAATATTTCACATATTGAGAGAAAAAAAGAAAACATTATCTCAAAACAAAAATGCTGAATCCTACACAATTATTCTTCAAAAATGAAAGAGAAGACTTCCTTACACAAGCAACTTATGTGGGAATTTGTTGTCCAACAATTTGCACTGAAAAATTATTAAAAGAAGTTCTTCAGAAAGAAGGAAAATTATACATATCAGAAACTCAGATTTGCCTTGAATACTGCTGGTGAACATATACATTGGTGTGGCCACTATGGAATACAGTATGGAGCTTCTTCATAAAGCCCAAAATATAAGTAATTTTCTGTTGTTGCTGATGTTCAGTAACTAAGTTGTGTTCTGCTGTTTGTGACTCCATGGCCTCCAGCACACCAAGTTTCTCTGTCCTTCACTATCTCCTGGAGTTTGCTCAAACTCACATCCATTGAGTCAGTGATACCATCCCACCATCTCATCCTCTGTCAACTTCTTCTCCTCCTACCCTTAGTCTTCTCAGCATCAAATTCTTTTCCAATGAGTTGGCTCTTTGCATCAGATCCCCAAAGAATTGAAACATCATCTTCAGCATCAGTTCTTCCAATGAATTTCAGGGTTGATTTCCATTAAGATTAACTGGTTAGATCTCCTTGCTGCCCAAGGGATTCTTAAGAGTCTTCACAAGCACCACAATTCAAAAGCATCAGTTCTTCAGTACTCAGCCTCCTTTATGGCCCAGTTCTCACATCCAAATATGACTACAGGAAAAACCAGAGCTTTGACTAAACCTACACTCAATATGCCAGCAAATTTGGAAAACTCATCAGTGGCCACAGGACTGGAAAAGGTCAGTTTTCATTCCAATCCCAAAGAAAGGCAATTCCAAAGAATGCTTAAACTACTGAACAATTGCACTTATCTCACACACTAGTAAAGTAATGCTCAAAATTCTCCAAGCCAGGCTTCAACAATATGTGAACCGTGAATTTCCTGATGTTCAGGCTGGTTTTAGAAAAGGCAGAGGAACCAGAGATCAAATTGCCAACATCGGCTAGATCATGGAAAAGGCAAAAGAGTTCCAGAAAAACATCTATTTCTGCTTTACTGACTATGCCAAAGCCTTTGACTGTGCAGATCACAATAAACTGTGGAAAATTCTGAGAGAGATGGGAATACCAGACCACCTGACCTGCCTCTTGAGAAATCTGTATGCAGGTTAGGAAGCAGCAGTTAGAACTGGACATGGAACCACAGACTGGTTCAAAACAGGAAAAGGAGTATGTCAAGGCTGTATATTGTCACCCTGCTTATTTAACTTATATGCAGAGTCCATCATGAGAAATGCTGGACTGGAAGAAACACAAGCTGGAATCAAGATTTCCGGGAGAAATACCAATAACCTCAGATATGAAGATGACACCAGCCTTATGGCAGAAAGTGAAGAGGAACTAAAAAGTCTCTTGATGAAAGTGAAAGAGGAGAGTGAAAAAGTTGGCTTAAAGCTCAACATTCAGAAAACGAAGATCGTGGCATCTGGTCCCATCACTTCATGGCAAATAGATGGGGAAACAGTGGAAACAGTGTCAGACTTTATTGTTTTTGAGCTCCAAAACCACTGCAGATGGTGACTGCAGCCATGAAATTAAAAGATGCTTACTCCTTGGAAGAAAAGTTATGACCAACCTAGGTAGTATATTCAAAAGCAGAGACATTACTTTGCCGACTAAGGTCCATCTAGTCAAGGCTATGGTTTTTCCTGTGGTCATGTATGGATGTGAGAGTTGGACTTTGAAGAAGGCTGAGCGCCAAAGAATTGATGCTTTTGAACTGTGATGTTAGAGAAGACTCTTGAGAGTCCCTTGGACTGCAAGGAGATCCAACCAGTCCATTCTGAAGGAGATCAGTCCTGGGTGTTCTTTGGAAGGAATGATGCTAAAGCTGAAATTCCAGTACTTTGGCCACCTCATGAGAAGATTTGACCCATTGGAAAAGACTCTGATGCTGGGAGGGATTGGGGGCAGGAGGAGAAGGGGACGACAGAAGATGAGATGGCTGGATGGCATCACTGACTCGATGGACGTGAGTCTGAGTGAACTCCGGGAGTTGATGATGGACAGGGAGGCCTGGTGTGCTGGATTCATGTGGCTGCAAAGAGTCAGACATGACTGAGCGACTGAACTGAACTGAACTTTTGTTGGCAAAGCAATGTCTTTGCTTTTTAATACGCTATCTATGTTTGTAATAAATTTCTTTCCAAGGGGCAAACACCTTTGAATTTCAGGGCTGCAGTCACTGTCTGCAATGATTTTGGAGCCCAAGAAAATAAAGTCTGTCACTGCTTCCATTGTTTCCCTATCTATTTGCGATGAAATGGTGGGAATGGATACCATGATCTTAGTTTTTTGAATGACTTATAAGCCAGATATTTCACTTTCTTCTTTTGCCCTCGTCAAGAGGTTCTTCAGTTCCTCTTGCTTTCTGCCGTTAGGGAGGCATCATCTACATAAATGAGATTGTTGCTATTTCTCCCAGAATTTTGATTCCAGCTTGTGATTCACCTATCCTGGCATTTCATGTGATGTACTCTGCCTAGAAGCTAAATATGCAGAGTAACAACACACAGCCTTGACATACTTTTTTCTCAATTTTGAACCAGTCTCATGTTTGACAGAATTTTGTCTAATGCACTTTGTTTTTTGTCCGGTTCTAACTGCTATTTCTTAACTTGCATACAAGTTTCTCAACCTCTCTTACATGCTAAGTCACTCCAGTCATGTCTGACTCTTTGTGACCCTATGGACCATAGCCCATCAGGCTCCTCTGTCCTTGGGATTCTCCAGGCAAGAGTACTGGAGTGGGTTACCATTCCCTTCTCCAAGGAGTCTTCCTGACCCAGGGATCGAACCTGTGTCTACTTGTGTCTCTTCCATTAAGAAGCAGGTTCTTTAGCACTAGTGCCACCTGGGAAGCCCATAAGGTGGTCTGGTATTTCCATCTCTTTGTGAATTTTCCAAAGTTTGTTATCATCCACACAGTCAAAGGATTTCTTTTGGTCAGTGAAGCAGAAACAGATGTTTTACTGGTTCCTTGTTTTATCTGTAATCTAATGGATGTTTGCAATTTGATCTCTGGTTCCTCTGCCTTTTATAAACCCAACTTGGTTCATGTGTTACTGAAATCTAGCTTTAACATTACCATGCTAGCATGTGAAATCAGTGCAATTATATAGTAATTTGAACATCCTTTGGCATTGCCCTTCTTTGGTATTGGAATGAAAACTGACCTTTTCCAGTCATGTGGCCACTGTCAAGTTTTCCAAATTTGCTGGCATATTGAGTTCAGCACTTTCACAGCAACATCATTTGCAAGTTAAAGTAAACGTGCTAGTCACTCAGTTGTGTCCGATTCTTTGCGACCTCTTGGATTATAACCCACCAAGCTCCTCTGTCCATGGAATTCTCCAGACAAGAATACTGGAGTGGGTTGCAATTTCCTTCTTCAAGAGATCTTCCCAACCCAGAGACAGAACCTGGACTCCTGCATTGCAGGTAGATTCTTTACTGGTGGAGGATTCTGAGACACTGGGGAAGCAATACATTTTAGGATTTAAAATAGCTCAGCTTGAATATCATCACCTCCACCTGCTTTGTTCGTAGTAATGCTTCCTAATGTCCACTTGACTTCACACTCCAGGATGTCTAGCTCTAGGTGATTGACCACATCATCGAGGTTATCAGGGTCATTAAGACCTTCTTATATAGTTATTGTGTGTATTCTAGCTTCCTCTTCTTAATATCTTCTGCTTCTGTTAGGTCCTTGCCATTTCTGTCGTTTATTGTGCCCAAATTTGCATGAAATGTTCGCTTTGCATCTCCAATTGTAACGAAGAAATCTCTAGTCTGCTTTATTTATTTATTTATTTAATTCCTTAGGATTTTCTACATTTAACTTCACATAACTTGCAACTGAGACAGTTTTAACCCTTCCTTTCTAATCAGAGGTCATTTTATTTCTTTTTCTGCTTTTATTGAACTGTCTTGAATTTCCAGTATGATATTTAAAAAAAACAATGATGAGAATGGACATATGTGTCTGGTTCCCAGTATTAATGAGGATACATCCAATCAGTCATTGTTATTATTTTAAATGATGCTATTTTGTATATGCTTTTTATCAAGCTGGAGGAACTCTCTTGTATTATTGTCTGCTAAGAATTTTTACCTTGAGTGGATATTAAATTCTGTTAAACATTTTTTTTTTGCCTCAGTTGATATGAATGTGATGTGAATGTGATTTTTTTCTTATTTAGCCTGTTACTGTGGTGCATTTCTCTCATTCAACATTCAACCAAAGACGTAGTGAAAGATATAACATCAGAAATCATGTTTTATGGGTTTTTTCCCTATTTTGCTTCATTCATTCAATGAAATTATATTCATTTTATTTTTCAATCATATTCTCAGCATTGAAGTAGCAATTAAACATGACCTCTTTTTCAATTACTTAATTGTAGCAATATGTTAAGAGCTAAAACAGAAATACATATGAGAAGCTATCATAGAAGTTTCTTAAATTCAGTGCCAAGGAACTTTTTACATAAGAAGCATCAGTAAGTTTGTTAAAAATTGCTGATTCATGACCACCAGGGCTGTAAATCATAATCTCTCAGAGTTAGGAATCAGAATGTTTATTAAAAATACTAAGTGAACTGTGAAATACAGAGGAGATAACAAGTATTATTTCTTGGTAGTGGGAGAAGTTAGAAATGAGTGATAATAAAGAATAAACTTGAGGATGACTTTACCTGGCTGAGAAAAAAAAAGTGAGTGTGATCATTCCTGTATAGAAGAAACAACATTTGGTAAGACATACAGGCATGAACATGCAAGGTATATTTGAAAATTCTAATTAAATACCCAGGGGAGACACTGGTAACTCATTTTATAAATGAGGAAGTTCAGAAACAATATATCCAATGAGTTCAGTTCAGTCACTCAGTCGTGTCCGACTCTTTGCAACCCTATGAACTGCAGAACACCAGGCCTTCCTGTCCATCACCAACTCCCAGAGTCCACACAAACCCATGCCCATCCAGTCGGTGATGCCATCAAACTATCTCATCTTCTGTTGTCCCCTTCTCCTCCTGCCCTCAATCTTTCCCTGCATCAGGGTCTTTTCCAATGAGTCAGCTCTCCACATCAGGTGGCCAAAGTATTGGAGTTTCAGATTCAACATCAGTCCTTCCAATGAACACTCAGGACTGATCTCCTTTAGGATGGACTGGCTGGATCTCCTTGCAGTCCAAGGGACTCTAAAGACTCTTCTGCAACACCACAGTTCAAAAGCATCAATTCTTCGGTTCTCAGCTTTCTTTATAGTCCAACTCTCACATCCATACACGACCACTGGAAAAACCATAGCCTTGACTAGACAGACCTTAGTCGGCAAAGTAATGTCTCTGCTTTTCAATATGCTGTCTAGATTGGTCATAACTTTCCTTCCAGGGAGTACACATCTTTTAATTTCATGGCTGCAATCACCATCTGCAGTGATTTTGGAGCCCAGAAAAATATAGTCAGCCACTGTTTCCACTGTTACCCCATCTACCTGCCATGAAGTGATGGAACCAGATGCCATGATCTTCGTTTTCTGAATGTTGAGCTTTAAGTCAACTTTTTCACTCTCCTCTTTCACTTTCGTCAAGAGGCTCTTTAGTTCTTCTTCACTTTCTGCCATAAAGGTGCTGTCATCTGCATATCTGAGGCTATTGATATTTCTCGCGGCAATCTTGATTCCAGCTTGTATTTCCTTCAGCTCAGCGTTTTTGCTTAGAAGTTAAATAAGCAGGGTGACAATATACAGCCTTGACATACTCCTTTTCCCATTTGGAACCAGTCTGTTGTTCCATGTCCAGTTCTAATTGCTGCTTCCTGACCTGCATATAGGTTTCTCAAGAGGCAGTTCACATGGTCTGGTATGCCCATATACCCAATAGTAAAAGTAAATTCACAAGACTAGTTATGAGTGCATGAGAAATAAAACCACTTCTTAAAATTAACTAGTGCTACAGTCTCTCCAAATATTTATAGAACTGTAGTGTTTGAGCTTCAGTATCATTTTCAAAAACACTCTACAATTCTGCAAATGATTGACATAAAATGCAGTGATTCTTTAGGTACTGCAAATTGTCAAATGACAAAGACACATTGAACTACTTAACATTTATTTTTTACAGCCTCATTATGTACCTGATGTGAAATGGGAAGCTGTTATTTCACTCTAAAACTAGCTTGAAAACATCTCAGCTAGCATGTGCCACTACAAGTCTAAGAAGCCTGGCAAAGTCTTCATAATATCAAATAGACAAATAGTTTAAGGAAGTTTTCTAGCCAAAAGTAAGACAGCATCTTGGCATTTCTTCAAAGTTTTTTCCTCAAAAGCATTATTTCCTTATTTCTTTTTATTATATATCTGCCAAGGTGTTTTCATTAGTTTCCACTTCTGACAAGCCTAAGGACAGCTGGGACCCTGCTGGCTTGAAGCTGATGCAGAGACATTTTCACAGAGTGTCATCTGTGTACCACAGTGCTGTAAATCTCAGCATTTCATGATCCCTCCTCCCTGAATTCTCAATGAGCACAGAGGGCAGCAGAAAGCACTCCTGGTGGGGTGATACATTTGAAGTTCTTTGTGAGAAGAAGCAGCTATAGGAAGGGGAAATAAAAGCTGCCAATGTGTAATTATAGTGCCAGAACAGGAACTTGTCCAAAACATGGGATTATCACTCTTCTTTCTCAAACATGTAGTTGCAGTGATTGGGGGCTTGGCATAGTACAAGGCTGGCATCAGATTACTCACTGGGGTAATCAAGGGAGAATCAACACTTCCAATGAGGCTTTAATTTACATAATATCTTAGTTTTCACCTTCATTTCTTTCCTGAGTTCTACCAGTTTGCATTACATTTCATCTCCTTCTATGGTATTATCGCATTTACCTTTTTTTGGAAATATCATTATTTTCTTTGATTTTATCAAAGTCATGTCTTAAAATATGCATTTGTAATCCCTTGTATGATTCATACAGTAAGTATTATTTGAGAGACTTTTGTTATAAATGAGTGCCTAAGCTAGTTTCTTTATGATTACTCATTTTGAAACAGGATCTCCTTTTTAGTCCTGCTGATTCCTGTAAAGTATTTCAGGTGATGGGGTGCAGGAGTGAAATAGGTCACTATAACAGAGCTCTAATGCAGGACATAATTGTGATTAAGATACTCAGGGCTAAACTTCGGAGACATTTCTTTCATGGTTGCACCCTTGTGAGTCACTTTTCTTTATTATGATTACTACAGTCTTACTGAATAAAGATGTTTTGCAAACTTAGCTGTTTGAAGAGTTTACTGGTTTGCTAATTTATAATATAGTAACAGATGCTAAGCTATCTTATTCAGTAAAATGAAAAATATATTTTATCTGAAAGTACAGAATCAAGTATAGTTACTTTCAAAATGCTCAAATATTTATAGTGATTATTAAATTTCTGCATGTCAGATATATTTGCATTCATCTATTTTTGTCAATTTAACAAATACTTATTTAAGATTCACTAAAATTAAGCAGGATATAAAATTTATTGTCACGGGAATGGAGGATTCATTTGACTATAAATAGAAACTTTGTCACATGTGTAAATTAGCTGAAAAATAGAAATAAAATATATTTCAGCTTTTTTAGCTTTTAACACTTTCTTCAAATAAAAGCAACTCAGCTTGAAGCCAGTTTTTTTTTTATTAAGAAAGCTTTATTAATTAGAGAGCACATAGTAGGTAAACTTTTTTCACATTTCATTTCAAAGAGGCATAAACTAATCACAGATATAAGAATTTTTTTAAAGATAATTTTTGAGTAAAATTCTAAAATATTTGAAAATAAATTGAATACCTGGACTAAACCAGGGCATTCTTTTAGAGACAAAGTATCTTTGGAAAAAAAAGAAAAAAATTGCCAAAATGCACATAAGATGTAATGGAAAAGTTAAACAAATAATTTCTTTGTAAATAAATTGATAAACCACTGGAAGAAAAAGGAAAGCACTAGACCCAAGTTGTATATTCTAATGGTATAAAAACAAATATAATTTTAGCAAAAAGATGTCAACAGTTCACCTAAAGAATATAATGTGACTAACTCAAAAAAGTAAGCCACATTTTGTATTTACTAATAGATTGCTAAAATCCAACATATTTATAAATCAAAGGGGACTATAATTGCATATTGGAGGGTTGAAATGTTAATATTTGGAACATTCAATATTAATATATGATGCTACTTTTAATAATATAAGCAATTATTTTCATTGTCAATATTTTTCATGTATAAATATATATATTTTTGCAGATGATATACTTTAAAAATTTTTCAGTGAATATCATGTTTGTTAAATATTAAGTGAGATTTGCATTAGGTACTCAGAATAGAGAAGAAGGAATCCAAAATGGTGGTTAGAGGAAGAAAAGCCCATGAAAAGAGACAAAGGAAGAAAAAGCCCACAAAACCTTAAGGTCAAGAGTGAAAACCTCCAGAGGGAAAAACAGGACCAACATGCCCCCTCCCCTGATTGGTCTGGGATACAAGCCCAGCTTGGCATGGGGCAGAACCAATCAGGTTCCAGGGACCAGGGACCACTAAAGGGAAAGAACAAAGATCATAAAAAGGAAAACCTGAAAAGGGAAAACCTGCAGAAGAAGGTGGGGTCACTCCTAAAGGGTTGATCAGCTCTTACATCTCAGGAGTCTATCACTCCATCACTTGTTTAATAAATCCTTCCTGCATGAGCTTTCATGGACTGTTGGTTTAAATTTTCATGACTACAAGACAAGGAATTAGGAAGAAACCAATCAGACATAAGTAGGCTGAGTGAAAATGTTCAATGCAGATCCAGTAAAGTCTAAGCAGAGAAAAAAAAAGGGGGGGGTACACTGGAAGGAGATGTTGTACTTTTGTCGACAGCCAATAGTTTTTTAGTCAGCAGAGAGAAAGGAAAAAGTTCCTGGAGAGGAAGTATAATCATCTATTTATCAGAGATGAAGGAGTGATATCTTTAATGAAACAAAAATAAAATATTTGGCCTAGGAATTTTAAAGCTTCACCTCATTAAGGTAGGTGATTTATTTCCAATTTTGAATTTTGACCTATTTTTGGACCCTGACTCCTATCTAAAGTGTGACTCGAACTCTGCATTCTACAGAGCCCGATAAAATTTACACACCATAAACAGTATGCCTCTAGCTCTAATCATTGATTTTACCATCCAATTAGTCTAAAAACCTTAGGCAATGGGGCTTTGGTCCTATCTGTAAGAATTTTTACTTGCATTCTTATTTGGGGGCTCCATTCAATGTTTCTGGTTTACAGTTTTCCATTTCTAATATTAATATTTTTAAAGTGCATTTATCCATACTTAAAATGGTCCCAATCATTTCTAATGTAGGAGTGTGTGTGTGTGTGTGTGTGTGTGTGTGTGTGTGTGTGTGTGCTGGCTAGGAGGCAGTCTTACATGCATATGGTTTATAATCCAGTAGACAGAAGATGTATTACCTAAAAGATATTAAATGCAAAAGCTGTAAATGAAAAATGCAGAGATTATGAAATTTAAATTATTTGGAGGGTGCCATTTTCATGCACAAGTCTTATTTCAGTACCAGCCAATATGCTTATTGCATGAGTCCTTCAGAGCAAAAAATGCACTGAGAAGCCATGGTGGGCTAGACAGTAATATTAGGCATTCTTTTATTTGATTGTTTAATAAATTGCTGTTTAAAGCTGATGGTAGTTTAAGTTGAAAAGACAAGCATAGATATGATTCCAAATCTCTAGTAGATTTTCCTGTTAAGAAATACTTGGGTTATAATTTGTACAGGATGATGATAAAACATTTATAATGCAACCATGTTGTTCCTTTTCTTCATTAATTTATATAAATCTATAATTATGTTAAAAAATAATCTCCTCTATGAATTCTGTTTAATGAAATTCAAATTTTATGAATATTGTGAAGTAAATTGCTAAGCTACAGATCTACCATTCATTTTCTCCTCTAACAATGATGTAGTCCAGGAAAGAAAGCAAATAAAGTTAGTCAAACTTATTAATATAATGCTAATGTTAATGATAAACCTTCTAGAAATCAAACTAATGATATTTACTACTGGAAGATTCCCTATGAATAGAATGCTTTAGGAAGATGTACCTACAATATCCAGCAACGTTTATAGTAAACAAGTCTACAGTCAATGGATTTCCAGTGAATGGCTTTCACCTATTCTATGTAAATATCTGAGTGTAAAATGGAGATGCTTAATAATCAAAACAGATTTATTTTTTCTTTGTCACTAATGTACCTGAATACAATAATTAGGGGATTTCCTATTCAATGTGAGTAAGAGACATCCAAAGTAGCAAGGACAGTTGACTTGACAATCCCTGAAGTCTCTCAGCTGTATTTATTCCTCAGGGTTATCTTAGTAAGGTCTTAGTAAGATCACTGACTTGTGTAAGTGTGATTCCAGTCTTTGTATTTAAATCCATTGCTGTTAGAAACTTATTTTCAAATGTGCTTAAAAGTGATATATGAAATAAATACTCCTCAAGAGGCTTTTAGGAATTCCTGTTGGCTCAAACAGTAAAGGCAATGAGGGAGACCTGGGTTTGATCCCTGGGTTGGGAAGATCCCCGGGAGGAGGGCATGGCAACGCACTCCAGTATTCTTGCCTAGAGAATTCCATGGACTGACGAGCCTGGCAAGATATAGTCCATGGGGTCACAAAAGCAAGAATACGACTGAGTGACTAACACACACAGGAAGAAGCTTTCAGCATTCAGCTGAAAAAGATGTATCTTTGTGCTAATTGTGTTTAGTTTCCTCTGGAAAATTTGTAGTATTGTATAATGGCCTTTCCTGTGAGTTTCTCTTCCATTTTGATAATATTCATTTCATTTCACACTTCTTTTTATCTAATGTTACATTGGTTTGGGCATTTGTTGAATTAATTTTTTTGTTATTATTACTGAAGCTTTGATATAGAAGTATTTTTTTCCCTTATTTTGGGTCTCTAAAAATTCATTAACATGTGTGAAAGTCAAGATTGAAGTTGAAAGACATACTGGAAACCTGAGACTATTAAAGTGGATTATTTAAACAAAAAGAAAGATTTGGGGAGCCCAGCAGTTTTTCTGTAAGCTCTGTTTAGTAATTAGAATTACAATAAGTTAAAATAAAGCCTCAGTTTGCTTCTTGAGTGGAAGATGGTATCTATGCGGGGACTTTGTAATAATGAAGCCATATATTATGCTCATGTTAGGCAAGACTCACAAAAATGAACTTGTCAATATTCTCCATGTTGATTTGTAAACTCAGTGCAATTCCAATTAAAATCTTAGAAGAGTTATTTGAAAAATAAGATAAACTAATTTGAACTCATATGAAAAACAAAAGGTCAAGAACTAGCCAGATAACTTTCAAAGGAACAGAAAATGGGGGATCTTCTCTTATTAAATGTCAAGAAATTTTTTTTTCATAACATGAAGATAAATTAAATACATATTAAAAAGTATAACAAGATACAGAAACCTAGAGATTTAATGTATAGTGAAAGTGTGATTCCAGATTACAAAAAGAAAAGGGGATTATAAATAATGGTTTCCAGGACAATTTATGATCAATATGTTGTGTGGATCACAACAAACTGTGGAAAATTATTAAAGAGATCGGAATAGCAGACCACCTTAACTTCCTCTTGAGAAACTTGCATGCAGGTTAAGAGTTAACACTTAGAAGCGGACATTGAACAATGGACTGATTCAAAATTGGGAAAGGAGTACATCAAGACTGTATATCATCATCCGGCTTATTTAACTTATATGCAGAGTTCATGCAAAATGCCAGGCTGGATGAAGCACAAGCTGGCACAAGCACAAGATCACCAGAAGAAATTTCAATAACCTCAGATATGCAGATGACACCACCTTCTGGCAGAAAGTGAAGAAGAACTAAAGAGCCTCTTGATGAATGTGAAAGAGGAAGAGTGAAAAAGCTGGCTTAAAACTCAACATTCAAAAAGTGAAGGTCATGTCATCCAGTTCCATTACTTCATGGCAAATAGATGGGGAAACAATGGAAACAGTGAGAGACGTTCTTTTCTTGGGCTCCAAAAACACTGCAGACGGTGACTGCAGCCATGAAATTAAAAGATACTTGCTCCTTGGAAGAAAAGCTATGACAAACCTAGACAGCATATTAAATAGCAAAGACATTACTTTGCCAACAAAAGTCCATTTAGTCAAAGCTAAGTTTTTCCAGTAGTCATGTATGCATGTGAGAGTTGGGCCATAAAGAAGTCTGAGCACTGAAGAACTGAGGCTTTCGAATTGTGGTGTCAGAAGACTCTTGAGAGTTCCTTAGACAGCAAGGAGATCAAACCAGTCAATGCTAAAGGAAATCAACCCTAAATATTCACTGGAAGGATTGATGCTGAAGCTGAAACTCCAATACTTTGGCCACCCGATGCAAAGAGCTGACTCATTGGAAAAGAAACTGATGCTAGGAAGGATTGAAGGCAGGAGGAATCAGAGAACAAGATGTTTGGATGGCATCACCAATTCAACGGACATGAGTTTGATCAATCTCTGGGAGATGGTGAAGGACAGGAAAGCCTGGCATGCTGCAGGTCATAGGATCTTAAAGACAAGATTGAGTAACTGAACAACAAGAACAATTAGATCTCATTATTGAAAAAAAGTCATATTTATATCATGCCATGCAAATAATTCAATTTCACATGGAACAAAGATATAAAAAGCAAATGACAAAGAAATTAAAAGATACCAGAAAAGAAAGTCTCTCAGTGTTTCCATTGTTTCCCCATCTATTTGCCTTGAAGTAACGGAACTGGATGCCATGACTTTCACTTTTTGAATGTTGAGTTTTAAGCCAGCTTCTTCACTCTTCCTCTTTCACCTTCATCAAGAGGCTTTTTAGTTCTTCTTCACTTTCTGCCAGAAGGGTGGTGTCATCTGCATATCTGAGCTTTGCAAAAGCAAAGACATAGAAAGCAAATGCTTTTGTTCTCATCAAAGGATAAAATGGCCATAATAAAAATGATGGAAAATATCAGGGGTTAGCAAAAATGTGAAGAAATTCAAACCCTCAAATCCTCATATTTGCTGGTGCAATAAAGTAGTATGAAACATAAAATTGATGCAGCTGATTTAGGAAATGGTCTTAGCAGTCCCTCAGAATTTAAACATATATGTACCACATGATCAAGAAATTCCACTCTTGGGTATACATATACAAGTAAGTTGAAAATATACATCCACACAAATACTTGCACATGAACAGTCATAGAATTATTATATATAATAACCAAAAAAGTCACAATTATCTATCAGCTGATGAATGGGCAAACACAAGTGGCTTATCCTTAAAATGTAATATTAGTCATCCATAAAAAAGAATTGAATACTGATACATGCTACAATATGGATTAATTCCAAAAACATGCTAAATGGAAAAAAAAAAGAGACACAAGAGCTTCATTTATTGTATTATCCCATTTATATGAAACGTTCAGAATAAGCAAATTCACAGAGAGAGAAAGTGTACTGTGAATGTTAATGGGTATGACCACCCTTTTGAGAGTGATTAAGATGTTCTAATGGGCTTCTCTGGTGGCTCACACAGTAAAGAATCCACCTGAAACACGGGTGAATGACCTGGGTTCATTCCTTGGATTGGGAAGATTAGCTGGATAAGGGCATGGTGACCCACTTCAGTATTCTTACCTGGAGAATCCCCATGGACAGAGAAGCCTGGTGGGCTACAGTCCATGGAGTCACAAAGAGTCGGACACGACTGAGTGACTAAGCATTAAGCAAAAAAAAAAAAAAGTTCTAAAAATAGAAAGTGGTCATGATTGTGGTTCAATACTGTGAAGGTTCAATATTATATGCTTTCTTGACATCTGAAATGAAGGGGACTTTGTGAGTCTAGTCACTGAACTGTAAGCCATCCTCCACAACCTACTCTTGTGAATAAGGTCCCCTATCCATACAACACCCATCATCACAGACACAAGGCAAAATACTTCATATACTTGACTAGCAGGTTGCAGTTCCTTGGCAGTCTGTGGAATTATTTTTTAAAAAAAAAAATCTTTCTTTGGAAACCAAGGATCATTCTACCCTCCTGATTTGGCAAAGCTTGCCTCTCACAGTCCCTGCTCCTTCTCTGTGTTTCTGAGCACAATTTCTTCGTGACCCAATGTGGCATACTATGTCCTCCCCCTTGGAGTTCGAGTATGTGAGATTATAAACTGATATCAGTTTCATCTGCTTAGTTTCAGGTGTCATGTGTTTGGCAATCTCCATATCTCAAGGCTGAAACTATCTCTACCACCCAAGGGATGAAGAGCCAGCAATCAAAATATGGTTGTATGTTTTTGTGAATATACTATATAAAACTATTGCACACTCTAAAATAATAAATTTTATGGTAAGTAAATTATAACTCATGTTTTAAAAAATCAAAGAAATCTTCATAACACACAACATTATGTTATATACAGGCCATGTAACAAAGTTCTACAAATCAATAAGCAAAACTCCAACAGTCCAGTATAAGACATTTCACATAAGGGAAAAAAAAAAAAAACATAAATAAAATGCAATAGCCCATAAGCAGGTTGAAACTAGTAAGTGATCAAGAGAATACAAATTAAGGCAAACTGAAATGAAATACAGGTACTCAGTTAATCTGAAATTAAGGATATCAGTGATTGCCAACTGTTGGCAAAATCTGAACTACAATAGCTATTACCTACAATTTATAGAAGGAAACATGGTGCAACAATCTGGAACAAATGTGCATAGACTGAAGTTATTTGGTGTAAACATAATCGCAGTTTTCACATTGTTGAAATTTTCAGTTTGATATTGAAATATATTCTAAGATAAATGTGGTTATGTTATATATCATTTTATTGCACATTTCTTTTATGTTTTTTTTCCTAATGACTTATTACTTACTGTTCATTTTATATTTATTTTAGACTTTGGAAATGAGGTTAGATAAAAGGAAATTCAAGTAATTTTCTTATTCTAGTTCAAAATGAATTGTAAAGCAGCAGAGACAACTCAAAACATCAACAACACCTTTGGCACAGGAACTGCTAACAAATGTACAGTGCAGTGGTAGTTCAAGAAGTTTTGCGAAGGAGACAAGAGCCTTGAAGTTGTGGGGCATAGTCAACCATCAGAAGTTGCCAATGACAAACTGAGAGCCATTGTTGAAGTTGATCCTCTTGCAACTAGATGAAAAGTTGCTGAAGAACTCAACGTCAACCATTCTAGTTATTTGAAGCAAACTAGAAAGGTGAAAAAGCTCAATAAGTGAGTGCCTTATGAAGTGAAAGTGAAAGTCACTCAGTCGTGTCCAACTTCTTGCCACCTTATAGACTATACAGTCCATGGAATTCTTCAGGCCAGAATACTGGAGTGGTTAGCTATTCCCTTCTCTAGGGAATCTTTCCAACCCAGGGATCAAACCCAGGTCTCCCACATTGCAGGTAGATTCTTTATCAGCTGAGCCACCAGGGAAGCCCCAAAGCTGACCACATATCAAAAAAATTGTCACTTTGAAGAGTCATCTTCTCTTATTCTACTCAACAACAATGAATCATTTTTTGATTGGATTGTGACATGCAACAAAAAGTGGACTGTATACTATCACCAGCCATGACAAGTTCAGTGGTTGGACAGAGAAGAAACTCCAAAGCTCTTCCAAAACCAAACCTGTACCAAAAAAAGGACTTGATAACTGTTTGGTGGCCTGCTGCTCATCTGACCTGCTACAGCTTATCCTGGAGAAACCATTACATCTGAGAAGTATGCTCAGCAAATCAATGAGATGCACCAAAAATTGCAACGCTTTCATCCAGGATTGGCCAATAGAAAGGGCCAAATTCTTCTCCACAATAATGCCTGACCACACATCACAGAACCGATGTTGCAAAAGTTGAATGAATTGGGCTACACAGTTTTGCCACTTCCACCATATTCACCTGACCTCTCACAAACTGACTACAACTTCTTTAAGCATCTTGATGACTTTTTGCAAGGAAAACACTTCCACAATCAGCAGGAGGTAGAAAGTGTTTTCTGAGAATTCATTGAATCCTGAAGCATGGACTTATGCTACATGAATAAGCAAATTTAGTTCTCATTGGTAAAAATGTGTTGATTTAGATTTATAAAGATATGTTTAAGCCTAATTATAATAATTTAAAATTCACAATCTGAAACCACAGTTATATTTTCACCAACCTTAATATAATTGCATAAATCAGCTAAACCATAATTAAGGAAAACCATGCTTATGTGCGTATACTAGAATGTGCATAGCAGATTGTAAGATTAATAATAATAAAGAGGAAAGCCAAAAGTGAAGACAATCAATACATAGTTCACTCATACCATATAGCATCACACAAGAGGTAAAATTGATGAAGCAATGTTACACATAGGAAGAGAAAACATACACATAAGATTCAGTGTTGTCAATAAAAAACAGATAGATCGAATGCTAAGTCCATGGATGCATGTTTTGTTTTACAACCTATGTAAGTAAAAATATTTTCTCTGGTATGCCTACCAAGCTCCTCTGTCCATGCGATTCTCTAGGCAAGAATACTGGAGTTGGTTGCCATTTCCTTCTCCAGGGGATCTTCCCGAACCCAGGGATCAAACCCAGGTTTCCTGCATTGGAGGCAGACGCTTTAACCTCTGAGATCCCAGGGAAGCCCAGGTAAAAATATTTTCTTTGGTTTATATCAAATTAAATAATTATTCCTAAAACCGAGAGAAAAAAAATGAAGGCACTGAGTATATATAACTTGAGAAATTTTGCTTGAGAACAAAATAAATATAACTTGAGAAATTGACTTGAGAAAATAAATGAACATTATTTGGGAAGTAGCATTGACTCTGTGCTGTGCTGTGCTGTGCTGTACTTAGTTGCCTAGTCATGTCCAACTTTTTGCAACCTCATGGACTGTAGCCCAACAGGCTCCTCTGTACATGGGGATTCTCCAGGCAAGAATACTGGAGTGGGTTGCCATTCCCTCCTCCAGGGGATCGAAACCAGGTCTCTCACATTGCAGGTAGATTCTTTATCATGTGAGCCACCAGGGAAGCCCACAGTACTATGTGTGGAATAGACAACTAGCAGAAAGCCTCTATATAAAACAGGGAATCCAGCCTGGCACTCTATGACAAACTAGAGGGGTGGGATGGGAGGAGAGAGGGAGGCTCTAGAGGAAGGGGATATAATTATGACTTATTTGTTTTGTTGTATGACAGAAACCAACACAAAATTGTAAAGCAATTATCTTCTACTTTAAAAATAATATTTTTAATCCACATTTTTAAAAGATGATAAACATTACTGCATGTTATACTCTGATTGAAATAATGTAACAGGAAGAAAAAACTGATGATGCAGGAGAGAAAGATACTAATTAGTAAGTGGCATTTTTTTGTTTTCAGTAGGGTAGAATGAATAGGAGTAGTTCATAGAAACAAGAATATTATATCCATTGAAATTGAAAGGAAAATATGGTGTAATGACTAAAGCAGATACTAAAGCAGGATGGAAGCCTGGAGGTTGTCTTCTGATTGTTTCTATTCTATCTGCAAAATCGAAAGCAAAGTCACCAGCAGATATAAAGCCAATGCAAGGAAATGGGGTAATTTTTAGGAAAACAATTGTATGGAAGAATTGTCTAAGACTGGAGGATAGTAACTGTCTAGGGAAATTAAAGCACTTAGCCCTAAGGCAACATTTTTTTTTTAAGAGATTTGTCAGCATAACTGTGGGGATCTTTTCAGCCTGTTTGATCATAATCCAAACTCAAAGTACCAAGGTATTTATTCTCATCCCACCCCCCACCCCCACTCTCTGGGGAAAATTTCAATGTTTTACTAAAAAAAACAGATGCACCATCTATTAACCAGCTCATTCCAGTCCAATACCAGCTGGTCAAACACTTATGATACACACACTGGGGTCTGTAGATGGAGAGATTTAAAGATGATAATAGATGCCTAGATTTATCCTTTCAAATGAATGAGATTACAACGGTGAATAAAGGGTGGACAGATATAAAAAAGAAACATGTATGCAATTATTTTCATATAGTCTATTTCGGACTACTGTTGTTCCCGTTTGTGGGAATTTATCTATAGCAAAGTCCCTTCTGACAATTTTAGGAAGCACAAGGTATGTTTAATAAGTGATTATGAACAATCTTTTTAGATTTTGTGTGGCATTGCCACTTATGCTCTCTTCTCATGCCTCACTTCAGTTTCTAGGGGTTCCCCTGCATTTACTAGGTAGTAAGAGAGTTGTTTGGGGCCTTGTTGCTATGTTTTACTAGAGCCACAAGATAACTCTTTTTACAGCTTAATATGCTTGGCACATTGGCTGCCGAAACTCTGGTATACTGAGTTACAATGTGAAAAATAATGTTTCTCCTCACTTTTATTATACCATGCTAAGACTGTAAATAAAACCATGCTATATGGGTCTTAAATAGTTTTTAGTGAAATGGAACTTTCACTTTTATTTAAATTCCCAGTCCAACTCTCTTTAAAGCAGTGAGATTCAGCATAAATTCTAATTATGCTGGGGATGGAAATGAGACTAATTTGAGAAGAACATCACATGCTGTGTCCAGAATGACCCTTATCTCACACTAACAAAATCTATTACTGTCATACTTGAAATGCTTAATGTTCTTCCTGTGGAAAAAATTTTCTCATGGAGGTTGACCTAGACTATTTCTATTCTACTGTGGGTACAACTTAAGTCCAGGCTAAATCTTCAGCAAAACAAGGTTTCGTCTTTGATTTGTCACAATTGATTCTTGGTATTTCATTCTGTAATATTGATCTTGATGCTGCAGCACTTACTGTAGTAGCCAGAGAAGATATATTCAGTCTTCCACTGCCTTTGCTATCGTTCTGGCACCCTCCCTATTTTTCAGAGATGTCTGACTTTAGTCTGGTAAACAGAATTACTGAAATAAATGGCAATACTGGGGAAAATTTAAATGTGTTGGAAGGTCACTGTCACATCCTAGCCATTTATCTGTCTGCTCACATTTTGATATTTCAAACCTATTCACTTAAGGCTTCTAAGTCAAGTAAGGAAAAACATGAACAATTAAAGAGCAAAACAGTCTACTGGGTGAAGTGGAGGATACAAAGATAATTATGTTGTAGTCCCTGAACACAGCAGATCGCAAGCTAATGATGAATGAAATTATGTAACAAATAACTTGGAGAGGAGTCCCCTAGTTTCACCGGACAACCCAACTTCTGTTTCTAAGAACTTTGGAGGAAAGCATATTTCTCATCTGGGATATTTTTCTTTTAAAATGCTCTTTTTCACGTCAAGAAATTAACATTTTCCTTTTGGTGTTTTGGCAATGACTGAATTAAAGCCAGGTTAACATTTTTTTTTTTTTTCCTTCTAAATTGTTAGGGGCCACAGACCAGATGAAGATGGAGCACTTCTCTTACAGTGTGATTTTGATCATGGCCTTTTTCAGAGCACTTGAACTGGGATTAGTCTCTGGATTGGCGCCCTTAAACTTGCCCGTCCATCACAGAGAGAGCTGGCCTTCAGAGACGATGGCCTTTGGTCCCAAGAGGAGCCTGCAATTCATCACCAGCCTTCCCAGTTTGTAGCATCCATGGGAATCCAAAAGAGTAAGGAGCTGAACAGAACCTGCTGTTTGAATGGGGGAACCTGCATGCAGGGGTCCTTTTGTGCCTGCCCTCCCTCTTTCTATGGATGCAACTGTGAGCATGACTCTCACAAAGAGAACTGTGGGTCTGTGCCCCATGCCAGGAAGTGTTCCATGTGTAAATGCTGGCATGGCCAGCTTTGCTGCTTCCCTCAGTCATTTCTACCTGGTTGTGATGGCCATGTGATGGATGAGCACCTCACAGCTTCCAGGACTCCAGAATTAACATTGTTTGCATGTGCTCTTATGCTACCTGGCATATGCCTTGCTATACAAAGTTATTATTAATCCACATTTGTTTTCAACATTTGTCATGCAGATTTCATGACCTGTAAAGGCTGTCTCTCTAATGTCCCAACTGAGAGATGATAATTTGTTAGTTGCCTTGAAATAGTGAATAGATTTCCCTCTGGTCCCTAAAAAAATTTCCTTAAAGCACCAATTACTTTCCTCTGCCCTGCCCTCTCCAAAAAACTAATTTAAAAAAAAAAAAAAAGAGTAAACCATATCTTGTGCCCAACTCCTGTGTTTCTGATACATGTAACTGCCAAGGGCTTACAAACAATTTTATTTAAAGAATTGAATTCTATATTCAGATTATTAAAGGTTACTCTCAATGTGGAACTGAGCATAAAGCTTTGAATGGACTTGATTGACATCAGTTAAGATAGTATCTTGGAAAGGAAGGACCTGTAAGGGGAGCAGAGGATAAGGGAGGGGGCAGATATTCATGGTGAGAGACAGGGTGCTAGAGTGATGGAGGTGTACCTGTATCCTGGGCAACTAAGTAGAAAAGTGGGAGCAAATGGGACAGATTTGAGAAAATAAAATTAATGTCATGGTTGATCTGGTGGCTACAGAGAAGCAAGTTAAAAGGCTAAGTTGAAGGGCAAGCTTCTATCATCTATAAGAAGCGGTATGAGACAAGGGCACTTGTTTTCTGAAGGATTTGTAAAAAGAATAAAGTCTCCTTTAAAAAAACTATCTAAATTCCCCAGATATATAAAGATTACTTAATACATTATGATTTCTCTATTCTATGCAATTATATCAATGGTGGTAAAAGAAAATGTTCACAGTATGTTTAGTTGTAAGCCAGTGATAAAACCATGTATTGTAAAGCCAATTTAAAAAATATGTATCTGTTCTGTCCAGTAAAAATGGGAAGTACGTTGAAAAAAAATTAATAACTTGGGAAAGCAGACTGAAATATGCCAGAAGCACAGACCAAATGTAACTGCAAAATAGTGTTCAGTTCAGTTCAGTTCAGTCGCTCAGCCATGTCCAACTCTCTGTGACCCCATGAACTGCAAAACACCAGGCCTCCCTGGCCATCACCAACTCCCAGAGTTTACCCAAGCCCATGTCCATCCAGTCGGTGATGTCATCCAACCATCTCATCCTCTGTTGTCCGCTTCTTCTCCTGCTCTCAATCTTTCCCATTATCAGGGTCTTCTCAAATGAGTCAGCTCTTCACATCAGGTGGCCAAGTATTGGAGTTTCAGCTTCAACATCAGTCCTTCCAATGAACACCCAGGACTTATCTCCTTTAAGATGGACTGGTTGGACTCCTTAGGATAGACTCCTTTAGGATATCCTTGCAGTCCAAGGGACTCTCAAGAGTCTTCTCCAACACCAGAGTTCAAAAGCATCAACTTTTCAGCTCTCAGCTTTCTTTATAGAAAACTCTCACATCCATACCTGACCACTGGAAAAACCATAGCCTTGACTAGACGGACCTTTGTTGGCAAAGTAATGTCTCTGTTTTTGAATATGCTGTATAGGTTAGTCATAACTTTCCTTCCAAGGAGCAAGTCTCTTTTAATTTCATGGCTGCAATCAACATCTGCAATGATTTTGGAGCCCAGAAAAATAAAGTCAGCTACTGTTTCCTTATCTATTTGCCACGAAGTGATGGGACCAGATGCCATGATTTAGTTTTCTGAATGTTGAGCTTTAAGCCAACTTTTCACTCTCCTCTTTCACTTTCATCAAGAGGTTCTTTAGTTCTTCTTCACTTTCTGCCATAAGGGTGGTGTCACCTACATATCTGAGGTTATTGATATTTCTCCCGGCAATCTTGATTCCAGCTTGTGCTTCTTCCAGCCCAGTATTTCTCATGATGTACTCTGCCTAGATGTTAAATAAGCAGGGTGACAGTATACAGCCTTGACGTACTGGAACCAGTACGTTGTTTTTCTATCTGGAACCAGTCTGTTATTCCATGCCCAGTTCTAACTGCTGCTTCCTGACCTGCATATAGGTTTCTCAAGAGGAAGGTCAGGTGGTCTGGTATTCCCATCTCTTTCAGAATTTTCCAGTTTATTGTGGAAATAGTGTAGGAAAGATTAATTTCATTGGTGCAGACTCCAGGAGTTTTATACAGATATCTAAAAATAAATACTCTTTATTTAGCATCCACCATAATATGTATGGATGTGAGAGTTGGACTATGAAGAAGGCTGAGCACCGAAGAATTGATGCTTTTCAACTGTGGTTTTGGAAAAGACTCTTGAGAGTCCCTTGGACTACAAGGAGATCCAAACAGTCCATTCTGAAGGAGATTAGCCCTGGGATTTCTTTGGAAGAAATGAGGCTAAAGCTGAAACTCCAGTACTTTGGCCACCTCATGCGAAGAGTTGACCCATTGGAAAAGACTCTGATGCTGGGAGGCATTGGGGGCAGGAGGAGAAGGGGACGACAGAGGATAAGATGGCTGGATGGCATCACTGACTCAATGGACGTGAGTCTGAATGCAATCGGGGAGTTGGTGATGGACAGGGAGGCCTGGCGTGCTGCGATTCATGGGGTCACAAAGAGTCAGATACGACTGAGCGACTAAACTTAACTGAACTGATAGTCCAGAATTATGATGCTACCTCTTTTAGTAAGTGGAAACAATGCAATTTGTCTAGTATTTGTTTAGTCGCTAAGTCATATCTGACTCTTTGCAACCCAGTGGACTGTAGCCCATCAGATTCCTCTGTCCATGGTATTTTCCAGTCAAGAATACTGGAGTGTGTTGCCATTGTTTTCTCCATGGGATCTTCCCAAACCAGGGAGTGAACCTGTGTCTCATGCATTGACGGCAGATTCTTCACCACTGAGCTACCAGGAAAGCTCAAAGGTGTAGTTGCAAACTCTTAAAACTTAAAGCATTCCTTTTTATGCTTTACACACACACGCACACGAAAGTGAAAGTGTTAGTCACTCATCAGTGTCCAGCTCTTTGTGATGCCAAGGACTGAAGCCCACCAAGCTCCTCTGTCCAAGGGATTTGCCAGGCAAGAATACATGACTGGGTTACCATGCCCTATCCAAAGGACCTTCCTGATCCAGGGATTGAACCCATGGCCTCTTGCACTGCAGGCAGATTCTTTACCACCTGAGCCACCGTAGAATCTGCCTGCAATGCAAGAGGCCACAGGTTCAATCCCTGGATCAGGAAGATGCCTTAGATAGAGCATTGCAACCCACTCATGTATTTTTGCCTGGCAAATCCCTTTGACAGAGGAGTCTGGTGGGCTTCACTCCTTGGCATCACAAAGAATTGGACACTACTGAGTGACTAATGTATTATTCACACATATATACGCACACATATATCATTGTGTTCAGTCACTAGGTCGCTCTGACTCTTTGTGACTTTATAATGCACCACTCCAGGCTTCCCTGTCCTACACTATTTCCTAGAATTTGTTCAAGTCCATGTCCATTGAGTCAGTGATAATATATAGCAATCTCATCTTCTGCCACCCACTTCTCCTGCCTTAAATCTTTCCCAGCATCAGGGTCTTTTCCAGAGAGTCAGCTCTACTCACCAGGTGGCCAACATATAGGAGCTTCACCTTTAGCATTAGTCCTTCCAGTGAATATTCAGGGTTGATTTCCTATAGGGCTGACTGGTTTGATCTCCTTGCAGTCCAAAGGACTCTCAAGCATCCCCTCCAGCACCACAATTTGAAAGCACCAATACTTTGACACTCAGCCTTTTTTATGGTCCAAATCTGACATCTGTACACGACTACTGAAAAAAAGAAAAAAAAGATAGCTTTGACTATCTGGACCTTTGTCAGCAAACTAATGTCTTTGCTTTTTAATATGCTGTCAAGTTTTGTCATAGCTTTCCTTCCAAGAAGCAAGTGTCTTTTAATTTCATGGCTGTACAGTTATTTTGGAGCCCAAGAAAAGAAAACCTGTTACTGCTTCCACTTCCACTTCATGGATCACAGCCTTGTCATGGCAAAGGTGTTCATGTAACTCAATGATGCTATGAGTCATGCCATGCTGGGCCACCCAAGATGGCTGGATCATAGTGGAGAGTTCTGTCAAAACATGGGCCACAGGAAGAGGGAATGGCAAACAACTTCCACATTCTTGCCACAAGAAATCCATGAGTGGTATGAAAATTGAAAATGATATGACACTGAAAGATGATTCCTTCAGGTTAGAAGGACATACTACTGGGGAAGAACAGAGGACAATTACTAATAGCTCTAGGAAGAATGAAGTGGCTGAGACAAAGTGTTAACACTCAACTGTGGATGTAGCTAGTTGGGAAAATAGTGTCCAGTGCTGTAAAGAACAATATTGGACCATAGGAACCTGGTCTATGAATCAAGCTAAATTGGACATACTTAAGCAGGAAATGGCAAGAGTGAACATCAACATCTTAGAAATCAGTGAAATAAAATGGATAGAAATAGGTGAATTTAATTCAGATGACCATACCTGTGGGCAAGATTCCCTTAGAGGAAATGGAGTAGCCCTCATAGTCAACAAAAGACTTTGAAATGCAATACCTGAGTGCAATCTCAAAAATTATACAATGATCTCAGGTTATTTCCAAGACAAAGCATTCACTATCACAGTAATCCAAGTCTCTGCCATAACCACTGATGCTGAAGAAGATGAAATTGACCAGTTATAAGATGACCTTCTAGAACTAACACCAAAAAGAAAAAAAAAATGTCCTTTCCATCATAGGGGATTAGAAACAAAAAGTAGGAAATCAAGAAATGCCTGGTGTTACAGGTAAATTTGGCCTTGGAGTACAAAATGAAGAAGGGAAAAGGCTAACAGAATTTTGCCAAGAGAACATACTGGTCATAGAAAACATCTATTTCTAACAACACAAGAGACTATTCTACCCATGGACATCACCAAATGGTCAATACCGAAATCAGATTAATTATATTCTTTGCAGCTGAATATAGAGAAGTTCTTTGGAAGGAATGATGCTAAAGCTGAAACTCCAATACTTTGGCCATCTCATGCAAAGAGTTGACTCATTGGAAAAGACTCTGATGCTGGGAGGGATTGGGGGCAGGAGGAGAAGGGGCCGACAGAGGATGAGATGGCTGGATGGCATCACTGACTCAATGGACGTGAGTCTGAGTGAAGTTCGGGTGTTGGTGATGGACAACTGAATTGATAGAGAAGTTCTACACCATTAGCAAAAATAAGACCGGGAGCTGATTGTGGCTCAAATCACCAACTCCTCACTTCAAAATGGAGGCTTAAATTGAAGAAAGTAGGGAAAACCACCAGGCCATTCTTGTATGACCTGAATCAAATCCCTTATGATTATACAGTGGAGGTGATGAATTGATTCAAGGGACTAGATCTGATAAACAGAGTACCTGAAGAACTATGGGCAGAAGCTAGTAACATGCTACAGAGGGCACTGACCCAAATCATCCTAAAGAAAAAGTAATGCAAGAAGGCAAAGTAGTTGTCTGAGGAGGCTTCACAAATAGCTGAGGAAACAAGAAAGGTACCAAGAAAGGAAGAAAGGGAAAGATATACGCATTTGAATTCAGAGTTCCAGAGAATAGCAAGGAGAGATAAGAAAGCCTTCTAAAGTGAACAACGCAAAGAAATAGAGGAAAACAATAGAATGGGAAAGACTAGAGATCTTTTCAAGAAACTTGGAGATATTAAGGGAACATTTCATGTAAATATAGGCAAGATAAAGAATAGAAGCAGCAAGGACCTAACAGAGGCAGAAAAAATTAAGAAGAGGTGGCAAAATACACAGAAGAACTATAAACAAAAGATTTTAATGACCCAGATAACCACAATGGTATGGCCAATCACTTAGAGCCAGACATCTTGGAGTGTGAAGTCAAGTGGGCCTTAGGAAGCATTACTATGAACAAAGCTAGTGGAGGTGATGGGATTCCAGTTGAGCTATTTCAAATCCTAAAAGATGATACTGTTAATGTACTATGCCCAATATGCCAGCAAATTTGGAAAACTCAGCAGTGATCCCAGGACTGGAAAAGGTCAGTTTTCATTCCCATCTCAAAGAAAGGCAGAGTCACAGAATATTCAAACTATTGGACAATTGTGCTCTTTCCCATGCTAGTAAATTTATATGCAAAATCCTTCAAGTTAAGCTTTAGCAGTACATCTACTGAGAGCTTCGAGATGTATACAAAAAGTAGAGGAACCAGAGATCAAATTGTCAGCATCCATTGGATCATAGAGAAAGCAAGTTAATTTCAGGAAAACATCTACTTCTGCTTCATTGACTTCTAGAAAGTCTTTGACCGTATGAATCACAACGAGCTGTGGGAAATTTTTGAAGAGATAGGAATACAAGACCATCTTATCTATTTCCTCAAAAACTTATATGTGGGTCAGAAGCAACAGTTAGAACCTTACATGGAACTTACTGGTTCAAAACTGGGAAATGAGTATGACAAGGCTATATACTGTCACACAGTTTATTTAACTTATATGCAGTGTACATCATGTAAGATGCTTGGCTCGATGAGTTGTAAGCTGTAATCAAGATTGCTGGGGGAAATATAAAAAATCTCAGGTATGCAGATGATACCATTCTAATGGCTGAAAGAGATGAGGAACTTAAGAGCCTCTTTATGACAGTGAAATAGGAGAGTGAAAAAGCTGGCTTATTATTATTATTCAAAATTAAAATAATTAGATCATGGCATCTGGTACCATCACTTCATGTCAAACAGAAGGGTAAAACAATAGAAGCAATGCAAATATATATGTACACTATGTATGCTCTTATTGTTATTTTTTTCTGTGAGTATGTAGAGATGAGGAATACAATGATAATGTTACTTGATTCCACAAACTTGAATCATGCCAAGGACTTATATGTTTACTATCAGGGTAAAAGCTAGCACAATGAAAAAGACAAAAATAATGTCTTTTAGTATCATTATGAAAATTGTTGTCATTGCAGTCTCATGGAATTTTCTCTAAGGTGCCTAGAAGTCTGTAGACACACTTTAAAAGCTATTTGTCTGTGTAACCATTTTATGTTACATTCTTTGATAATAATCTTAGAGAAGAAATCTTAACCTTAACCAAATGCTGAGGAAGCTTGTACTGTTTCCAGAAAGGAGACAGTGTAATAGATGATATATTGACAGAAAAATCTAGGTTTGAATTCTTGCCAAGGAACTTAATAGATCTATGACTTTAGGTAAAGTATTAAATCTTATCTGTTGCTTTTCCCTCATCACTAAGACAAATTTTAAGGGATTATATGAGACTAAAATGAGACTACAAACAAATGCACTCATTGGCACACAGTATCTGGCATATAGAAAATGCCTGATAGATTGTGCTTTCTATTATTTTGTTGTTGTCAACAAGGCAAGTGATTAATGGTATTGTGTAAGTCTTGATCCTTCTATCCCACATTTAGTTAGATTAATTATAGATGAATGTAGCTTTCATTAAAAGCTACATTTTAACCTATGGGCCATGGTGGATGATTTATTCTAAAGATAATATCACTAGAGAACTAACGCAGGTAGAATTTGTATCATTCGACTGTTTTGAAAATAAGAATAGTATGGCATTTCATCACTGTTCATCCTTGTCTTCCATCATCATTTCAATAATTGACTTTCATGCATGAGTCATTATAACTTAAGTCAGAATAAAACCCCACAGGAGTTGGTAGAACTAATTAGCAAATCTGTGACACAACAAAAGAATAATGGAAGAGAAAGGCATTTTTTTATTTTAGGAAAACAACATATAAAAATGATTCAACTGCTATAAGAATTCAAGGAAAATTGAATTTTTATCTTTGTCCTACATAAGAATCTAAAGTGTGAAAATGAGAATAGTACAGATATATCAAGATCAGGCTTTCTTTGGTGTAAGGCCTATTTCAGTTGCTATTAGTATTAAAAGAAGATTGTAGAAAAGATAAAGAATATTTGAAGCTATTGTGAAAAGGTCATTAACTTTAGAGTCAGAAAGACTGGATTTATGTTCTAGTTCTGTTATTTGATATAAGCACAAGTCTGGATATTTCTTTCATCCCCCTGAACCCTGATTTTCTCAACTGTTAAGGAAGTATAAAATAATTACCTCATGGTGGTTCTGAAAAATTAAATGAGATAAATTCTATAAAGTGGGTCCATGTGATTTCACTTATATGTGGAAATTTAAAAACAAAACAAAGGAACAAACAAAGCAGAACAGAAACAGACTCGTAGATACAGAGGACAAACTGGTGGTTGCCAGAAGCAAGAGGGGTAAATGAAGGTAGGGAGAGATGGATGGGGTTAAGAGGTACACATTTTCAATTATAAAATAAATAAGTCACCTGGACTTATTTAAAGAATATAACTAATAATGTTGTAATAACTTTGGTGATGGACAGGGAGGCCTGGCATGCTGCAGTTCATGGGGTCGCAAAGAGTCGGACACAACTAAATGACTGAACTGAACTGAACTGAATTTTGGTGACAGATGGTAACTAGACTTATATGGGGGTCATTTCATAATGTATAAAAATATTAAATGATTATGCTATATATCTGAAACAAATAGAATATTATAATTCAATTACACTGCAAAATAGGAGGAATAAAAGAAATCACCCCTCTTCCTAAAAATGAATAGAGTGGATAACAATCCTCACATGGAATGTGTGTTCACTAAATAGTAATTTAATGTTGCTAGTTATTATAAAATTATTGAAGTGATATATAAGCTAAAATTTCCCTAGTTCTTATCCTCTCACAAAGTTAGCCATGAAATACAAGGTTTTCAACATTATTTCAAAAGGACTAATTGATTTGGTCAACTCACCTAGCATGTATTTCAAATAAGGATTTTGGCAAAAGATGATAAAAACAATTGTTTGTTTTTCTATAGATTTATAGAAGTGTAAAACTAAGTTATGGAGAAGGAAATGGCAACCCATTCCAGTGTTCTTGCCTAGAGAATCCGAGGGACGGGGGAACCTGGTGGGCTGCCGTCTATGGGGTAGCACAGAGTCGGACATGACTGAAGTGAGTTAGCAGCAGCAGCAGCAGCAGCAGCAGCAAAACTAAGTAATTATTAAGGTGATTTTAATTTTTAAAAAACATTTAACAATTTTAGCCTTATCTTTGAACCATATTAGTGTTACTCAAAGCATCAAGAAAATAACACCAAATTTGATATTTCAGCCTGCTTCCTTCCTAGTGTAACTTGGACTTAACTTGGTCGTCAATACTTAACTTGGTCTTCAATATCATATGTTCCATAATTTTCATTATCATTCTTATGATAGTATGATTTACCTATATAATTATTACTTTTTCTTCCCTGTTAAAATGTAACTTCCTTAAGAAAGGAGGTCTTGGTTCTTTTGTTTGGAAGGGCTTAAGTATTTTGAATGAAATATATGAAAAAAAAAATTATGGACCTGCTTCATGTCAGTCCAGGCAGTTATTAAAATATATATATATATATATATAAAATAAACTGAGCAGTTAATCAATAAGGCTATTTCTTATCATACTGGAGGCTGGAATTTTGAGATCAGGGCCAACTTAATTAGGTTTTTATTGCAGGTTCTCTTCCAGGATTGCAGATGCTTATTTTCTCCTTATATCCTTACAAGGTGAACAGAGAGCACTCTCATAAAGATACCAAATACATTTTTGAGGGCTCCACACATTTGATCAAATCAATGGCCAAATGTTCCATTTCCTAAAACCATTGTATGTGGAATTGCAATTCCAACATATGAATTTGCAGTGTGAGGGCACAAACATTTGGTCTAAAACAAAGCCTATTTCATTTTAATTTAATAAAAGTGTTTACTCATTGTGATAAGCAAAATACTATTCCAAAGATAAATAAAATATAATTCCACCAATAATAATAATAAATATAATTTATTGGCCACTTTATACTGAGCAACATTATTGAACACATATACTCTGTACTAGGCACTCTGCATAACAGATAATGAATTAACTGACATAGAGGTTATATCAAGTAAATATAACAAAAGCACTTGTAAAGCTTTACTTTTTATTTATTTAGAATAGCAGAAATATCGATCATTCCAAATTCTCAGTGGCTATCTTGGTGAGAGGGGTTGGGGCACACCATGAAGAGACCACATATTTTGATAAGTAAACTTTCTACAGATATATATTGTATTTGGAAATATCCCTTTGTAACCTAAAACCACTTTTATATATATGAAGCAAATATTTTGGAAGAGTATCCAGGTGAGAAATATTGAAGCTAAATCTGCAGTAAATATATATCACTGCAGGTATCATTCACACTATAATCGGGACTTAATCTAATGTTGTCTGCTAGATTTTATCTCTATCCACCCTCAGGGTGACATTATTTGCCTTGAGGCACAGTGCTTTGTGTCTGTATTACTGACACATATTTATTTGCAATGTGCTAAAAAGTTTTTGCCCTCATTGCAGTCACTCACTCATTCTACAAATACGTATTAAACATAACAGCATCCTTGATTTTTAGGAACTTGGATCCTAATGGGTAGACTCCTATAAACAATGACATAGACATAAGACAGTTATGATAATAGGACGTTAAATACAAGAGCAAAGACTTCAAACTCTACTGGGAAAATAAGCAGCGCTTTCAGAAGATGTGTATTCAAGGTAAAGATCTGTGACAATAATAAGATTTTCAAATACTAGTCAGGAAAGAGCATTTCAAACAGAGGAGACACTATATAAATAGGCATACAAATATACGCAAATACATCCTATCAAAAGTTAGTTTTGTCTGGTGTGGAAACATAGGAGATTAATCTGGACCGTGAGGTAAGGGTCAGAATATGAAGAATATTGCATGTCATGTAAAGGGAATTATGATTAGAAGTGTTTCAACACACTATTTTGCTTCTTGGATAATTCCTAAGTACAAGAAAACTTGACAAGAGTATATAACTAAGTCACTCATTTGTAATAATATTTTTAAAGTGTTCCATAAGAGTTCAGTCATTTTAAGCCAAGTTTAGATTTAATTAATTTATTTTGAGAAATGAAGCTCTGCTAATTAGCTTTAGCCCTCAGGCTTACTGCAAGTTGTCAATATGGATTTTGATGTGGAAGGCTAGGGACACCTTATTGTACTATCCTATGGGAAATCTTGTCTTAAATGCTGACTTGCAGAAAAGTTACCAGAAGTATCTGCCAGTCTTTGGTAGGCAATTAGAAGAAGGAAGCTGTGATAAAACAAGCTAATTTTATTTCAAGTTAACTATTTAAAACTCCAGGTGTTTTTCTATGAGCAGAAATCTCAAAATATTCTTAAACCATACAGAAAGGATTTGAGTAAATTGTGAGTATACTAAAGCAGTTTAAAATATGGCCTTAAGTTTTTGAAAATATTGTATAACAAAAAAGAAAATTTACCCTGAAAACTATTTATAGTTATAAAATAAGTGAGACAGAACTGGTAAAACATGAATAAGTATTCACTATGTTCTTTGCATTGAAAGTGGTTTATAAAATTCCAAAATGGATACTTACTTGTCCACAAAACTAAAATGCGGTTGTCAGGAAGTACCTTCCTTTTGTTGTCTGATGCAACCAGGTGTTCTTCATTATCTCCAGATGTAAACTTCAACCAAGTCATCCCTGAATACTCACCATTTGACTTCCAAAAAAGCAACTGATATGTAAGAATCCCTGGCCTTAGTTACAGGTCTTTTATTCTCACTGATGTCTTCCACATACTCCAGCAATTCATGAAGATGATTGGATTCCAAAGTCTTTACATGAACTTTGACAGCCTTACTAGATTTCTTCTTGGTTTATGTCTATCAAGTTTTTGAATCACTATATTGAGTTGATATTTGCTAATTAATTACTCTGAATTGCTCATACTTTCCTAACAAAACTTTATCTATAATTATCTGTAATTGCTATTTTTTCCAGTAGGGGTGCTTCCTGAGTTCAGAGACTATCCCAATGAGAATAACTAAGCAATTTACAAGCAAGGTAACAGACTCCTTTGTGTTTTTTTTTTTAATTTTTTTTTAAAATTTTCAGATAAGTGCAATTTTGAAGAGAGGTGAGCTTGGAATTATATTTAAATATAATATATATAATATTTAAATATAATATTCCCAAGGGCAAGAATCCCTTAGAACAAATGGAGTAACCATCATATTCAACAAAGGAGTCTGAAATGTAGTACTTGGATGGAATCTCAAAAATGACAGAATGATCTCTGTTCATTTCCAAGGCAACTCAATATCACAGTAATCCAAGTCTATGTCCTGAGCAGTAATGCTGAAGAAGCTGAAGTTGAACGGTTCTATGAAGACCTAGAACTAACAACCAAAAAAGATGTACTTTACATCGTAGGGGACTGGAATGAAAAAGTAGGAAGTTAAGAGATACATGGAGTAACAGGCAAAATTCGCCTTGGAGTACAAAATGAAGCAGGGCAAAGGTTAACAGAATTTTGCCAAGAGAATGCACTGATTATAGCAACCATCCTCTTCCAACAAAATAAGAGAAGACTCTCTACACATGGACATCACCAGATGGTCAGTACCAAAATCAGATGATTATATTCTTTGCAGTCAAAGATGGAGAAGCTCTATACAGTCAACAAAAACAAGACTGGGAGCTGACTGTGGCTCAGATCATGAACACCTTATTGCCAAATTCAGACTTAAATTGAACAAAATGGGGAAAACCACTAGACAATTCAGGTATGACTTAAATAAAATCACTTATGATTGTACAGTGGAAATGACAAATAGATTCAAGAGATTAGATCTGACAGACAGAGTGCCTTAAGAACTATGGATGGAGGTTCACCTCATTGCACAAGAGGCAGTGATCAAGATCATCCCCAAGAAAAGAAATGAAAAAAGGCAAAATGGTTGTCTGAAGAAGCCTTACAAACAGCTGAGAAAAGAGAAGCTACAGGCAAAGGAGAAAAGGGAATACATCCAGTTAAATGCATAGTTTCAAAGAATAGAAAGGAGAGATAAGAAAGTCTTTCTCAGTGATCAATGTAAACAAATAGAGGAAACATAGAATGGGAAAGACTAGAGATCTCTTCAAGAAAATTAGAGAATATCAAGGGAATATTTCATGTAAAGATGGATACAATAAAGGAAAGAAATGGTATGGACCCAACAGAAGCAGAAGATATTAAGAAGAGATGGCAAGAATACACAGAAGAACTATACAAAAAAAAATCTTCATGACCCAGATAACCACGATGGTGTGATCACTCATCCAGAGCCAGACATCCTGGAAAGCTAAGTCAGAGTGGGCTTTAGGAAGCATCACTTCGAAAAAAGTTCATGGAGACGATGGAATTCCAGTTGAGCTATTTCAAATCTTACAGGATGGTGCTGTGAAAGTGTGGCAGTCAATATGTCAGTAACTTTGGAAAACTTAACAGTGGCCACAGGACTGGAAAAGATAAGTTTTCATTCCAATCCCAAAGAAAGGCAGTGCCAAAAAATGTTCAAGCTACCACATTCACATGCTAGGAAAGTAATGCTCAAAATTCTCCAAGCCAGTCTTCAACAGTACATGAATCTTGAACTTCCAGATGTTCAAACTGGATTTAAAAAGATAGAGGAAGCAGAGATTAAATTGCAAACACCCACTGGATCACTGAGAAAGCAAGAGAGTTCCAGGGAAAAAAAAATCTATTTCTGCTTTATTGACTATGCAAAAGCATTTGACTGTGTGAATCACAACAAATTGTGGAAAATTTTTCAAGAGATGGGAATAACATGTTGATCACCTGACCTCCCTCCAGAGAAATCTGTATGCAGGTCACAAAGCAACAGTTAGAACTGGACATGGAACAGACTGGTTCCAAACGGGGAAGAAGTATGTGAAGGCTGTATTTTGTCACCCTGCTTGTTTAACTTACATGTAGAGAACATCATGTGAAATGCTAGGCTGATGAAGCACAAGCTGGAATCAAGATTTCTGGGAGAAATATCAGTAACCTCAGATATGTAGATGACACCACACTTATGGTAGAAAGTGAAAAACTAAAAAGCCTCTTGATGAAAGTGAAAGAGGAGAGTGAAAAAATTGGCTTAAAGCTCAACATTCAGAAAATGGATATCATGGCATCTGATCCCATCACTTCATGGGAAATAGATGGGGAAACAGTGGAAACAATGACAGATTGAATTTTGGGGGCCCCCAAAATCACTCCAGATAGTGAATGCAGCCATGAAATTAGAGATGCTTGCTCCTTGGAAGAAAAGCTATTTCCAACCTAGACAAAATATTAAAAAGTAGAGACATCATTTTGTCAACAGAGGTCTGTCTAGTCAAAGCTATGGTGTTTCCAATAGTCATGTACGGATGTGAGAGTTGGACTAAAAAGAAAGCTGAGCACCAAAGAATTGATGCTTTTGAATTGTGGAGTTGGAGAAGACTATTGAGAGCCACTTGGACTGCAAGAAGATCAAAACAGTACATCCTAAAGGAAATCAGTAATGAATATTCATTGGAAGGACTGATGCTAAAGCTGAAATTCCAATACTTTGGCCACCTCATGTGACAAACTGATTCATTGGAAAAGACTCTGATGCTTGGAAAGATTTAAGGCTGGAGGAGAAGGGAATGACAGAGGATGAGATGGTTCGATATCATCACTGACTCAATGGACATGAGTTTAAGTAAGTTCTGGGAGTTGGTGCTGGACAGGGAATCCTGGCAAGCTGCAGTCCATGGGGTCGCAAAGAGTCAGACATGACTGAACTACTCAACTAAACAGATCTTTCAGAGCTTACTTGACCTTCAGAAAGTGAATAACCTAAGTCCATGCTCCTGTAGAAATCTAATTCCACCTAATAGCAAAAGACAAAAACTGAGAAACATTTATTTAATTCACAGTCCAGAGGCAAAAACTCCCTAAAAGCCTGACAAGCCAGTCATAGGATGCCTTTACCGAACACATCATATCAAACTACTAAAACAAGAAAACATAAACCAATCAAAATATAAGACATGCCTAAAATAAAAAAGTCCCCTTTCAAATCAAAAATTTTGGAAGAGAGAATAAACATCAATGTTGCCTCAGATAGGGCAGGGAAGTTGAGATTATTGACTGGAAATTTGAAACAACTATTATTAATAGTTTCTCCATTATAATTCAGATGGATAAAATAACATACAAGAACAAATGGGCAATTCAAAAAGAGAGATGGATATCGTAAGAAATAACCAAAAAAGAATGCTAGAGATTAAAAAAAAAAAAAACACTGAAAGAGAAATGAAGAATGTCTTTGATGGACACATCACTAGTCTTGATTGGCTGAATAAAGAATCTGAGCCTTAGGATATAACAATAGAAGCATCAAATATTAAAATGCAAGGAAAAGAAAAGCTGTAATGAGACAAACAGTATATCCAAAGACCAGGAGATAACTTCAAAGATGTAATATATGTGTAATAATAAAACCAGAAGAAGAAAGAGAAACAGGAGAAATAAGAATTGCTTATAATTTACCCAAATAAATGACATACACAGAATGCAGCAAACTTAGAGAAGACCAAACAGGATAAATCTACAAACATTAGCACAAGCAATATCATTTTCAAACAGTGGAAAATCAAAGTGTAAAATCCAGAAATAAACCAGGGTGGTGGGGCCTGGGGGGATTCTTTACCTAAAAGAGAAACAAAAAAGGAATTATGTTTAACCTCTGCTAAGAAACAGTGCAAGCAAAACAATAAAGTGAACTATTTATAGTGCAGAGAGAGAAAGAGAGAGAAAAAAAAGAAGAAATAAATAAAACTCTGTCCCTGCAAAAATATCCTTCAAAAGTGAAAGAGAAGTACTTTCTTTTCTTTTTTAATATAAATTTAATTGGAAGTTAATTACTTTATGATGTTGTATTGGTTTTGCCATACATCAACATGACTCTGCCACAGGTATACACATGTTCCCCATCCTGAAACCCCCTTCCTCCTCCCTCCCCATACCATCCCTCTGGGTGGTCCCAGTGCACCAGGGCCAAGCATCCTGTATAATTCCTTGAACCTGGACTGGTGATTCATTTCTTATATGATATTATATAAGTTTCAATGCCATTCTCCCAAATCATCCCACCCTCTCCCTTTCCCTCAGAGCCCAAAAGACAGTTCTATACATCTGTGTCTTTTTTACTGTCTTGCATACAGGGTAATTGTTACCATCTTTCTAAATTCCATATATATGCATTAGTATACTGTATTGGTGTTTTTCTTTCTGGCTTACTTCACTCTGTATAATCGGCTCCAGTTTCATCCACCTCATTTGAATGGATTCAAATGTATTCTTTTTCATGGCTGAGTAATACTCCATTGTGTATATGTACCACTGCTTTCTTATCCATTCATCTGCTAATGGACATCTAGGTTGCTTCCATGTCCTGACTATTATAAACACTGCTGCGATGAACCTTAGGGTACATGTGTCTCTTTCAATTCTGGTTTCCTCGGTGTGTATGTCCAGCAGTGGGATTGCTGGGTCATGAGGCAGTTCTATTTCCAGTTTTTTAAGGAATCTCCACACTGTTCTCCATAGTGGCTGAACTAGTTTGCATTCCCACCAACAGTGTAAGAGGGTTCCCTTTTCTTGACACCCTCTCCAGCATTTATTGCTTGTAGACTTTTGGATCACAGCCATTCTGACTGGCGTGAAATGGTATCTCATTGCGGTCTTGATTTGCATTTCTCTGATAATGAGTGATGTTGAGCATCTTTTCATGCGTTTGTTAGCCATCTGTATGTCTTCTTTGGAGAAATGTTTATTTAGTTCTTTGGCCTGTTTTTTGATTGGGCCGTTTATTTTTCTGGAATTGAGCTGCCAGAGTTGCTTGTATATTTTTGAGATTAGTTGTTTGTCTGTTGCTTCATTTGCTATTATTTTCTCCCGTTCTGAAAGCTGTCTTTTCACCTTCCTTATAGTTTCCATTGTTGTGCAGAAGCTTTTAAGTTTAATTAGGTCCAATTTGTTTATTTTTGCTTTTATTTCCAATATTCTGGGAGGTGGGTCATAGAGGACCCTGCTGTGATTTATGTCAGAGAGTGTTTTGCCTATGTCCTCTATATATGTTGTCTACAAGAGACCCACCTCAAAACAGGGGACACAGACTGAAAGTGAAGGGCTGGAAAAAGATACCATGCAAATAGAGACCAAACAAAAGCAGGAGTAGCAATACTCATATCAGATAAAATAAACCTTAAAACAAAGGCTGTTAAAAGAGACAAAGGACACTGCATAATGATCAAAGGATCAATCCAAAAAGATATAACAATTAAAATATATATGCACCTAACATAGGAGTGCCGCAATATGTAAGACAAATGCTAACAAGTATGAAAGGGGAAATTAACAATAACACAATAATAGTAGGAGACTTTAATACCCCGCTCACACCTATGGATAGATCAACTAAAGAGAAATTTAAGAAGGAAACACAAACTTGAAACAATACTATAGGCCAGTTAGACCTAATTGATATCTATAGGACATTTCACCCCCAAAAAATGAATTTCATCTTTTTCTCAAGTGCACACAGAACCTTATGCAAGATAAATTACATCCTGGGCCATAAATCTAGCCTTGGTAAATTCAAAAAAAAAAAAAAAAAAAGAAATCATTCCAAGCATCTTTTCTGACCACACTGTAGTAAGATTAATCTCAATTACAAGAGAAAAACTATTAAAAATTCCAACATATGGAGGCTGAACAACACGCTGCTGAATAACCAACAAATCACAGAAGAAATGAAAAAAGAAATCAAAATATGCATAGAAACTAATGAAAAGGAAAACACAACAACCCAAATTCTGTGGGACACTATAAAAGCACTGCTAAGAGGAAAGTTCGTAGCAATACAGGCATACCTCAAGAAACAAGAAACAAGTCACATAAATAACCTAACTCTACACCTAAAGCAAGGAAATCCAACCAGTCCATTCTGAAGGAGATCAACCATGGGATTGCTTTGGAATGAATGATGCTAATGCTGAAACTTCAGTACTTTGGCCACCTCATGTGAAGAGTTGATTCACTGGAAAAGACTTTGATGCTGGGAGAGATTGGGGGCAGGAGAAGAAGGGGACGACAGAGGATGAGATGGCTGGATGGCATCACTGACTTGAGGACACGAATCTGAGTGAACTCTGGGAGTTGGTGATGGACAGGGAGGCCTGGCGTGCTGCGATTCATGGGGTCGCAAAGAGTTGGACACGACTGAGCAACTGAACTGAACTGAACTGAACTGAACACTTAAAGCAACTAGTAAAGGAAGAAATGAAGAACCCCAGGGTTAGTAGAAGGAAATAAATCTTAAAAATTAGGACAGATATAAATGCAAAAGAAACAAAAGAGACCATAACAAAAATCAACAAAGCCAAAAGCTTGTTCTAAGAAAGGATAAACAAAATTGAAAAACCATTAGCCAGACTAATCAGGAAACAAAGGGAGAAAAATCAAATACGTTAAATTAGAAATGAAAATGGAATGATCACAACAAACAATGCAGAAATACAAAGGATCATAAGAGACTACTACCAGTAATTATATGCCAATAAAATGGACAACGTGGAAGAAATGGACAAATTCATAGAAAAGTACAACTTTCCAAAACTGAACCAGGAAGAAATAGAAAATCTTAACAGACCCATCACAAGCACGGAAATTGAAACTGTAATCAGAAATCTTCCGCAAACAAAAGCCCAGGTCCAGATGGCTTCACAGCTGAATTCTACCAAAAATTAAGAGAAGAGCTAACACCTATCAGCCGTGGGATTTCTTTGGAGGGAATGATGCTGAAGCTGAAACACCAGTACTTTGGCCATCTCATGTGAACTGTTGACTCATTAGAAAAGGCTCTGATGCTTGGAGGGATTGGGGGCAGGAGGAGAAGGGGACGACAGAGGATGAGATGGCTGGATGACATCACTGACTCAATGGACGTGAGTCTGAGTGAACTCCAGGAATTGGTATGGACAGGGAGGCCTGGCGTGCTGTGATTCATGGGGTCGCAAAGAGTTGGACACAACTGAGTGATTGAACTGAACTGAGCTGAACTGAATATCTATCCTACTCAAACTTCCAGAAAATTGCAGAGGAAGATAAACTTCCAAACTCATTCTATGAGGCCACCATCTCCCTAATACCAAAACCTGACAAACATACCACAAAAAAAGAAAACTACAGGCCAATATCACTGATGAACATAGATGCAAAAATCCTTAACAAAATTCTAGCAATCAGAATCCAACAACACATTAAAAAGGTCATACACCATGACCAAGTGGGCTTTATCCCAGGGATGCAAGGATTCTTCAATATATGCAAATCAATCAGTGTAACACACCACATTAACAAACTGAAAAATAAAAGCCATATGATTATCTCAATAGATGCAGAGAAAGCCCTTGACGAAATTCAACATCCATTTATGATAAAAACTCTCCAGAAAGCAGGAATAGAAGGAACATACCTCAACATAATAAAAGCTAAATATGACAAACCCACAGCAAACAGTATCCTCAATGGTGAAAAATTGAAAACATTTCCCCTAAAGTCAGGAACAAGACAAGGGTGCCCACTTTCACCACTACTCTTCAACATAGTTTCGGAAGTTTTGACCAGAACAATCAGAGTAGAAAAAGAAATAAAAGGAATCCAAATTGGAAAAGAAGAAGTAAAACTCACTGTTTGCAGATGACATGATCCTCTACATAGAAAACCCTAAAGACTCCACCAGAAAATTACTAGAGCTAATCAAAGTATATAGTAAAGTTGCATGATATAAAATCAATACACAAAAATCCCTTGCATTCCTATACACTAATAATGAGAATATAGAAAGAGAAATTAACAAAACAATTCCATTCACCATTGCAACGAAAAGAATAAAATACTCAGGAATATATCTATCTAAAGACAAAACTAATACAATATTTACAATATTGTAAAGAAAATAAGGACCAACAAGTTCCAGAGCAAGACATACCACACAAATTCTCTAGTGACACAGGAACACATCCCTCAGCTTCAATATACAGGCAGCTCAAAGTTACTCCAAAACCTTTGACGTCTCATAACCCATTACTGGTCACTCCACTGCACTCCAGAGAGAAGAAACCCAGCTCCACCCACCAGAACTCCAACACAAGCCTCCCTAACCAGGAAACCTTGACATGCCACTGATAAAACCCCACCCACAGTGAGGAAGCTCCATAATAAAGGGAACTCCACAAATTCCTAAAACATAGAAAGGCCACCCCAAACGCAGCAATATAACCAAGATGAAGAGACAGAGGAATACCTATCAGGTAAAGGAACAGGATAAATGCCCACCAAACCAAACAAAAGAGGAAGAGATAGGGAATCTACCTGAGAAGGAATTCTGAATATTGATAGTGAAAATGATCCAAAATCTTGAACTCAAAATGGAATCACAGATAAATAGCCTGGAGATAAGGATTGAGAAAATGCAAGAAAGGTGTAACAAGGACCTAAAAGAAATAAAAAAGAGTCAATATATAATGAATAACGCAATAAATGAGATCAGAAACACTCTGGAGGCAACAAAGAGTAGAATAACAGAGGCAGAAGACAGAATTAGTGAAATAGAAGATAGAATGGTAAAAATAAATGAATCAGAGAGGAAAAAAGAAAAACTAATTAAAAGAAATGAGGACAATATCAGAGACCTCCAGGACAATATGAAACGCTCCAACATTCGAATTATAGGAGTCCTAGAAGAAGACAAAAAGAAAGACCATGAGAAAATCCTTGAGGAGATAATAGTTGAAAACTTTCCTAAAATGGGGAAGGAAATAATCAGCCAAGTCCAAGAAACAAAGAGAGTTCCAAATAGTATAAACCCAAGGCGAAATACCCCAAGACGCATATTAATCAAATTAGCAAAGATCAAACACAAAGAACAAATATTAAAAGCAGCAAAGGAAAAACAATAAATAACACATAAGGGGAATCCCATAAGGATAACAGCTGATATTTCAATAGAAACTCTTCAGGCCAGGAGGGAATGGCAAGACATACTTAAAGTGATGAAAGAAAATAACCTATAGCCCAAATTACTGTACCCAGCAAGGATCTCATTCAAATATGAAGGAGAAATCAAAAGTTTTACAGACAAGCAAAAGCTGAGAGAATTCAGCACCACCAAACCAGCTTTCCAACAAATGCTAAAGGATATTCTCTAGACAGGAAACACAGAAAGGGTGTATAAAGCCGAACCCAAAACAATAAAGTAAATGGTAACGGGATCATGCTTATCAATAATTACCTTAAACGTAAATGGGTTGAATGCCCCAACCAAAAGGCAAAGACTGGCCGAATGGATACAAAAACGAGACCCCTCTATATGCTGCTTACAAGAGACCCACCTCAAAACAAGGGACACATACTGACTGAAAGTGAAGGGCTGGAAAAAGATATTCCACACAAATAGAGACCAAAAGAAAGCAGGAGTGGCAATACTCATATCTGATAAAAATAGACTTTAAAACAAAGGCTGTGAAAAGAGACAAAGAAGGCCACTACATAATGATCAAAGGATCAATCCAAGAAGAAGATATAACAATTATAAATATATATGCACCCAACATAGGAGCACCACAATATGTGAGACAAATGCTAACAAGTATGAAAGGGGAAATTAACAACAACACAATAATAGCGGGAGACTTTAATAACCCACTCACACCTATGGACAGATCAACTAAACAGAGAATTAACAAAGAAACACAAACTTTAAATGATACAATAGACCAGTTAGACCTAATTGATATCTATAGGACATTTAACCACAAAACAATGAATTTCACCTTTTTCTCAAGTGCTCAGGTAACCTTCTCCAGGATAGATCACATCCTGGGCCATAAATCTAACCTTGATAAATTTAAAAAAATCAAAATCATTCCAAGCATCATTTATGACCATAATGCATTATGATTAGATCTCAATTACAGGAGAAAACTATTAAAAATTCCAACATATGGAGGCTGAACAACACGCTTCTGAATAACCAAAAAATCACAGAATAAATCAAAAAAGAAATCAAAATATGCATAGAAACGAATGAAAATGAAAACAAAACAACCCAAAACCTGTGGGACACTATAAAAGCAGTACTAAGAGGAAAGTTCATAGCAATACAGGCATACCTCAAGAAACAAGAAAAAAGTCAAATACATAACTTAACTCTACACCTAAAGCAACTAGAAAAGGAAGAATTGGAAAACCCCAGAATTAGTAGAAGGAAAGAAATCTTTAAAATTAGGGCAGAAATAAATGCAAAAGAAACAAAAGAGACCATAGCAAAAATCAACAAAACCAAAAGCTGGTTCTTTGAAAGGATAAATAAAATTGAAAAACCATTAGCCAGGCTCATCAAGAAGCAAAGAGAGAAAAATCAAATCAATAAAATTAGAAATGAAAATGGAGAGATCACAACAGACAACACAGAAATACAAAGGATCATAAGAGACTACTATCAGTAATTATATGCCAATAAAACGGACAACGTGGAAGAAAGGGACAAATTCTTAGAATACTACAACTTTCCAAAACTGAACCATGAAGAAATAGAAAATCTTAACAGACCCATCACAAGCATGGAAATTGAAACTGTAATCAGAAATCTTCCAGCAAACAAAAGCCCAGGTCCAGACGGCTTCACAGCTGAATTCTACCAAAAGTTTCGAGAAGAGCTAACACCTATCCTACTCAAACTCTTCAGAAAATTGCAGAGGAAGATAAACTTCCAAACTCATTCTATGAGGCCACCATCACCCTAATACCAAAACCTGACAAACATGCCACAAAAAAAGAAAACTACAGGCCAATATCACTGATGAACATAGATGCAAAAACCCTCAACAAAATTCTAGCAATCAGAATCCAACAACACATTAAAAAGATCATACACCATGACCAAGTGGGCTTTATCCCAGGGATGCAAGGATTCTTCAATATCCGCAAATCAATCAATGTAATTCACCACATTAACAAATTGAAAAATAAAAGCTCTATGATTATCTCAATAGATGCAGAGAAGGCCTTTGACAAAATTCAACATCCATTTATGATAAAAACTCTCCAGAAAGCAGGAATAGAAGGAACATACCTCAACATAATAAAAGCTATATATGACAAACCCACAGCAAACATTATCCTCAATGGTGAAAAATTGAAAACATTTCCCCTAAAGTCAGGAACAAGACAAGGGTGCCCACTTTCACCACTACTATTCAACATAGTTCTGGAAGTTTTGGCCACAGCAATTAGAGCAGAAAAAGAAATAAAAGGAATCCAAATTGGAAAAGAAGAAGTAAAACTCTCACTGTTTGCAGATGACATGATCCTCTACATAGAAAACCCTAAAGACTCCACCAGAAAATTACTAGCGCTAATCAATGAATATAGTAAAGTTGCAGGATATAAAATCAACACACAGAAACCCCTTGCATTCCTATACACTAATAATGAGAAAGTAGAAAAAGAAATTAAGGAAACAATTCCATTCACCATTGCAACGAAAATAATAAAATACTTAGGAATATATCTACCTAAAGAAACTAAAGACCTATATATAGAAAACTATAAAACACTGATGAAAGAAATCAAAGAGGACCCTAATAGATGAAGAAATGTACCATGTTCAAGGATCGGAAGAATCAATATAATGAAAATGAGTATAGTACCCAAAGCAATCTACAGATTCAATGCAATCCCTATCTAGCTACCAGCGATATTTTTCACAGAAGTAGAACAAAGAATTTCAAGATTTGTATGGAAATACAAAAAACATCGAATAGCCAAAGCAATCCTGAGAAAGAAGAATGGAACTGGAGGAATCAACTTGACTGACTTCAGGCTCTACTACAAAGCCACAGTCATCAAGACAGCAGGGTACTGGCACAAAGACAGAAATGTAGATCAATGGAACAGAATAGAAAGCCCCGAGATAAATCCACACACATATGGACACCTTATCTTTGACAAAGGAGGCAAGAATATACAATGGATTAAAGACAATCTCTTTAACAAGTGGTGCTAGGAAAACTGGTCAACCACATGTAAAAGAATGAAACTAGATCACTTTCTAACACCGCACACAAAAATAAACTCAAAATGGATTAAAGATCTAAATGTAAGACCAGAAACTATAAATCTCCTAGAGGAGAACATAGCAAAACACTCTCCGACATAAATCACAGCAGGATCCTCTATGATCCACCTCCCAGAATTCTGGAAATAAAAGCAAAAAGAAACAAATACTGTCTAATTAAAATTAAAAGCTACTGCACAACAAAGGAAAATATAAGCAAAGTGAAAAGACAGCCTTCTGAATGGGAGGAAATAATAGAAAATGAAGCAACTGACAAACAACTAATCTCAAAAATATACAAGCAACTCCTGCAGCTCAATTCCAGAAAAATAAACGACCCAATCAAAAAATGGGCCAAAGAACTAAATAGACATTTCTCCAAAGAAGACATACAGATGGCTAACAAACACATGAAAAGATGTTCAACATCACTCATTATTAGAGAAATGCAAATCAAAAACACAATGAGGTACCACTTCACACCAGTCAGAATGTCTGCGATCCAAAAATCTGCAAGCAATAAATGCTGGAGAGGGTGTGTAGAAAAGGGAACCCTCCTACACTGGTGATGGGAATGCAAACTAGTACAGCCACTATGGAGAACAGTGTGGAGATTCCTTAAAAAACTGGAAATAGAACTGCCTTATGACCCAGCAATCCCACTGCTGGGCATACACAACAAGGAAACCAGAATTGAAAGAGACACATGTACCCCAATGTTCATGGCAGCACTGTTTATAATAGCCAGGACATGGAAACAACCTAGATGTCCATCAACAGATAAATGGATAAGAAATGTGGTACATATACACAATGGAGTATTACTCAGCCATTAAAAAGAATACATTTGAATCAGTTCTGATCAGATGGATGAAACTGGAGCCGATTATACAGAGTGAAGTAAGCCAGAAAGAAAAATACCAATACAGTATACTAATGCATATATATGGAATTTAGAAAGATGGCAATGATGACCCTGTATGTGAGACAGCAAAAGAGACACAGATGTGAGAAGTGGAATTTTGGACTCTGAGGGAGAGGGAGAGAATGGGAAAATTTGGGAGAATGGCATTGAAACATGTATACTATCATATAAGAAACGAATTTCCAGTTATGTCTGATGCAGAATACAGGATGCTTGGGGCTGGTGCACGGGGATGACCCAGAGAGAGGTTATGGGGAGGGAGGTGGAAGGGGGGTTCATGTTTGGGAACGCATGTACACCCATAGTGGATTCATGTCAATGTATGGCAAAACCAATACAGTTTTGTAAAGTAATATAAATAAAAATAAAAATTTTAAAAAATAAATAAAATAAATAAATTTATTTTAAAAAAAAGAAACTAAAGACCTATATATACAAAACTATAAAACAATGGTGAAAAGTACTTTCTTAGGAAAAGAAAAGAAGAAGAAGAACATTTTTCCAGTAGACCTGTTTATCAAGATACATCTCTTTAAAGTTTTTAGAGAGAAGGGTTGTGGTTTAGGCCAGAAATTCAGCTCTACATAAAGAAAGAAGCAGCACCAAAGCAGAAATAAGCAAAGGCAAAAGAGAGACTTTTATTTTTCTTACTCTTAATTGAACAGATAACATTTTCTTCAAAATATTTGCAATTTTTTTTGATTATGTGTACTTCTGTAAATACCTTACATGTAAAAATTCCAGAAATTCTTAAGGCAAAATAGCTAGTGAGGTATGAATAAATGGAAGAAGAAATGGAAAATGAAGTTATAGATTAATAGATAAATATTCCTGAGTATGAAATAACTTTTAATCTAAAATATTCAGAAAATCCAACGCTATATTGAAGAAGAAAAACAAAGTTGGAATAGTTATACTAACCTGTTTTAAGACTTGTTCTAAAGTTATAGTAATTAAAAGAGTGTGGTAAAAGATAGAATTGGTACATCAATTGGTAAAAGAATAGACAAGTACATCAATGGAACAGAATAAAGAGCCTGAATATACAGCAATACAAATATAATCAATTGGTCTTTGAAAAAGGAGCAAAGGCAATTCAATGCAGCAACAAATGATGCTGAAACAACTGGGCATTCACATGTAAAGAAATTAATCTAGACAGAGATCTTGCATCTCTAACAATAAATAAATTTAAATGATAGTCCTAAATGTAAAACACAAAAGTATAACACTATTAGAAGAATACATAGGAGCAAATCTAGGTGACTTTGGGCTTGTGATGAGTTTTTGGGTATAACGTAAGAAGCACAAAGCATTAAAAAATATTGACAAACTGGGCTCCAAACTAAATAAGACTTAAAACTTGTGTGTTGTGAAAGACAATGTTAAATGAATGGATAAGCCATAGACTGAGAGAAAATTTGTAAAACACAGAGAATTATCCCCATGTAAATTATGGACTTTTATTAATAATAAAATATAAATTTGGCTCATCAATTATAAAATATAGTTCATTACTGCAAGGTTTTACATATGAAAACTATATTAGAGTGGGTAAAGTGTTACATTGAACTTTTTGTACATTCCACCTAATCTTTCTGTAAACCTCTAAGTTTTCTACAAAATAAATATATTGTAAAAGATATCCATAACATAGTGGTAAGTAATAAATCATCTAACATTGTAAATTATGCAACATGCTTCTAACTCATTGATAAAAGAAGAAATCAACTTGGAAATTTGAAACTATTTTGAACTGAAATAACATAGAAGTTCACATGTAAAAACCTTAACAGTAAAGCTAAGAGAATGTATAGAGAGGAGTATATAAGCATTTTACTGTATTAAAAAAAATAAGATCTGAAAATCAATTACTTAAACTTCTATATAATAAAGATCTCATTTCAAAGAAAAAGTAAAGAAAATGATGATTGCAATAAACAAAAGTCTAGAAACAAGTGAAATAGAATCTATACTCACATTAGAAAAATTTCAAAATACTTCTTAAAAAATTTTATTGTTTTAGAATTTTAAAAGGTATGAAATCTAATAACATAAATCAAGATTTTAAAAAGAACAGACAAAATAGAGAAGTAAAAATAATTTGACGAGGCCTGGCGTGCTGCGATTCATGGGGTCGCAAAGAGTTGGACAAGACTCAGTGACTGAACTGAACTGAACTGAACTAAACTATTGTAAAATTCTTAGCCAAAGAATTACTTAAAGAAAGAATTACTTAATCTGATAATAACCCTTACAACATATCTACAGCCAGAACACATGTTACTTATTTAAAGCTTTTACCTCAAAGAATCTGATGAAACCATGATTCCTTGAATAGCAGTCTACTTTATATTGCATTAGGTCAACAGTTGAAAATAAGCAGTAGCAAATAAACATATTAAAAAGGTCCACATTATAAGTCAGCAGGCAACTGAAAACTAAAACAACAACAAGATACCAATACCTAAATATTAGAATCCAGACATCCTGGAATGTGAGGTCAAGTGTGCCTTAGAAAGCATCACTAGGAACAAAGCTAGTGGAGGTGATGGAATTCCAGTTGAGCTGTTTCAAATCCTGAAAGATGATGTTGTGAAAGTGCTGCGCTCAATATGTCAGGAAATTTGGAAAACTCAGCAGTAGCCACAGGACTGGAAAAGATCAGTTTTCATTTCAATCCTAAAGAAAGACAATGTCAAAGAATGCTCAAACTACTGCACAATTGCACTCATTTCACACACTGGTAAAGTAATGCTCAAAATTCTCCAAGCCAGGTTTCAGCAACATATAAACCATGAAATTCCAGATGTTCAAGTTAGTTTTAGAAAAGGCAGAGGAACCAGAGATCAAATTGCCAACATTTGCTGGATCATCAAAAAAGCAAGAGAGTTCCAGAAAAACATCTCTTTCTGCTTTATTGACTATGCCAAAGCCTTTGACTGTGTGGATCACAATAAACTGTGGAAAATTCTGAAAGAGATGAGAATGCCGGACCACCTGACCTGCCTCTTGAGAAACTTGTATGCAGGTCAGGAAGCAACAGTTAGAACTGGACATGGAACAACAGACTGGTTCCAAATAGAAAAAGAAGTACATCAAGGCTATATATTTTCACCCTGCTTATTTAATATATCTTATTTATTTAATGCTGATTTAATGCCTCTTGATGAAAGTGAAAGAGCAGAGTGAAAAATTTGGTTTAAAGCTCAACATTCAGAAAACGAAGATCATGGCATCCAGTCCCATCACTTCATGGGAAATAGATGGGGAAACAGTGGAAACAGTGGCTGACTTTATTTTTCTGGTCTCCAAAATCACTGAAAATGGTAATTGCAGCCATGAAATTAAAAGACTCATACTCCTTGGAAGCGAAGTTATGACCAACCTAGACAGCATATTGCAAAGTAGTGACATTACTTTCAACAAAGGTCCGTCTAGTCAAAGCTATGGTTTTTCCAGTGGTTATATATGGATGTGAGATTTGGATTATAAAGAAACTGAGCACTGAAGAATTGATGCTTTTGAACTGTAGTGTTGGAGAAGAGTCTTGAGAGTCCCTTGGATTGCAAGGAGATCTAATAACCAGTGCATTCTAAAGGAGATTACTCCTGGGTGTTCATTGGAAGGACTGATGTTGAAGCTGAAACTCCAATACTTTGGCCCCCTGATGTGAAGAAATGACTCATTTGAAAAGACCCTGATGCTGGGAAAGATTGAGGGCAGGAGGAGAATGGGACAACAAAGGATGAGATGGTTGGATGGCATCACCAACTCGATGGACATGGGTTTGTGTGGACTCTGGGAGTTGGTGATGGACAGGGAGGCTTGGCATGCTGCGGTTCATGGAGTCACAAAGAGTCAGACACAACTGAGCGACTGAACTGAACTAAACTATTAGAATTACCAAATCCAACATCAAATGCTGACAAGGGCATAGAGCAACAGGAGCTCCCATTCTGTTGTTGAAAATGCAAAATGGTACAGCCATTACGGAAGAGATTTCGGCATTTTCATATAAGACTAAACATACTCTTACAGTATGATCCAGCACTCTACTTGTTATTTACCCAAAGTCCATGCAAAACCTGCATGTAAAGATTTAGAGTCTTTCTTTATAATTACCAAAACTTGGAAGCAACCAACATGGCCTTCAGTCGATGAATGGACAAATAAACTGCAATATATTTAGGACAGTGACACTAAAAAGGACAGACGGCACTAAAAAGAAACGAGGGCTTCCCTGGTGTGTCAGTGGTAAAGAATCCACCTGCCAATGTAGGAGACATGGGTTCAATTCCTGGTCCAGAATGGTCCCACCTGCCTTGCAGCAACTAAATCTGTGCCCCACAGCTACCGAGCCTGTGTTCTACAGCCCAGGAACCAAAACTACCAAAGCCTGAACACCCTAGAGCCTGTTCTCCACAAGAGAAGCCACCACAATGAGAAGTGCATACAAAGAAATAAAGAGTAATCTCTGCTCTCTGCAACTAGAGCAAAGATCCAGCATAATGATAAATAAATAAATAAAATTACAAAAAAAAGAAAGAAATGAGCTATCAAGACATGAAAAGCCATGGATGAACTTTAACGCACATGTGACTAAATGAAAGAAACCAATCTGAAGAGACTGCATACTGTGTGATTCTATATATGTAACATTCTAGAATGTCAAAATATTCTAGAAGAGGAAAAAATATACAGACAATAAGATCAGTGGTTGCCATAGTTATGGGTGTGGAAGAAGTGAATAGGAAGTGCACACAGAATTTTCAGAGTATTTGAAGTATTCTGTATTCTACTCTAAGTGTGGATACTTGTAATTACACATAGAGTATACAACTAAGAGTGAACACTAATGCAAACTACAGGCTTTGAGTAATAATGAAGTGTCCATGAAAGGTTATAGGTTGTAACTAGTTACAAATTATAGTGCAGAATATTGATATCAGAGGAAGCTGTATCTGGGCTGGGGTAGGGAGTGTATGAGAACTCTTTCTACTTTCTGTTCAATTTTGCTGTGACCATAAAACTGATCTAAAAAGTATATTAAAAATACAAACTACAACAGCAAATATATATGACAACAATTTTGAAGATTCAGGACATCAAATAACAGAGGAGAGTGATTCCTTACAGCTAGAAACAAAGTAGATGAGTTCTGATTTTGAGAATTTCTCAGTTTACTGCACTGAGAGAATTTTCAAAGACATTGAAAGGAGACCAAGTGTAGCCTAAGGGATTCTTGTGAATTGAGTAATGTTTCCAAGTGATAAGAAGACCATGGAGGAGAGAATCTGTAGGACATTGTTAGAGAGCAGAGAGCTATATAGAAGTTGTCCCTTGTCTATTCAGCAGAGCATTGATGATCATAGGCATGAGAGAAAATTACTCAAGGCTAGGAAAAGAATCTTCTAAAAGGATTAGAAGAAAAGTGCAAATCTTTCATGCAGGAATTGGAATGGTGCTGGTTCCCACCAGACAGGCAGAAAAATCTTGATTCCACAGGTCACTTCATCAATAAGGAACAATTTGCAAAAGCTTGAGAACATCTCTTGTTCTTACTAACAGATTTTTAAAGCAAGATCTGAAGGATCAAAATGTTTCCAAGTGACTTATCTATATCCCAGGAAAGAGCTTAAGAATATTTTACCAGAGTTTAATTTTCCAACACCAAAGATACAGTTCACATATTTGAAGCCTGTGTAATGTATTGGAAATGTCAGCATGGTCCAAGTATTCTCCGTGACCATCTGTAACGTTATTGTTGTTCAGTTGCTAAGTCATGCCAAACTCTCCTGTGATCCTGTGGACTGTAGTCCACCAGGCTCCTCTGTCCATGGGATTTTCCAGGCAAGAATACTGGAGCGGGTTGCCATCTCCCTCTTCAGGGAACCTTCCAGATCCAGGGATTGAATCCAAGTCTCCAGCAATGGCAGTCAGATTCTTTACCACTGAACCACCAGGGAAGCCTGTGGCTAGTGATAAGGACTAATAACAAAGACCCTATAACAAATGGAGACTCTCCAGTGTGGGACAGAACTAGGTAGGACATATAGAAGGAGGTCCATAAAGATTCAACAGAAAAAGAAAACATCAGTTCATCAGGTTTTTAGTGAGAAAGATCTGGCCACTGATATAAGAATCAAACCTTCTATTCCTTCTTGTATATTGTATATAATTATGTGCAGTTAGATTAACACAGTTTTTGTTTCAGTAAATTAAGTGTAGTCATTCTGAACAAAACTTTTTGATGCTTTCATATTTACTCAAGGGAAAGAATTTTTCATATGCAGTAGTGTAGTATTCAGAGAACGTTTTTCTCTTAAATTCTGTTGTGTATCAGAGAGAGAGCTAAGTCACTTCAGTCATGTCTAACTCTGTGTGATCCTATGGGCTTTAGCCAACCAGGCTGCTCTGTCCATGGGATTCTCCAGGCAAGAATACTGGAGAGGGTTATCATGACTTCCTCCAGGGGATCTTCCCGACCCAAGGATCGAATAAGGCCTCATAACTCCTGGATTTGGCAGGAGGGTTCTTTACTAGTGCCAGCTGGGAAGCCAGGCCCACAGAAAAGTAAGGGGAAAAAAGGTAGTGAATAAAAAAACAATGGTACCTGCTTCTATGGAGTCTACAATAAATTGGTGAAGACTGACATTAACATGGAATTATAGATATTTAATATAATATTATATCAAATATTACATAAAATATAAACTCACTTGTAAAATCAGCATACAGAGTTGAGAGGTTGATGAGACTAAGATATACAGATAGTGGAATTTATGTTAGTGTAGTATAGAAGCTCACAGAATTCCAAGAGATAGCAGCAGTGCAGCCTTCTCAAGATCATTATGCATTTGTATTTATTCATATATGTCAAAAGCAATAAATTCAGTTACAGTGATGTAAACTAGAAGTTGGTTAGCTTCAAAAAAATAGATAAATAAAGCTTAGCAGCTGTCTTTAGCTGGCATTATTATCTTCAACAACAAAAAAAAGTTATATTGGGATATAGCTATTAGATGTAATTCTACTTTTTACATGCTGAAACACCTGCTTGAAAATAAGTCTTTTCTGAATTGATGTTATGTTTTGTTTTGTTTTGTTTTGTTTTTCCCATCAAGGATATAAATAACACCTTGTTAATTCCCTTCTATATAAACTAGAAATGTGCCGAAAAAGTGTGGTACCATTTTAGCTAATATTTAATGAAATAAAACCTGTGCCACTGTAGTTGTGTTGTAGCAAGAGGTTATTTTCTAAAGATGCATTATAAGAAAAATTAAGTGGGATAAGAGTTGAGCATTTTAATATGTTTATTGCATTTAGAAAGAAAACAGAATGCATTGAGGTAGCTGATGTGTTTTCCCTTCTCCAAGACGTTAGCGCATTCGGTTCCTCAGAGTATAGATGCTGCACTCGATGCTTGTTTACAAGGTACACACTCCCCCTTCTTGGTTTGGACTTTTATTTCTTGTTGGGTTATTTTTTGGCTTGACAGCCCATTGCTGCAGGTATGGAATCCTTTAGTTGTTCTTAGCTTTCTTTTTCAGCACTGTGAAAGAGACATAAATCATGCTAACATTGCCCTGCTAAAAAATTCAAACACTAAATTATTCCTTATACCTGTCCCACTGAAGATCCTGTCGAGGTGTTGTTACTAATTTATCACAGTGTGATAGAATAAAACCTCGCCACAATTTTGGCAAGACAAAGCAATTTGGATGACTTCTAATTTGGTCTATGAACTGAAGGTAAATTAGATGAAGTTACCAACAGAAGTACTGGTGAAGAGATAAAATCAAAAGAGTAATAAAAAAAATTTGTCACATATCTAAATCCAATCACAAAAGTTACTGTAATTTTATCTAAAATTCTACTTATGATGTAATAAGCATGGCAAGACAAATAAAGTTACAATATGGACAGACAATGATGGGAATGACTAACTTATACAAGTAAGAAAAAAATTAACTTGTTGAATTAATGCTGTCAATGAAAAACAAAATGCTGTCTCTATTTGCTGTTGTAATTTGGCCTTGAATTGATTATTTAAACTTGTATAGAAGGTCAGGACAGGAGGAAATTAACTTCCAATAACCCTTGTTCTGAAAATAAACAAATCACCAGCTTTAGTAACTCTTTTGGGGGAAATAATCTGGAAAACGATGAACATGCTTAGTTCAGTCACTCAGTCATGTCTGACTCTTTACAACTCCATGGAATGCAGTACTCCAGGCTTCCCTGTCCATCACCAACTAATGGAGCTTGCTCAAACTCGTGTCCATCCAGTTGGTGATGACATCCAACCATCTCATCCTCTGTTGTGCCCTACTCCTCCTGCCTTCAATCTTTCCCAACATCAGGGTCTTTTACAAGGACTCAGTTTCTCACATCAAGTGGTCAAAGTATTGGAGTTTCAGCTTCAGCATCAGTCTTTCCAATGAGTATTCAGGACTGACTTCCTTTAGGATGGACTGGTTGGATTTTCTCGCAGTGCAAGGGACTCTCAAGAGTCTTCTTCTACACATTTCAAAAGCATCAATTATTTGGTGCTCAGCTTTCTTTATAGTCCAACTCTCATATCCATACAAGACTACTGGAAAAACCATAGCTTTGACTAGACGGACCTCTGTTGGCAAAGTAAGGTCTCTGATTTTTATGCTGTCTAGGTTTCTCATAGCTTTTCTTCCAAGGAGCAAGAATTTTTTAATTTCATGGCTGCAGTCACCATCTGCAGTGATTTTGAAATCCAAGAAAATAAAATCTGTCAATGTTTCCATTGCTTCTCCATCTATTTTCCATGAAGTGATGGGGCTGGATGCCATTATCTTAGTTTTCTGAATGTTGATGTTTAAGCCAACTTTTCACTCTCCTTTTTCACATTCATCAAGAGTTCTTCTTCACTTTCTGCCATAAAGGTGGTGTCATCGGTGTATCTCAGGCTATTATTTCTCCCAGTAGTCTTGATTCCAGCTTGTGTTTCATCCAACCCAGCATTTCGCATGATGTATTCTGCATAAAGGTTAAATAAGCAGGGTGATAATATACAGCATTGATGTACTATTTTCCCAATTTTGAACCAGTCTGTTGTTCCATGTCTGGTTTTACCTGTTGCTTCTTGACCGGCATACAGATTTCTCAAGAGCCAGGTCAGGTGGTCTGATATTTTCATTTCTTTAAAAATTTTCCACAGTTTCTAGTGATCTACACAGCCAAATGTCCTGGCATAGTCAATTAATCAAAAGTAGACGTTTATTTGGAACTATTTTGCTTTTTTGATGATACAATGGATTCAGGAGATTAGACCTGATAAAGTGCCTAAAGAACTATGGATAGAGTTTTGTGACATTTTACAGGAGACAGTGATCAAGACCAACACCAAGATAAAGAAATGCAAAAAGGCAAAATGGTTGTCTGAGAAGGCCTTACAAATATCTGAGAAAAGAGCAGAAGCTAAAGGGAAGGAGAAAAGGAAAGGTCTACCCACCTGAATGCAGAATTCCAAAGAATAGCAGGGAGAGATAAGAAAGCCTTCCTCAGTGATCAATGCAAATAAATAGTGGAAAAAATAGAATGAGAAAGACTAGAGATCTCTTCAAGAAAATTAGAGATGCCAAGGCAATATTTCATGCAAAGATGGGTATAATAAAGGACAGAAATGGTATGTACCTAACAGAAGTAGTAGATATTAAGTAGAGGTGGCAAGAATACACAGAAGGAGTACACAAAAAAGATTATTATGACCTAGATAAGAACAATGGTGTGATCTCTCACCTAGAGCCAGACATCCTGGAATGAGAAGTCAAATGGGTCTAGGGAAGCATCATTGTGAGAAAAGCTAGTGGAGGTGATGGAATTTCAGTTGAGCTATTTAAATCCTAAAAGATGATGCTGTGAAAGTGCTGTACTCAATATGCCAGCAAATTTGGAAAACTCAGTGGTAGCAACAGGACTGGAAAGGGTCAGTTTTCATTTCAATCCCAAAGAAAAGCAATGCCAAAGAATGTAGAATGTTCATACTACTGCACAATTGCACACATCTCACACACTAGCAAAGTAATGTTCAAAATTCTCCAAGTCAGGCTTCAACAATACGTGAACCATGAACTTCCAGATATTCACGTTGGATTTGGAAAGGACAGAAGAACCAGGGATCAAATTGCCAACATCTATTGGATCATTGAAAATGCAAGACAGTTTCAGAAAAACATCTATTTCTGCTTCACTGACTATGCTAAATCTTCTGATGAACATGTGTTTAAATAAGTTAACGGAATCAGAGATTGTCATTATAGTCAAACCAAAAACAATGACATAAACCTGGAGTACATTATGTTAGACTGAATAATCCAGATGCAGAAAAGAAATCTCATTTACTTGTAGGGTCAAAAATAGACAAACTCATAGAAGCAGAGTACATTGTTGATTGCCAGACCCTCGGGAGGAGGAAGGAGGAGATATTTATTGGTCAAAGGATACAAAGTCTCAATTATGAAGGATGATTAATTAAATTCTAGAGATCTAAAGTATAGCAATGTGATTATAGTTAACAAAACTCAAAATTGTATACTTGAAATTTACCAGAAGGATAAATCTTAGTCTTCCTTACCACACACACACACACACATATACACACACACAGAAAAGAAGGAAAGGAGGAAAGGAAGGAAGGAAATGGTAAATTTTGTGAAAAGAAAGAGAGTAAAGAAGGAGAGAAAGAGAAAAAGAAAAATAGAAAGAAAGAAAGGAAGCAATGAAGAAAGAAACAAAAGAAATCCGTTATCTCACAAAGGTCACCATTTTCTTTTCTTTTTTCTTTATGGTGATCATTTCACAGCATATGTGTATATCAAACCAAAATATCAAGTTACATATATTAAATATATGCAATTTTGATCATCATACCTATATAAAATCTGGAAACAGCCTTCAATTTTGAATATGTTCCTCAAAATGTGTGTGTTTGTGTTGTATAATTTATTAGTGGAACATGCTGCTAAAGCGAATCTTGTTAAAATAAAAAATTGATTATTCTCTGTCTAATATGCTTCATAGATTTTAGTCTTCTTTGACTTGGATGAAGCAATCTGAACACCAAACCCAATGGCATCACACATCGGTGTCTGTTCTCATCTGAGTCTTGGAGCAATTGTAAGGAGGTGTGGCTATTTCAGTGACAACACTTTCTGTCTCATGCAGTCCACACGCCAGTCTCCATCTTTTTAGCAGCAAAACTGCTGCTCTTTGTTGCTCTGTTTCCATGAGTACAACCACAATGAAGAATTTCCACAACTTTTACAACTGGCTTCAGTGAAGGTGAATAATATTTAATTCAGGAAGAACTGTATCTTTCTTTGTCTCTCATCGCTAGTGAGAACACAGTATAGTATCTCTAAAGAGTTAGCAAAGAACAAAGAAACTTGGATACTCCCCTGTCAGGCAATGTGATGCTGTTGCAAACTATTTGAATCTCTTTTTTATAGCCTCCTTAGTGACTCTTGGAGAAGGCAATGGCACCCCACTCCAGTACTCTTGCCTGGAGAATCCCATGGATGGAGGAGCCTAGTAGGCTACAGTCCATGGGGTCGCTAGGAGTCGGACACGACTGAGTGACTTGACTTTTGCTTTTCACTTTCATGCATTGGAGAAGGAAATGGCAACCCACTCCAGTGTTCTTACCTGGAGAATCCCAGGGACTGGGGAGCCTGGTGGGCTGCCGTCTATGGGGTCGCACAGAGTCGGACACAACTGACGCGACTTAGCAGTAGCAGTGACTGTTCCTTAAGATACCACAAACAGTGCCCCAACTTTAGTTTTCTGTGTGCATCTAACAGTTTTTTAGGTCATTGTGTGAAGAAACGAGAAGGTGCACTTGGAGTTGCCGCCTAAGAGAGGTTGCTAGAATTAGATGAAATTAATGGTGGCATCTGTTCCAGATCACTTCTCTGTTCTCATCAGAGCTTTCTTTCTTTCTTTCTTTTTTTTTTTTTTTTTTTTTTTGTGCTACAGAAGTTTCAGGTTAATTTATGCAAGTGTATTACCTATTCTGCATTGGTATTGGAGAAAGTTTACTTGACAAATGACCACTGAAACTATGCTCTATTATAAATAAGTAAAGAGGAAGCATAAAACGTTAAAGGGTATCTGGCATTATTAAATAGCACAGAAAATAAATCACTATAGACAAATAGACCAGTGGTTACAGATTGAAATTTCTCTCATTGTGCTTCAGAGTATCAGAAGAGAATTCAGTGAGGAGCAAATACTCAGCAATGCTAGAAACTTCATGTTTTTTTAATCACAAAATTATAAGATCTGAGGATTCTATGGTAGTTCTGTTTGCTTAATTAAAAAAGCAGTCAAACTCTCTGAGCTGCTGCTGTATATAAACAGATGTCTGCACAGATCAAATGGAAAAGAACTGGTTAATTTTTAGAGTATCAAAGTTCTGAATTGTCTTATCTGAAACTGTCATTCATTTGCTGACAAAACCAACATGAAGCAATTGAAAGAGAGACACTGAGAGTAACAGAGAGGTTAGTGTTTTTTCCTCTCTAACAAATAGTTTATAGTGAATGAGGCAGTTAAAATAACTTAGTCTTAATCTGGAAACACTGAATGGGTTATAAAGGTTAGTCATTTGGACTTTAATGCCTCCCAATGTCTGCTGAAACAGCCCAGTAGCAATGCTTAGGGGTATCCTTCTCCAAAAACTCAACTCCTGGATCATTTCTCCCCACACTTAACACAAGCTGTGAAGCCATAGGCAAGTTACTTATCCATTTTATGCCATGGTTTCCTGAAGTGTAAAATCTGAAAAAAATCAAAGAATCTATCTTTAGGGTTTATCAGATTAAATGAAGCAATACTTCTAAAGTACTTAGAATAGTAACTGGCCCATGATAGGAACTCAATAAATGTTAGCTATTACAGCCGAGTTTCTGAGAAGATTGTGTCATCTATCACCCATTACTTCACATATTCTACTCTCTGTATAATATTTGTAAACTAATATAGAGAAGTAAAACATAGTTTCCACTTATCTGGCTCTTTGAGTGTGTCAGATGTTTTGTATACTATGGGTTTTATGCTTTCAATAACCTTGCAACATAGAAATGTTTATGCCTATATTAAAGACTTTCAAAATGAGACACTAAAAACCAGTGCTGCCTCTAAAGTCACACAGTGTGTAAGTGGTATTATCTCTGACTGAATTAGAACTCTGGGGCTGGTGTACTGAGATGACCCAGAGGGATGGTATGGGGGGTTCAGGATGGGGAACACATGTATACCTGTGGTGGATTCATGTTGATGTATGGCAAAACCAATTCAATATTGTAAAGTAATTAGCCTTCAATTTAAATAAATAAATTTAAAAAAAAAACAAGATTTTTGTGAGAAAGTATACTTCAAATATAATAAACTCTAATAATGTATACACTGAATATATAGATTCTCTGATATTATAACACATTCTGTATCATGTGTTGTAATTGGATAACTCAGCATCGATTTGTACTTCTATTCCCAAAATGTTTTAAATAAGTGAGCATGTCTTGCTAGTTTAAATAATCCAGCTTAAATATATTGACAAGGAAAATAACATTGTAAACTTGATTACATATACCCACACACACATAAACACAACACACCTGTGGCTTTTACTTGGAAAAAAAAATCATCTTAAACAAATGTTTCTATATTTAGCTAACATCGTTGGAAAGACTAGTGCAGAAGCTGAAACTCCAATACTTTGGACACCTGATACAAAGAACTGACTCAGTGCAAACAACCCTGATTCTGGGAAAGGCAGGAGGCAGGAGGAGAAGGGGACCTCAGAGGATAAGAGGGTTGTATGACATCACTGACTTGATGGACATGAGTTTGAGCAAGCTCCAGGAATTGGTGATGGATAGGGAGGCCTGGCGTGCTGCAGTCCATGGGGTCGCAAAGAGTTGGACATGACTGAGCGACTGAACTGAACTGAACTTAGCTAACACACACTGCTTAACATGTCCAAAGCTTTATTGTAATAATTTTAAAGATTCAGATTCATTTAATCCTTATATCAAACCTATGAGATAAGTACTATTTTCCTCATTTAATAGAGGATGAAATGAGGGATGAAGAAGTTAAATTATTTACTCATGTTCCCATAGTAAGAAAGTGGATTCAGAGACCAAGATCTCACATCAGCTTCTCAGTAGAGATAAGTCTGGCAGGGAAACTCTTGGAAATATCTTTTTTCCGATGGACATTTAATCTGAACTATAGCATTTGCTTTATTGTGTCCTGTGTAAGTTTTCTTAAAGGCATGATGGACAGAGAGAACACACGATCAATTGTTGCTATTGGTCATTATTGACCCCAGATTATATCTTTCAGTGAAACTCGTGACAACTTAACTGAACTAAAGAAGAAACATAGTTAAGAAGCTAAATTACTTTATACTTTCATATACTTTATAATTCCATAAATTAAACAATTGCATGAAAGAAGAAAAGTCATTTTCCAAAATGATTTAGTTTTTTTAAACAGTCACTTTTTTAAACAGTCATAGTGGCCCAAATGAGTATGCTTCTTTTTCACTATCAATATGCATGATTTGATACATCATTAAACCTGAGAGGAAGGCTATTAGTGTTTCCATCACATTGCTGCCAAAGATATATTGTCAACCAAGACTGAAAAGTAAGCGGAGTAAATATGCTGTAAAATTATAATGAAGTTACGCAGTCGTGTCCGACTCTTTGTGACCCCATGGCCTGTAGCCTACCAAGCTCCTCTGATCATGGAATTCTCCAGGCAAGAATGCTGGAGTGGGTTGCCATTTTCTTCTCCAGGGGATCTTCCCGACCCAGAGATCAAACTCGGGTTTCCTGCATTGGAGGCAGACGCTTATACTAATGTAAAATTATATAGAAAGCACATTTATATTATTTCTGCAGATCTTTTCTCCCAATTTTTTAATTTCAAATTCTTCCTCATAAAGGAAAAAAAAATTGTAAAACCTATTGGGTACTGTGGGAATATGCACAATAATTTTGGTTAAAGATTATGCATTTCTCAGGTTGGTTCAGTACAAGGTGGATGTTAACTGCCAAATGTACAATTTAACTCTCTCTCTAGAGAAGAAATATATGGAGAGAATTTATCATCCCACATATATTTCTCCATCCATTTTTTGTTGGGCAAACTTTCCTGTTGTCAACAAACCTGAAAGTACCAGCCAAATGATGTTGTTTATTCAAGCTCTTTTAATGAATGCAAAGAAAGTGGAAAATGACATGGAGTATAGGCAGTTAAGTTCAGGACAGCTGCAGATTCAGCTATTTACCAGGTCCTTTTTGAATGGGGAATCCATGAATCAAACATTCACTTTTTCTCTTATTTACTCTGCACAAATTGTCATGCTATCATTATCATGAAGAATTATGATATACAAATGTTTTGGTGAACTTCCTTATTGGAACCTTCTCACGTATTTACTCCCTTTATCCTCTATTCTTGCTATTAAACAGCACAACATTTTTACATTTCCAGAGTGCTCCACAAGCCATCTGCTTTTTCCTATCAAAATGTGGAAATATAAATACTTCCCTTTTTAGCTTTGCATGTAATTTGCTTCTTTTATTTTAAATCTCTGAGGACTGATATGAATTTCATATCAGCTGCCAGATATTCAGACATCTTCTAAAACTGGGTGACATTTAGCAATAGTAGTTACATTTTTGAAATCGTATTCTCTTTCAGTTTAAGAAAATAGAACCAGGCTAAAACATTACATTTTTTCCAAATATTCCTTTAAACGCCAACATGCAAAGAGTAGATGATATCTTCAGGAATTTTTGTTATGAAAACTGAAGAAAAGGAAAGATAATTTCAGAGAATAATAAAAGAAATAAAATGACATCTAGAGTGCCAGGGCAGGGGACGGGGGGATGAAATAATTGGATCTCAATGATTGGGTTAAATAGGCGATTGCTTCAATATAGTTGGTTAATGTGTTGATAAACCAATAATCCTCATTTTCACTCAAGGCTCATGCATTTACGAATATTGAGGAAAATATCTTTATATCACTGAGACACCCAATAGACACCAACCACTGAGTAACCAAAAATCATGTAATTAATTTCAGAAACATGAATTGCATGGATTCTGCACTTGAAGTACACAGATGTATACTTTTCATTATGCTGGTGAGTTGGTACCTAGTCTATTAAGAAACATATCATACTTTGGATGCTATCTTTGTACAGCCTCCAAAATAAGGCTCTTCAAGAGTGCTTTACTCAAAAATTTAAAGTTATGTTTTTAGGTTTTGAGAGAATTATACTAGCCTTATCATTTCTCTCCACTTTTAAAATTAAAATTTTAAATCTTATTTATCCCTTTCATCATCTAGACACCTACTGCCCTATATCGTGAATTTAATGAAGGATTCTGAGCCCCCCAAAGAGGTTTGTCTATTTTCAAACTGTTCTGTGTGCAAAGTGCAATTTGTAGTTATAAAATCCCTACTTTTCACCAGCTTGCCCCATCAATGGATAAATTAATTTTCAACTTAATGGAAATATTCATGATGGCTCAACTGTTTCATGAGGCTAAAAATTTGGACCAAACTGATTTTAAATCTTATTTCTGGAGAAAGATGGTTATGACCTAAAAATTGTTTTCTAAACTATATCCAATTTTAAAGCTTGGTTTAACCGAGCACATATTTCTTATATTTTCTTTATGGTTTCCTTACTGGTGCTGGGAAGAACAATCACCCCATTTTATGAATTTTTTTCTGTGGTTTCTGCTCTCAAATATTTATGTTCCAGGAAGAATTCACATCTAATTAAATGAACATGAGGTATAGGCACTCCAAAATTTTATTGTGAATTTATCCAATAATAATACGGAAATGATCATGCAATTTAAAATCAGTTCTTATTTTTATACTCATGTTTTCTTTAGCTAAACTTTAAATTCTCAAAGGGCTTCCCATGTGGTGTTAGTGGTAAAGATCCACCAAATGAGAGGAGAGATGGATTCAACCCCTGAGGGGTCAAAACTCACTTCAGCATTCTTGCCTCGAGAATCCCATGGACAGAGAAGACTGCTGAGCTACAATCCTTAGGGTCTCAAAAAATCAGACATGTCTGAGCCAACTTAGCATGCACTCATGTAAATTTTTTAAGATAAGATGTCAGTAGAAATGCTGTGCCAGGAAGTAACAATTTTTTACCAAGAAAATATTTACACAGTTGAAGAATTATATGATACTTTTGAATTATATTTTGAATTCCTTTAAAACAGTTGTTAGATATTAATGCTAATTATTCCTTGTGAAACTGCAGAAATATGTCTCAGGGGGCTCTGAGGAGCTCTGGTTCCTTATGTCTCAGATAAGAAAGAATTCAGCATGAGGCAACATGAGTTGTTAGAATAGGATGCTTGTGAGGTTTATAAGCAGATGGGCAAGAGGTGCCACCCTGAACCTTAGTGGGCTACAGTTTTATAATCAAAAGGAAAGTGGGGAGGGGAAGAAGAACACCTTTTTCATTCTTAAGTAGATGTCAAGCTTTCATCATCTGTTTCCCCTCCACTTCTAGCAAGGGAGTTTCCTTCTCCCTGCATGGTCAAACTTGGACTGTTATGGCACAATGGAAATAAGCAAAATCTGCAGTAACATACACTAAAATATAGTAATTTCAAGTTTTACTATAATGTCACCTTTTCCTTGTATTTTTGTCTTTAATACATGCACACAGGCATGTCCTAGGAATCATTAACCTACTCACCTTGCTGGTCAGCATTTGGGTCTTGTTCCATCATTGTTTTGTTTTTTGGGGGGCATGTCTCATGCTTCTGTTGCATGGCTTTGTTGCTTTGCAAGGCTGTTTGGTTTTGTTAAGCAAGCCTGCTTTGTTGAATGATCATTAACTTATAGGTGTCTCTCATAATTTTTCCTTTACTATGACCACTTAGTAGGGTTAACTATTTAATCACCTAATTTTTCCCTTAACTCTGTTACTATCACTTAGAGAAATACCAAAAAACAAACTCAAAAATAATTAAACAGTTTCCAGTTGGATGATAATTAAATATGGTATGCAAGTCTTATTCTTTTTTAAGATTTTTTAACTTGACAGATTAGAATACCAACTCATGCATTAACTATTTAAGTACTATCAGAGCACAATCTATAAAAATGATACCTATTCCAAGAAATATAGGAAACATGGTATAGATATATATTCTTGGGGCACAGTTTGAACTATCAGAGTTTACTTGAATATGTAGGTGGGGAGGAAAATGTGTTACTACAGCAAAGACAAAACTTGTTTTTTTATTTCTCTCTCAGTAAATTTTAACTTTGAGGAAAATTTTTTTAAAATAACTAAATAAAAATCTTAACTTTAATAAAGATGAAGATGATTCAATAGCTAGACACAATGGTATAGCTATTTATGACACTTTTCATGACCCTATTGTTATTCCAGTTGTGATTTAATGAGATCTACTTGGCTCTTGCCTTTGTCGCTTACATCTGAATAACTTTGGCCAAATTTCTTAATTTTATCTACCTAAATCACATCATCTGGAAAACTAGGGATCACACTGCTTAACTGATTTATAAGTATTGAAAGAAAAATGTATGTGAAAGTAACTAAGATATATACTCAATAAAGTTCTGAAGTTTGGTTGAGTTAACATAACTCAGGTCAGAAATTTTTCTTTGCTTTTTCTCTCTTAGGTCTAACATTCTAAAATATAGGTTTAAGAACACAAAGACAAACAATCAACAATAACAAAAAAAAACAGTGCTTATTTGAAACAATTATATAACACAACAACAAAAAAGGCAAAGAAGAAAAGAAGCTTAATTCTCATTTACTAAAAAACTTAGGCAATTTGATTATAAGGTTGACTTGTAACTATTTTCATAGATAAAATCAATGTATAAACTATATTAAAAGAGATATATTAACAAATATAGTGTGCTTTAAATGTATCCTCAATTAAAGGATCAAGTTGACATCACAGAACTTTGAAGGCTTCACACTGGAGATTAGACTTGTGCTCTTTGAAATATGAATACACTTTGAAGGAGACTAGAGAATTCTATGTAAAGGGAGAAGTATGAATGGAGTTATAGAAGTACATGAATGAACATGTCACCTTCAAAAAGTAGGACATAATGGATAATACTTAAGTTTGATTGGATAAAGTGACAGACAACAAAAAAACACTAAGTAAATAAGATGTCACCCACAACAATATGATATATTCAAAAGAACACCTAACAGTTTATTCAGTCAATTGCTATCAAATCAATTTATACTTGTTCATTTAATAGAGAAAAATTATTACCAGCTATATTTATCAATCTCTAGGTGGATAAAAACACAAATTGATGTATGCAAAATGGCATTCATTATTTTAAATAACTGAAGTTTAAAACTTCCTGTGGGATTCAGTCTGATTCCTCATTTACTATATTTGAATAAATGATCTGCAAACTTAACAAGTTATACCAATGCATATACTGAATGGCATCTCATTTTTATAGTCAGATAGTGACTAGTAGGAACTTAATAAATTATTGGATGATATCAGGTTTAAAATTAGAATCAAGCAAACGATGGAGTCAAATAGAATGCAAAAATAAAACACTCCTCCTTAGAACTGTTCACTTGGGATTCACTTCAGCTCAGTTAAAGGTCAAAACTTCTTTATGCTGACCTTTCTCAATAGCAATGATATTTCTAAATATTCTGGAAGGTGGAAACTTCAAGCTAAAAGAAAGCAAACTAGTTTTAGAGAAAGTCACAGACATTTTTAGTGACATATGTTATGAAGAAAATATATGTCTATTTAAATAAAATATGTACATGTTTGCTTAAAGGTAAATACTCATGAAGCTTCTTGGATGTCTATAATTTTAAATAATTTAGCTGCTAAGTTTTCCATCTCTTTTATTATTGTTCTAAACTCTCAGCTCCGCGAATTTTTCTAGTTTGACAAATCTAGTTCACCTTGAATCTCTTTTCCATCTTGAGACAATAGCTCTAGATAACCCATTCCTGGTACTGTCAGAAACAGCTGGTCTGTCAAGACAAAATATGAAAGGAAGTAGAAGTTTGAAATAAAACTTTTATTTATTTTTGTGTGATAGCTTGGATTACATTTATTTTTCTGCTTTCCTTATAGCTTACCAGTATGTGAATATTTTTCAGGACTCTGAAGATGAATAAAAAATACTAAGTTTTAATTAAATGCATGCAAATGAGATTTTGAAATAGATACTAAAAAATTAAAAGGCATTTTTGAATGAGTGGAATCATCTGTTAATGTTTCCCCATGCTCTTATTAGACTATAATCATAGTTATAATGTGATTATTTTATTGCTACAATTTTCTGTCCAAAATTTCATAGTTCTGATACCTATTTTTCTAATGTCTGGGTGAATACTCACAATAATTTGTACATATATGTACACTTGTTTCTGAGATCTTATAATAAAATCTATAATTACATCCATTAATGCAAATACATAAGAATCTAAATGTGTGTATTATAACTGATATAGTAGTTGTAAAATATGTTTATTTTACATTATATACATTTTGGGGGTTGCAAAAGACTTGGACATGACTGAGAAACTAAACAACACAGATTTGTGTATATATATGCATATATATATATATATAACTTTAATATTTAATCCAACTATTTGCAACCTGATATTCATGATAATAAAAATAAATTTTTTACAGTATACATAAAAAAATGGAAATGTGATCTTACTAAAGAGATGCAAGAATTGACAGAAATAAACATTTTTAAGCATTTAGAAAGTTTAGTATTCAACTCACAAAATTTCTCTGTCAACAAATGCACTTCCTGTAGCTATAGCATTATCTCTTTTGTAATATCTCTAAGATCTGGTATTGGCCATCATTTTTAATTTCTCTGGGAGTCACAAATATCTCCACATCCTGTAGCAAATCATCAGTAGTAAAGTTGGTTCCTTTTAACCTTTTTTTAAAAAATATAGATTTATTTATTTTAATTGGAGGTTAATTACTTTACAATATTGTGCTGGTTTTGCCATACATCAACATGAATCTGCCACAGGTATACACGTGTTCCCTATCCTGAACCCCCCTCCTTCCTCCCTCCCCATACCATGCCACTGGGTCATCTCAGTGCATCAGCCCCAAGCATCCAGTATCATCCATGGAACTTGGACTGGTGATTTGTTTCATATATGATAGGATACATGTTTCAATGCCATTCTCCCAAATCATCCCACCCTCTCCCTCTCCCTCTGAGTCCAAAAGACTGTTCTATACATCTGTTTCTCTTTTGCTTTCTCACATACTGGGTTATCATTACCATCTTTCTAAATTTCATATATATGCCTTAGTATACTGTATTGGTGTTTTTCTTTCTGGCTTACTTCACTCTGTATAATAGGCTCCAGTTTCATCCACCTCATTCAAATGGATTCAAATGTATTCTTTTTGATGGCTGAGTAATACTCCATTGTGTACATGTACCACGGCTTTCTTATCCATTCATCTGCTAATGGACATCTAGGTTGTTTCCATATCCTGGCTATTATAAACAGTGCTGCAATGAATATTGGGGTACATGTGTCTCTTTCAATTCTGATTTCCTTGGTGTGTATGCCCAGCAGTGGGATTGCTGGGTCATAAGGCAGTTTTATTTCCAGTTTTTTAAGGAATCTCCACACTGTTCTCCATAGTGGCTGTACTAGTTTGCATTCTCACCAACAGTGTAAGAGGGTTCCCTTTTCTCCACACCCTCTCCAGCATTTATTGCTTGTAGACTTTTGGATAACAGCCATTCTGACTGGAGGAAAATGGTACCTCATTGTGGTCTTGATTTGTATTTCTCTGATAATGAGTGATGTTGAGCATCTTCTCATGTGTTTGTTAGCCATCTGTATGTCTTCTTTGGAGAAATGTCTATTTAGTTCTTTGGCCCATTTTTTGATTGGGTCGTTTATTTTTCTGGAATTGAGCTGCATAAGTTGCTTGTATATTTTTGAGGTTAGTTGTTTGTCAGTTGCTTCATTTGCTATTATTTTCTTCCACTCTGAAGGCTGTCTTTTCATCTTGCTTACACTTTCCTTTGTTGTGCACAAGCTTTTAAGTTTAATTAAGTCCCATTTGTTTATTTTTCCTTTTATTTCCAATATTCTGGGAGGTGGATCATAGAGGATTCTGCTGTGATGTATGTCGCAGAGTGTTTTGCCTATGTTCTCCTCTAGGATTTTTATAGTTTCTGCTCTTATGTTTAGATCTTTAATCCATTTTGAGTTTATTTTGGTGTATAGTGTTAGAAAGTGTTCTAGTTTCATTCTTTTACAAGTGGGTTAACCAGTTTTCCCAGTACCACTTGTTAAAGTGATTGTCTTTAATCCATTGCATATTCTTGCCTCCTTTGTCAAAGATAAGGTGTCCATAGTTGCATGGATTTATCTCTGGGCTTTCTATTTTGTTCCATTGATCTGCATTTCTGTCTTTGTGCCAGTACCATACTGTCTTGATGACTGTGGCTTTGTAGTAGAGCCTGAATTCAGGCAGGTTGATTCCTCCAGTTCCATTCTTCTTTCTCAAGATTGCTTTGGCTATTCGAGGGTTTTTTTATTTCCATACAAATTGTGAGATTATTTATTCTAGCTCTGTGAAAAATATAGTTGGTAGCTTGATAGCAATTGCATTGAATCTATAAATTGCTTTGGGTAGTATACTCATTTTCACTATATTGATTCTTTCGATCCATGAACATGGTATTTTTCTTCATCTATTAGTGTCCTCTTTGATCATTTTTTAAATACTGTGTTCAAAGCCTTGTAGAGAAAAGAAATGGAGAAAACATGCTGGTCCTCTTTTGTATGTGATTGTGTTGTAGCCACGTGTTCCAGGAAACAAACTCACTCAGAAGGACAATGCAGATAGTAGAGTGAAGTTTATTACACTGGCAGGCCCAAGGCAGAGTCTTCTCTTAGTCAAGGTCCCCAATCAGTTTTTGTGAAAACCTTAAATACCCTAAGTTTATGTGTTCAAACCCACCTCCCCAAATTCTCTGAAACTAGTCTGAGCAAAGGAAAAGAAAGATACAATCAAAGTTAACCTGTGATTCATATGCCTTAAACCTGTGATTCGTAAGCCTAGGGAGTTAACAGTAGACAATTATCAATAGGCGTGTGGTCATAGTTCAATAAGCATAATAGAATTTATGATTCTATTTGGTTACACAGATAATTAGGGTATTCTTTTAGGTGGCAGAGAGTCTACATATGAGCCCTGTGGCTCTTCCATCGGTGGGGGTGCGGGGGGGTGGCAGCCTGGTTTTCCAGTTGGCATCAGTATGTTGTTTTCATGGATACTGGGCATATAGCTCAAAGTCCACAGTACAGCCCAACATGGAGCCCTGCTTTCAAGATGGAGCCTGTTCTGTCTGTTTCCTCCTTCAATTGGATCTAGAATTTTTTTTGTCTGTTTCCATCTATTGGTTACCACTTTGAATTTGTTCATGCCAGTCAGTGTAAATTCTCCCTTACTTATGGCCTTTATAGAAGCAAACATTTTTGCATTTTTCTTGTCCATTTCCTATTTTTTAACATATATTAAATAACCATGGTTTCCCTCATCCCTGGGCAACTCTAAATAAAATATCCTTTCTATACTAAACACTTTTATAGTCTTTCAAAAGTCAGATTAGATTTTTATGTGAAAGTTCCCTGTGCAATTCATGCAATTAGTATGACTTTTGGGGGTGTTGGCTAGTAACATGCATACCATTCTATTGTAGTAGAAGCAAGTAGAAAAACCTACATTTATTTTCCTTTCTAAGAGTAATTTTCTTGAGCTGAAATTGAAATATGATGTTACATTTATTTAAAAGTGACCAATATGGTATGTTTTTATACACACTCATAAAATTGCTTGTGCAATTAAGATAATAAACATGTATTAATATATCATCTTCAGATATTTCCCTGTTCCCTGTGGTAATTATTTCCTGCTGCTCATCCTACTCACACTTTTTCATCTCCAAGCAAAACTTGATCTGCCATTTCTAATATTTTAATTTGCCATTTCTAGAATTGTATAGAAATCAAATGGGCTTTCTAGGTGACTCAGTGGTAAAGAATCTGCTTGCCAATGAGGAAACATGCATTCAATCCCTGGTCAAGAAGATCCTCTGGAGAAGAAAATGTCAACCCACTTCAGTATTCTTGCCTGGGAAATCCCATGGAGAGAGGAGCCTGGTGGGCTATAGAACATGTGGTCACAAAGAGGCAGACAGAAGCCAGCGACTAAACAACAACATATAAATTGAATAAGAGTATATGCTTTTTTTTTCTGCTTTTTTCACTTAGGAAAATTATTTTGAGATTGATTGGTGGTGTTTTCTGTACCATAGCTCTTTCCTTTGTAAGGCTAGACTGTGTTTCATGATATATATATGGGACAATCTGTTTATCCATTCACTTGTTGATGGACATTTGAATAGTTTTCAGTTTGGATCACTGCAAATAAAGCAGCTACAAATATTCATGTGCAAATATGCATGTAAATATGTGCTCTTGGCCAAGTACTGCAGATTGAAGTGGCTGGCCATTATTGGAGATCTACATGCAAATTTTTAAGAAATTGACAACTCATTATCCAAAATGGTTTTAGCAGTTCATGTTCACACTAAGAATCTATAAGCATCCCCATCCCTCTACAACTTCCAAATATTTTGCAGTTTCTTTTTTTTTTAATTTCTTTTTCTGATCCATTAATTTATTTAGGGTCTTCCCTGGTGGCTCAGAAGATAAAGCGTCTGCCTGCAATGCAGGAGACCCATGTTCGATCCCTAAGTTGGAAGATCCCCTGGAGAAGGAAATGGCAACCCACTCCAGTATTCTTGCCTGGAGAATCCCATGAACAGAGGAGCCTGGCGGGCTACAGTCCAGAGGGTCGCAAAGAGTCAGTTAGTTTCCTAATATTAAGCTTTCTCAGAGTTAATTGTTTGTGAATAGTTTGTTGTGAACCTCAAATTTAATTCCATTAAATTCAGAAAACATATTTTGCATGACTCAAATCCTTATAAATACACCCAAGATTGTTGTATTGCCCAGAATATAGGCTATCTTGGTGAATTATTTGTGTGCACTTGAACTGAATATATAATCTGCTGTTTTGAGGAAGATAAATCTATCAAAAGATAAAACTGTCAAATTAGTTTAAACTGGGTAATGCGTTTCAGCTTTTCAGTATATGGGCAGTACTCACTTTGTCTGAAAGAGTGGTTAACAAAAATCACTATTCAAGCTCAAACTTCTGAAATGATGAAACCAACCTGTATGGTCAGTAAGATGTTCTTCTTTGGTTTCCATCTGAACAGTAGCCAAATTGATTAAGCAGGCTTTGAAACTACACTAAAATTAAAAATTTCTCAGAGACTATTCATACGAAGATAAAGTGCTAACTACATTAGATTTTCCTGTTTTTTTCTTTGAACCCAAGTACAAGTATCGCTCTTTAATAAACCTTGATCTATTTTTCCAAGATCGCTTCATATACCATGTTGAAGTAAGTGTTGTGATCAATAAATGAAGATGAATTGACACTTAGTACTTGCAGAGTTTCTAATATTAAGATTTCCTATACTCCTTAGATTTGTCTATTCATACCTAATCTAATCTTATGTGTCTCCTGACACATATTCTACTGAATCTGAATTGCAGTAACTTCCCAAAATTCTTGCTATCTATTCTCAATTCAGTTCCTTTAAACCTAAATTATTCTGCACTGTAAAGATTGGAATATAATAGTTCTCCTGAAAATAATGAAGTGTAACATAGAACTTTAGCTCAGTTTGGGGCTAACACAGAAGCCAAAAATCATATAGCTACCTCATCCAATGAAAAGTAATATTGAAATTCAAGCTAATTATTCAAAATGTGATTTTCTTTAGCGTATGCAATTTTAAATTTGTTGATGTACCAAAATTTAGGTGCTACTTCCTTTTGAGGTGATATTTACTCTCCTTCTGGATGTAAGAATAGGCTGAGTGTAACGAAGGAAATGGCAACCCACTCCAGTGTTCTTGCCTGGAGAATGCCAGGGACGGGGGAGCCTGATGGGCTGCCATCTATGGGGTCGCACAGAATCAGACATGACTGAAGTGACTTAGCAGCAGCAACAGCAGCAATATCAGTGTAGTATCAATCCTTTTATCTCTAGCACTATGGCATGAAGATTCAAAAAAAATGTACTAATACCTCATTTGGAGTAAAAAGAAAATGTGAATGATTAAAAGTAAAAATTATAATTGACATGAGTGGTAAAGAACACAATTGCCAATGCAGGAGACATAAGAAAGTCAAGTTAATCCCTGGGTTGGAAAGATACCTAGAAGAGGACATGGACAACCACTACAGTCAAATCCCATGGACAGAGGAGTATAGTGGGCTACAGTCCATAGGGTCACAAAGAGCTGGACATGACTGGAGCAATTTATCTCACAAAGCACATGGGAAATTTAATAGTTTTAGTCAAGACTAACTTTCTTTGCACCACATATACTTAATTATTTTTTATAAAAGCCACTGATAAAAGAAAAAAAATAACTGGACTATATTCTATTTTCCATTTACTGTTCAGTCTACATAGAAACATACAGAAAATAGAATTTAATAAAGAAAAATTATTATTGCTAATGAATTTTTTCAAACTAAATCAATGCTAAAGAATTCTGCAATACTTGGAAGAGGTTTATTTTTAAGTTCTAAAAGTCTTAAAAATATGTTTTATCCATTTAATACTAAAGCTGTTATCTTTTAATGTAAAATCATGTGCTCTAATACTGCATCAAGAAAATTAAATTAGAAGGTTAAAGGAATATGTTGCCGAAGGATGAAGGAAGTAGCATTATCCCCAAATAAGTGTCTAACATTATTCACATATTTGTGGTTATGGAGTATGAATACCAACATCATTCATTGGCAATTAAAAACACAGAAATGCCAGGCTGGATGAAGCACATGCTGAAATCAAGATTGCCAGGAGAAATATCAATAATCTCAGATATGCAGATGACATCACACTTATGGCAGAAAGTGAAGAGGAACTAAAGAGTCTCTTGATGAACATGAAAGAAGGGATTGAAAAAAGCTGTCTTAAATCTCAACATTGAAAAAACTAATATCATGGCATCTGGTCCCATCACTTCATGGCAAATAGATGGGGAAACAATAGAAACAGTGACAGACTTTATTTTCTTGGGCTTCAAAATCATTGCACATGGTGACTGCAGTCACAAAATTAAAAGAAGGTTGCTCCTAAAAAAAAAAAAAAAAAAGGTTGCTCCTTGGAAGCAAAGGTATGACAAACCTAGATGGCACATTAAAATGCAGAGACATCACTTTGCTGACAAAGGTCTGTCTAGTCAAAGCTATGTTTTTTCTGGTGATCATGTATGGATGTTAGAACTGGACCATAAAGAAGACTGAACATCAAAGAACACAGATTTTGAGCTGTGGTGTTGGAGCAGACCCTTGGACTGCAAGGAGATCCATAAGGAAATCGGTCCTGAATATTCATTAGAAGGACTGCTGGTGAAGCTGAAGCTCCAATACTTTGGCCACCTAACGTGAAGAGCCGATTCAATGGAAAAGACCCTGATGCTGAGATTGAAGGCGGGAGAAGAAGGGGATAACAGAGAATGAGATGATTGAATAGCATCACTGACTTAATGGACATAAGTTTGAGTAAGCTCCAGGAGATGGTGAAGGACAGGGAAGCCTGTGTGCTGCAGTCCAAGGGGTCACATAGTGTTGGACTAAACTGGCTGAACAACAACAAAAAAACAATATATGATAATACAAATGATGATGATGATGACAATAATGAAAATAGTTAACACAGTAAATAAATAGTTATCACAATAGAAATAAATATGATATAAACTATTTATAAAACATTTTTAATAATTTCATATTGATTTACCACTGCTTAAATAGATAGTTACATTTAGAAGGCATAATTCTCTTAGGATTCAAAATGGCTGGAGTCAAATGATTCTTTTGAAAATAGCAGTTTGCATTCTTTCTGGAACTTTTTTTGCTGTGAAACACCAGGGTAATACGGGCAAAAATATACCCCTTACAGTTCTCTTGTCATTTTACAAACAGAATACTGTTGCTTACTTCCAAGTTTAATATGGATTACCAAAGTTGTAGTATATAGTTTGTCTGGTGAAACCCCTGCATTTCAGGTCACATCAGACTCCAGTTTGAAAAGTGCTTTTTATGTATCAAATACAGTCTGGCTTCCCAATAATTGCATCATATCCAAGTGAATAATACAGAAGCCATTACTCTTATTGAATTAGGCACTTGCTTTCTCAAATGTCTAGGCTGTAATGTTATGCCTGTCTGAGAATAATCACAATGAAATCTAAATCCAGTATTTAAAGTGTTTCCCTGACTCAGACCAAGCTATTTGTAGATGCTCACCAGCCTCAGCTGGAGAAGGAAATGGCAACCCACTCCAGCATTCTTGCCTGGAGAATCCCATGAACAGAGGAGCCTGGTGGGCTACAGTCCATGGGATCACAAAGAATCAGACATGACTGAGTCCACAGCTGCCACCAGCCACAGCAGCTGAAACTGGAACAGAAACTGTTTCAAAATTTTCCATTTCTTTTGCTTCTTATAATCTCCTAATTTCTCTTTCAATTCATACCCTCTGATTATTTTTTCTTTTCTTTCATTTTCTCCTTGCAGACTTTCTTATTTCATCAAGATATCAAAGACATTATGTAAATCTCAATTCTGTCAGTACAATGCCAGTTCTCTGAAATCTACAGTACACTGAATTTCTTCAACTGCCCTCTCCATTATAAGACTGCTGAGAAAAGAAAATTCAAGGAAATACTGTTTATGATTTACAAACCTAAGAAACAAACTAACAAACCTTAGGTTTGTTCTTTCCTGAGTTCCTTATATCTCTATATCAATACTCTCAGATAGAAAAATAATGTATGACATACAGATGATTTTAAATTTTCTGGTTTTTATATTTAAAAAATAAAAATTTTAAAGTTATTTAAATATTCTATTTAACTCAATATATGTGGAGTTTTGTCATTACAATATGGAGTTAATTTTCAAAATGTATTGAGATATTGAACCTCCCTGTTTTCATACTACATGTTTCAGTCTTTGAAACATAATATACTTTTAACCTTAACATCTCATCTCAATTTACACATGAAACTTTCAGTTTTAAAATAAAATATAATTCTGCCAAAAAATTAAAATTTATCAGAAATTAAATTTTACTTTTTTTGATTTACAAATGTAAGTTTTAGTTAAATGATGGTTTCTCAGTTTCAGTAGCCTCATTTCAGGTGCTCAGTGGCTTGGTGCACACATAGCTAGTGGCTTCCATGTTGCATGGCATGGCTATAGATGTTTTCATTTGAACCTCTTATGTCAAGAAGATATCTCTTGGATGGGATCTGTTTCATGAATGTGCTTCATGAATGTGCAGCCCCACAAGTCTCTCCATTTAGATGGGGCCTCTACTTAACTGGGAAAGAACCCGCCTGCAATGTGGGAGACCTGGGTTCTATCCCTGGGTTGGGAAGATCCCCTGGAGAAGAGAAAGGCTATCCACTCCAGTATATTGGCCTGGAGAATTCCATGGATTGTATAGTCTATGGGGTCGCAAAGAGTCAGACATGACTAAGCGACTTTCATTCACTCACTACTCAGTATAGGGCTCAGCTGTCATTGTACTGAAATTCATAATCAAAATCAGGTACCCTGAATAGTCATTTTTATACTGGACTCTGCAAATTATTTATCTGGCTTTATCTTCAGTCTGTATATGATGACCTTGCACTTTAACCAGTAATTAAATAGAACATCTACTATATAAAAAAGACATGTAAGTTTTATGCGAAAACTGGTTCAGTAAGCACTTAGTTCAGATGTCTGGGAAACAGAACTTAGAAATGTAAATTTCAAAGACGTTGACCTAAAACAGTGACTTTTTTTTAGAGTAGTTTAACAAATAAAGAAAAAACAATTCTTCAAGAAGGAGCTCTGCATTTAGGAGACAAGAAAGCTTAAAAGAAATTTAGTTCAATGAGAGTTCAATTTCATTCTCTCCCCCACTTTCCCACACTCTCTTTCTCTTTTCATCCTCTCATTTTTAAGTGACTTTTTTAAATCAGTAATGACTAGTTAAAATTTTTTTAAATTATTCTATTTTCTGTGTTTTCTTTAACTGTTTCTCTTTGCCTTTTCACAATTACTTAAATAATATTCTGGATTTTTATCTGAAAGAGCTTTATGAAATACTTACTTGCTAATCTATATGTTCATCAACAGCATTACTATTTTTTTTCAAATTTAGTTATTATTTGGTTTTTGTGAATTTCTGCAATGAAGGTTAAATACTCCCCAGAGCATTTGAAAAGGGTTTCTAGTTTCACAGTTTAACATCTCCAACAAGGTTATTGATTCATGTGTTAATATAAGCATTTTCCCATGTGAGTTTTACCTTATGGCATCACTGGTTATCAATATTTCTCAGTGTATTCATCTACCACTACTACAGGAAGTTTCTGATGCAAAACCAACTCATGCATACATATGAGCCATACAGATTCTTATGTTTATACAATTATTTAAAGAATTTAATTATATTTGTTATTTTATAACATCTTTATTAGATTTATTTTAACTGGAATTTTTTAAGTACCTCTTATTGTAATCACCTGCTTTCATTCATACAATGATAGGTTAAGTTATATTCAATAATAACAAAGTGTACCTAAAAATTACATGTGCCAAGAGATCCATTAAAAACTACAGTTGGAAATAAATTAATTAAATGAACTAGTTACACATAATCCTTCCTAGTATTACAACTTCTCAATTACTTGATCAATTATGGAATTGATTGGTTGGAAATTATAACATTGCTAATAGGAAAAAGTTATAGTTTATACTGGAATTCTGTAAACATAAACATATATATGAGAATATAAGATAGCAAAAATACAGTTTAGACCTCATGAATTTAAAAAATGATAAATAGCTGATTGAATTTTTTTTAATAAAATGTGGCAATGAATAGTGAAGGAAGGACTGGAAGGAAAAAGAGGCAAACAATGACTAGAATAAAAAATTTGATATAAACATTTTTATATACCATGAATTATTTAAAGTGTGTGTGCCTCATTTATTTTCCTCACAAAGTCCTCTGATGTAAGATTCATTTATGTTCTAATTCCATAAATTATTAGCTAGTAATAAAAAATTTAATTGACATAAAATTGCACAGACAGAAAATGGTACTAATGGCACTTTGAAAGAAAAAATTTAGATAATCGCTATTATTTTATAAATCCTTGGAGCCAAATAATTTTCAAAATTCTGAATTTGAATTTAAAAAGCAGTACTATTCCTATGCCAAGTATTTGTAGTTACAGTGACATACACAATAATACCTTGTTATTTAATACACTGTGTGCTCTGAGGCTACAAATATTTACACCCAATACATTCTGAAGGAGATCAGCTCTAGGATTTCTTTGGAGAGAATGATGCTGAAGCTAAAACTCCAGTACTTTGAACACCTCATGCGAAGAGTTGACTCATTGGAAAAGACTCTGATGCTGGGAGGGATTGGGGGCAGGAGGAGAAGGGGATGACCGAGGATGAGATGGCTGGATGGCATCACTGACTCGATGGACGTGAGTCTGAGTGAACTCCGAGAGTTGGTGCTGGACAGGGAGGCCTGGTGTGCTGCGATTCATGGGGTCTCAAAGAGTCGGGCATGACTGAGTAACTGAACTGAACTGAAAAATAAAGAATATGTCATATTTTTCCATACATTATATTTTGTCATCAAATAAATGTAAAAACAAATTAAACAGAATATTTTTAAAATTTTTGCAGTTTTAAATGCAATTAAGTGATAGTGGAAGTGTATCAGCAGTATTATGGCAAGATATAAGTTTTAATATATAATACAGCATCAATATACCCTGATAGATCAGGTTAAACTAAGGAAGTAAGTTAGGGCAGAGCAGATGCTACATACAGAATGCCAAAAACTGTATTTTCTTTACTATAATTTTAATTACCATATACAATCTTTAAAAATTCTATGTCAAAACTTCTACCTAATCAGTAGACATGTGGTGTAGGATATGGGGCCTAATTAAATTTAAAAGCTTTTGCATAGAAATGGAAACCATAAACAAAATGAAAATAAATGAGAGAAAATATTTTCAAATGAAGAAACAGACAAAAGATTAACATCCAAAATATACAAATAACTCAATAAAAAATAAGATCAAAAAATGGGTGGAAAATATAAATAGACATTTATTCAAAGAAGACATGCAGATGACTGACAAACACAAGAAAATATTCTCAAAATCACTAATTATTAGAGAAATGCAAATCAAAACTATAATGAGGTATCACCTCATATCATTCAGAATGGCCATCATCAAAAAAATTTGCAAACAATACAAGCTAAAGAGAGAGTGGAAAAAAAGAAACCTTCCTACACTGTTGGTGCATGCATGCTGTGTGTATACTGCATGCTAGGCTGCTTCAGTCATGTCCAACTCTTTGTGACCTTATAGACTATAATCTGACAAACCTGTCCACGGGACTCTCCAGGCAGGAATACTGGAGATGGTTGTCATGTCCTCCTTCAGGGCATAATACAGTCGCAGGGATTGAACACAGGTCTCTTATGTTTCCTCCATTAACAGGCAAGTTCTTTAAAACTAGTGCCACCTGGGAAGCACGCACAGTTAGTAGAAATGTAAATTGATATAATTGCTATAGAGAACAGTATCAGTTCAGTCACTCAGTAGTGTCTGAATCTTTGTGACCCCTTGAATCGCAGCACGCCAGGCATCCTTGTCCATCATGAATTCCTGGAGTTCACTCAGACTCACATCCATCGAATCAGGCATGCCATCCAGCCATCTCATCATCTGTCGTCCCCTTCCCTTCCTGCGCCCAATCCCTCCCAGCATCAGAGTATTTTCCAATGTGTCAACTCTTTGCATAAGGTGGCCAGAGTACTGGAGTTCCAGCTTTGGGTCATTCCTTCCAAAGAAATCCCAGGGCTGATCTCCTTTAGAATGGCCTGATTGGATCTCCTTGCAGTCCAAGGGACTCTCAAGAGTCTTCTCCAAGACCACAGTTCAAAAGCATCAATTCTTCATCACTCAGCTTTCTTCACAGTAAAACACTCACATCCATACATGACTACTGGAAAAACCATAGCCTTGACAAGATGGACCTTAGTCAGCAAAGCAATCTCTCTAATTTTCAATATGCTATCCAGGTTGGTCATAACTTTTCTTCCAAGGAGTAAGCGTCTTTTAATTTCATGGCTGCAGTCACCATCTGCAGTGATTTTTGAGCCCCATAAAACAAAGTCTGACACTGTTTCCACTGTTTTCCCATCTATTTACCATGAAGTGATGGGATCGGATGCCATGATCTTCGTTTTCTGAATGTTGAGCTTTAAGCCAACTTTTTCACCCTCCTCTTTCACTTTCTTCAAGAGGCTTTTTAGTTCCTCTTCACTTTCTGCCATAAGGGTGGTGTCATCTGCATATCTGAGGTTATTGATATTTCTCCCGGCAATCTTGATTCCAGCTTGTACTTCTTCCAGCCCAGAGTTTCTCATGATGTACTCTGTATAGAAGTTAAATAAGCAGGGTGACAATATACAGCCTTGATGTACTCCTTTTCCTATTTGGAACCAGTCTGTTGTTCCATGTCCAGTCCTCACTGTTGCTTCCTGACCTGCATACAGATTTCTCAAGAGGCAGATCAGGTGATCTGATATTCTCATCTCTTTCAGAATTTTCTACAGTTTATTGTGATACACACTGTCAAAGGCTTTGGCAAGGTCAATAAAGCAGAAATAGATGTTTTTCTGGAACTCTCTTGCTTTTTCCATGATCCAGCAGATGTTGGCAATTTGATCTCTGGTTGCTCTGCCTTATCTAAAAAAATGACAGAATGATCTCTGTTTTTTTCCCAAGGCAAACCATTCAGTAGCACAGTAATCCAAGTAAATGTCCCAACCAGTAATGGTGAAGAAGCTGAAGTTGAATGCTTCTATTAAGACCTATAAGACCATTTAGAACTAACACCCAAAACATGTCCTTTTCATTATAGGGGACTGGAATTCAAAAGTAGGAAGTCAAGAAACACCTGGAGTAACAGGCAAATTTGGCCTTGGAGTATGGAATAAAGCAAAGCAAAGACTAATAGAGTTTTGCCAAGAAAACGCACTGGTCATAGCAAACAACCTCTTCCAACAATGCAAGAGAAGACTCTACACATGGACATCACCAGATGGTCAACACTGAAATCAGATTGATTATATTCTTTGTGGTCAAAGATAGAAAAGCTCTATACAGTCAACAAAAACAAGACCAGGAGCTGTCTGTGGCTCAGATCATGAACTCCTTATTGCCAAATTCAGACTTAATTTAAGAAAGTAGGGAAAACCACTAGACCACTAGAGAACAGTATAGACATTCCTTATAAATGGAAAACAGAGCTACCATGTCACCCAGCAATCACATTCTTGAACAGAGAAAACTATAATTTGAAAGAATACATGCTCGCCATTGTTTAGTGCAACACTATTTGTAATAAACAGGACATTTAAGCAAACTAATGTCCATTGACAGTAATGGATAAATAAGATGTGGTACATATATACAATGGAATATTTCTTAATCATAAATAGGAATGTTGAATTTTAATCCAGCTTTTTCACTCTCTTCTTTCACCCTTATCAATAGTCTCTTTAATTCCTCTTCACTTTCTACCATTAGAGTGGTATTGTCTGCATAGCTGAGTTGCTGATATTTCTCCCAGAAATCTTGATTCCAGCTTGTAAGTCATCCAGCCCAGTGTTTTGCATGATGTACTCTGTATATACACCAGGGTTTCCCTGGTGGCTGAGCATATAAATAATCCACCCACAATCTGGAGACCTGGGTTTGATCCCTGGCTTGGGAAGATCCCCTGGAGAAGGGAACAGATTTGAGACTGGAGAATTCCGTGGAATGTATAGTCGAAGGTGTCGCAAAGATTCAGACACAACTGAATGACTTTTGCTTACTTATTTAATCTGCATATAAGATAAATAAACAAGATGACAATATCATGGCATCTGGTCCCATCACTTCATGGCAAACAGAAGGGGAAAAAGTGGAAACACTGACAGATTTTATTTTCTTGGGCTCCAAAACCACTGCAGATGGTTATTGCAGCCATGAAATTAAAAGACACTTACTCCTTGGAAGAAAAGTTATGACCAACCTAGATAGCATATTCAAAACAGAGACATTACTTTCCCGACTAAGGTCCATCTAGTCAAGGCTATGGTTTTTCCAGTAGTCATGTGCAGATGTGAGAGTTGGACTGTGAAGAAGGCTGAGCGCCGAAGAATTGATGCTTTTAAACTGCGGTGTTGGAGAAGACTCTTGAGAGTCTCTTGGACTGCAAGGAGATCCAACCAGTCCATTCTGAAGGAGATCAACCCTGGGATTTCTTTGGAAGGAATGATGCTAAAGCTGAAACTCCAGTACTTTGGCCACCTCATGTGAAGAGTTGACTCCTTGGGAAAGACTTTGATGTTGGAGGGATTGGGGGCAGGAGGAGAAGGGGACGCCAGAGGATGAGGTGGCTGGATGGCATCCCTGACTCGATGGACTTGAGTCTGAGTGAACTCTGGGAGTTGGTGCTGGACAGGGAGGCCTGGTGTGCTGCAATTCATGGGGTCGCAAAGAGTCGGACATGACTGAGTGACTGACTTGAACTGAACTTAACTGAAGCGTCTTTTATGTTCATGGGTGTAGTCACCATCTGCAGTGATTTTGGAGCCCAAAAAATAAAGTCTGACACTGTTTCCAGTCTTTCCCAATCTATTTCCCATGAAGTGACGGGACCAGATACCATGATCTTCGTTTTCTGAATTTTGAGGTTTAAGCCAACTTTTTCGCTCTTCTCTTTCACTTTCATTAAGAGGCTTTTTAGTTCCTCTTCGCTTTCTGCCATAAGGGTGGTGTCATCTGCATATCTGAGGTTATTGATATTTCTCCTGGCAATCTTGATTCCAGCTTGTGCTTCTTCCAGTCCAGCGTTTCTTATGATGTACTCTGCATAGAAGTTAAATAAGCAGGGTGACAATATACAGCCTTGATGTACTCCTTTTCCTATTTGGAACCAGTCTGCTGTCCCATGTCCAGTTCTAACTGTTGCTTCCTGACCTGCATACAGATTTCTCAAGAGGCAGGTCAGGTGGTCTGGTATTCCCATCTCTTTCAGAATTTTCCACAGTTTATTGTGATCCACACAGTCAAAGGCTTTGGCATAGTCAATAAAGCAGAAATAGATGTTTTTCTGGAACTCTCTTGCTTTTTCCATGATCCAGCAGATGTTGGCAATTTGATCTCTGGTTCCTCTGCCTTTTCTAAAACGAGATTGAACATCTGGAAGTTCACGGTTCACATATTGGTGAAGCCTGAATTGGAGAATTTTGAGCATTACTTTACTAGCATGTGAGATGAGTCCAATTGTGCGATAGTGCCGGGGTCCAGCCCCGGTGGATCCAGGGTGATTCAAAGGTGGGGACGGAGTCGGCTTCCTTGGAAAAATACATATTTAATCACAGAAATATAGAGAGATTATAAATGGATAGTGTAGTAGGAAAATTAGTGGAGAAAAGAGGCTGAATAACTTGGATTACATGGAATAGCATCCATGCTCCAGATGGGATTTCAGGCAAAAAAACGAGGAGCAAGAAAGAATGACATGGGGGAATCAGTCTTTCCAGAAACTGATCAGTTTTCTTTATTTTTGGGTTTGCTTATATACCTTTTGTTACACATAAGGATGAATACAGAGTCATGCAGGGGTCAGCAGTCCTGACCTTTATCAAAATCAGGTGCTTCACATAAATGTATTTTTTAAAAAAAGGTCTTAGGGATATTACATCATCTTCTGGCCATGAAATCTGCTGACATTTTATGATCCTTTCTTTCTGATAACAAAAAAACTTATTTTTTTCCAAGAGTGTTTTTTCTTAAACCAGGCACCACCCTCCAAATAAAGTTTCATTCCTATAGGGTGAGGGTGTAGTGAGTTACAATCAAGAAAGGAATTTATTTAACCCAAGGTTAACATGATTAATCTTAAAGGTAAATACTTATTTCTCCTATATGCTAGTTATATTCATTATAAGGGCAAGGAATATGGAGATTTAGCAGCAAACATCAGCCCAACAAATGAAAATCCTTTCACCAATGTTCCCCTTAAGATCGATTTAGTTTTAAGATAGTGATAAAGTTACATTTTACATAGCAGGGACACAGTGATTTATAACAAAGTACAGTGATCTATTACAAAAGAGAAAATTCATTAACTCAAAAAGTCTAGTATTGCTAACCTTAAAAACTACTATATTTCCTTTTCTATATTCCAAATACATTGATTAATATATTCCCAGGTGCCTAAGGATATGGAAGCCTCATGGCAATCATTGACTCAACAAGAAGAAAAAGCCCTATGCTAATTAAGACTCTCAAAATACTCCAAATCTCTCTGTGCTGTTCATGGTTAAGAGGTAGTAAACAATCATGTGTGTAGTGGCAGGAGTATGGATAATCCTGTCACACAAGCTAGTCTGTCAGCAGAGAGGTTTGACCTGAGACATCCTTGTCCCACCCAGAGCAGGGAATTAGCAGCAATTATTGGCACAACAAATGAAAAACCCTTCACCAATATAATTCCTAACCAACCCATTATACTAATAATTTCCAACTCCCCCAAAGAATTTGCCTTTAGTAAGTCTAAAACATCTCATGCCTCTCAGATTGGGAGGCTGTAAACAATCACATGTGGCCGGACAAACCTATACAGGTGGGCTAGATAAACTTCAGAGGAGTCCGTAAGCTGAAACACTCTTGTCACGCCCAGGAATTTTTATTGCCTTGGAGCTGCAAGTTAACTCCTTCTCCGAGAGAAATGCTTATGGGAGAGAGACCCCATAAAGTCAGAGGTGTAGGTGAGAGCATAAAACAGACTCTGGTTTTGGGGTAGATGCTCGGGAAAAGGGTGTTTCCTGAGGCTTGATCATGCCTTTGCGTATGCCAAGCCTCCTTCCTCATGACCTTTGCCATGGGCGGAGTTCCTCACGCTGGCCCCCTGGCATATCCCCCTTTTTTGTTTAATTTAATCAGGTGCAGGTCAGTTGAGAGCTTCTGAATGCTCTGCCGAAGAATCCTGACAATACAAGGAAGAATGATTAAAAGAAGCAAAATTAAAGCACCAACGGCAACATAACTGAAGACATTAGACAGAATGTTTTTTCCAGAAATAAAATTAGAGGTGTGGAAAAAGTCATTAGCAGCTCCTGCTGCAGTAAAATCCAATCGAGAATGTTCCAAGGTCTGTATCTGATTGTGAAGTTTCCCTAAGTCTAAATTAATATCTGAGCTATTCCAAACACCTAAAATATGATTTTTCAATATATTGGGCATTTGCACTTGTTCAGTCAATGAATTGCTGCCAAAGTAACAGTAACAGTAATAGTTGTTGTTATTAAAGCTGAATTCCCTAAAATTAGTAAGCCCACAAACCCTCTTGATCATCTTAAATCATAACAAGATGAGAGCATACATTGTTTACAAGACACTACATTAAGTCCACCTGTGTAATTCATATGAACATTAAGTTTTCCCTAATCGTTAACAAAGAGAAAAACATGAGAGGGTAGACAAGCTAAAATAGAATAAGTAAAATCATTTTCTGGTCAGAGTTTGTGCTGCAGCAGCTGTCAGTCCCACCGGGATCTCAATGCTTATCTTGCCTCTCCTGCCGGCAGGCAACAGGTTGCCGCCCTCTCTCCCTCACTGAAGCGGCTTCAGGCTCAGCAGTGCACTGGGCCCCAGCAGACAGGCTGGCCCCGCCCATGGCTCCCAGCTCGCGGCTGTTCCATGCTGCGGTGGCAGGTGCAGAAGAGTGCCCTTCGAAGCAATGGGGGAACCTGGTGCCTGGGGATCCAAATTGGTGAATCGGCATCCTGTGGAAAAATACAAGCACCCCCTTGACCGCCAGTTAATATTGGGTTGGGATCTTTTCATTGTTTGGAGAGGAGGTCCTTCCATTTTACTAATGGCTTTGCATTTGATTGCTTCAGGCACGGTAGTTTGAGCATTCTTTGGCATTGCCTTTCTTTGGGATTGGAGTGAAAACTGACCTTTTGCAGTCCTGTGACCACTGCTGAGTTTTCCAAATTTGCTGGCATATTGAGTGCAGCACTTTCACAGCATCATCTTTCAGGATTTGAAATAGCTCAACTGGAATTCCATCACCTCCACTAGCTTTGTTCTTAGTGATGCTTTCTAAGGCCCACTCACTTCACATTCCAGGATGTCTGGCTCTAGATGAGTGATCACACCATTGTGATTATCTGGGTCATGAAGATCTTTCTTGTACGGTTCTTCTGTGTATTCTTGCCACCTCTTTTTAATATCTTCTGCTTCTGTTAGGTCCAGACCATTTCTCTCCTTTATCGAACCCATCTTTGCATGAAATATTCCCTTGGTATTTCTAATTTTCTTGAAGAGATCTCTAGTCTTTCCCATTCTGTTCTTTTCCTCTATTTCTTTGCATTGATTGCTGAAGAAGGCTTTCTTATTTCTTCCTGCTTTTCTTTGGAACTCTGCTCATATGCTTATATCTTTCCTTTTCTCCTTTGCTTTTCACCTCTCTTCTTTTCACAGCTATTAGTAAGGCCTCTGCAGACAGCCATTTTGCTTTTTTGCATTTCTTTTCCATGGGGATGGTCTTGGTCCCTGTCTCCTGTACAATGTCGTGAGCCTCATTCCATAGTTCATCAGGAACTCTATCTATCAAATCTAGTCCCTTGAATCTATTTCTCACTTCCACTGTTTAATCATAAGGGATTTGATTTAGGTCATACCTGAATGGTCTAGCGGTTTTCCCTACTTTCTGGTGTGCTGCAATTTATGGGGTCTCAATGAGTCGGACATGACTGAGCAACTGAGCTGAACTGAATCTGAGTTGAAGCTATGATTTTTCCAGTAGTATTGTATGGATATGAGAGTTGGACCATAAAGAAGGTTGAGTGCTGAAAAACCAATGCTTTTGGACTGTGGTATGGAGAAGACTTGAGAGCCCCTTGGACTGCAAGGAGATCCAACCAGTCCATCCTAAATAAGATCAACCCTGAATATTTTTTGGAAGGACTGATGCTGAAACTGAAGCTTTAATACTTTGGACACCTAATGTGAAGAGCTGACCCATTGGAAAAGACCCTTTGGGAAATTGATGCTGGGAAATATTGAAGGCAGGAGAAGAAGGAATTTACAGAGGATGAGATACTTGAATAGCATCACCAAATCAATGGACACGAATTTGAGCAAACTCCATGACAGTGAAGGACACGGAAACCTGACATGCTATAGTTCATGGGGTCACAAAGAGTCAGACACAACTTAGCAACTAAAAAACAGCAACAAATAAAAAGGAATAAAATTATATCACTTGCTGGAATTATGGATGGGCCTCGTGATTTTTATACAGAGTTAAGTAAGTCAGAAAGAGAAAGACAAATATAGTATAATAATGCTTGTATGAGGAATCTATTAAAATGGTACAGATGAAGTTATTTGCAAAGCAGAAATAGAGTCACAAATGTAGAAAACAAACTTATGGTTACAAAGGGAAGGAAGAGGGGATGTGGGATGAATTGGGAGATTATGATTGACATATACACACTGCTATATATAAAATAGATAGCTGGTGAGAGCCTACTGTATAGAACAGGACACTCTACTCAGTTCTCTGTGGTGAACTAAATGGGAAGAAAATCTTAAAAAAAAAAAAAAACAGTTATATATATATAACTGTTTCACATTCCTGTACCACAGAAACTAAAATAACATTGTAAAGCAACTCTGATGCTGGGAGGGATTAGGGGCAGGAGAAGAAGGGGACGACAGAGGATAAGATGGCTGGACGACATCACTGACTCGATGGACATGAGTTTGAGTGAACTCTGGGAGTTGGTAATGGACAGGGAGGCCTGGCGTGCTGCAGTTCATGGGGTCGCAAAGAGTCGGACACGACTGAGCGACTGAACTGAACTGAAAGCAACTCTACTCCAATAAAAATTAAATTTTAAAAAGATTTCTTAAAATGCACACACACACACACACACACACACACACACACACAATGAGTTAGTAAGGAAATCATTTAAATCAGAGAATTTCCATGGATCCTCACAGCTTAAACTCTAGGATAACAGAATAAGAACAATGGAAATTGGCAGCAGAAACAACCCCCAGGATAAGAAGGTCCATATAATATGCTATGTAGACTTGTCACATACATGAAATTCTTTCACTTATATGTGTCTCTGTAAATAGAGTGGGTCAAGTGTATACTTAGAGATGGTATATCTTATTTATTTATTTTTCCCATATGTATAAGTTTCCTAAAATATCATTAATAGATTTAAAGCAAAGTAAGTCCTCTTAAGATTTGAACATATATTTAACACACAACTAAAAGCAATATAACTACAAGTTTAATAATTTTTATTCTCAATCTAATTGCCAGAAAGTGAAAAAAGATAATACCCAGAAAATAGGTAATTTTCATATTGCTAAATAAGTATACTGCTAAATAAGTATTTCTTTTGGGCATTTTAGCATTACAAATAAACTATCAAATAGCTGGGTAGGATAAGGATGTTTTATTATGCACTGAAAAGAAATACAAATATGAAAAATTATACTCAGAAAACATGAATAAAAAAGAATTGAAAACCACACAAATTCTTAACAATAGGATATTGGTAAATATATGATATGGCCATATCATTGAATATTATAACATCATCAACAATTTTAAAGAATATAAAAATTGCAGGTTGCAAAAGCAATTTCCATAATGAGGTTAAGAAGAAAAATGAAGATATAGGTGTATCTCCATGAATGAATCAGAAAAGAAACATTGCTGGGGGAAATGACTATCAAGATAAAGAATAAGGAATTTGAAACCTTTGCCTCAAACCATTCACAATAGTCAATTACAGTCATGAAAAATTTTTGATTAAAGAGAGTAGATTAAAACTTCTTCTAAAAGATATTTTTGGCACTGGACAAAATGAAATAACTATACTAGGCTAGCTTTCTCACAGAAGAATAATAAAATTTGAGCAAAATACATATTATAAAAATGTTTAAAATAGTGAAGACTCTGGAGAAAAATCAGGCGTGAATGATTTGATCACCATGGTCACTGAAAGAAAAGCAACACATGGAATGAGCTCTATTTTCACATCACTTTTTTCTCTAACAGCATTTTCTCTAAATCTTAGTGCAAAGGGAAAGAAAATTAAAGTGGAAAACAGCAATCATTCTGGGCTCAGAAAATAAAGATCTAAGTTTAGGGATTGTAAAGTAGCTAGTATTAAGGGACAAAATCCTGGAGAAGACTGAAATGCAGAGAAGTTCATACATGTGATATACATACAAATCACTCTAAGCTGTAAGTTCAGCATGTGCAGAGCAAGACTATAAAACAACAGGGAAAGTAAAATCTATGTAGGAAGCAAAAAAGAGCTGAATAGTAAGTTCAGCATTTGGGGGGCAAGAAAAATGTTGAAACTCTAACAAAGTGGCAGGGACTTTGTGAGTACACGACTTTTATTTGAAGCTTCGGAAAGGATGATTCCTAAAAGTGATGGCCAGACCCTAGAAAGGCTAAATTCAAATATTAAGCATTTTTAAGAAAAGATAAGCCATTTAATATCTCTCTTTCCAAGTTTTTTTTATTAATCCACAATATTCAAAATTCAAGGAAAATTTATGAGAATATCTTAAAAGTGAGAAAAATATGCAATTAATAGACCATTTCTACAAGTGATTTGAATACTGACATCTTGTAAGAATATTAAATAATCATCATATACTGGAATCATAATTGAGGATTTTAGATGATCTTTCAATAACTGATAAGTAGAAATAAAATCATTAAGAATGTACCAGATTTAAATAAGATTGTTCAAATTTATTTAATTTACTTATGCTGGTGCTGGTATAGTCCCTAGGTCATGTCCGACTCTTAACAACCCCATGGACTGTAGCCCGCCAGGCTTCCTTGTTTTTGGAATTTCCCAGGCAAGAATACTAGAGAGGGTTGCTATTCCCTTCTTCAGGGAATCATCCTGACTCAGGGATCAAACTCAAGTCCCCTGCTTGAGTGGATACTTTATTGCTGAGCTACCAGAGAAAACCCATTCTCTTATATAGAATACTTGAGCTTATCTGTGTTTCCAGGGGCACTTGGACCATTTACCAAAATAGAAATCACACAGTGCCATAAAACTATTAGCTACAAATTTCAAAGAATTAAACAACACAGTGTATATTCTTTTACCACACAATATAAATGAATAAAAGTTGCAGATTATGGCTAAAACTTCAGGCTTCCCTGGTGACTCAGATAGTTAAGAGCCTACCTGCAATGTGGAAAGCTGGGTTTGATACCTGGGTTTGGAATATATCCCGGAAGAGGGCATCTCATGAATCTTCTGCGTTGGCAGGCAGGTTGTTTCACCAGCCTAGTCGCCTAACTTTAATATTAGAACTTAAAAGTAGAAAGCAATGATAAAGGACAGTTAAGGACACTTGAATAAAATATTTTAATCTTCTCTTTTTCGGTAAGAACATGAACATATTACTTATTCATTTAACCTAAATATGCAGTATAAAAATTGAAGAGATTAAACAAAATTATGTTACAACTTCCAAAACAGTAGAAGTGTAAGCAATATATGTAATTAATCCCAAATAAAGCAAATATGAAAAAGAAAATATATGCAATGGCCAGGATAAACAAAATCTCAAAACTATAGGGATAGTTTCAAATATCTTAGGAATAACCCCTGAAAAGACAACTGGACAAAGCTCACTGGGTAAAGGATGGAGATTGTCAAATTTAATATAAAAATCAGCTATGTTCCAACTGATCATCTCAGGCAGAGAGTAAAATAATTTGAGTAAAAAAAATGAGATTATTTTAATATCTGACTCTACGTTCCATGATAAATCATTGGAAGTTTAAAAGACACATATACTAACAAAATTCTTCCAGACTCTCAATTTGAATCCATTTCTATTCAATGTGCCAATTCTAATTATCATTATTTTTGTTGTTCTTGTTGTTATTCATTGTAGTAGGACAAATTATCACAAAATTGTTTGCTCTTTGTTATAAGTGAGATGAAAGTCACTCAGTTGTGTCCAAGTCTTTGCAATCCCATGGACTATACAGTCCATGGAATTCTCCAAGCCCAAATACTGGAGTGGGTGGCTTTTCCTTTCACCAGGGGATCTTCCCAACTCAGGTATCAAACCCAGGTCTCCTGCATTGCAGGTGGATTGTTCACCAGCTGAACCACAAGGGAAGCCTTTGATATAATATCTCTGATCCATAAAGAATTTACTTGACATATATGAAGGCATAATATATAGTTTATTTGTTTAGAATAATTTTACTAAGCATCTATGTCATTCTTTAATGACAATATTATTCATATTAAGAAATATACCCTACCATTTCAAGTGGTAGAAGGGGAACTGAAGAACAAGATGCTATTAGTTGAACAGTCTCTCTATTCACTAAATTACTTCAGAAAGAAAAACAAAACAAAACAAAAACTCAGATTCATAAAAAACACAAATACATGTTTTATGTTTACATAATTTAACCTATTTTCATCTGTGGTTAGCTTCACAATACTTTAGAAATTGATGTGCAATAATTTATTTCAAAATATATGCTGAATGTATTTGGGTTAATTTAAATGTTGAAACATTTTAACTAAATTTCTCTTTTTTGCGGTTTAAGCATATACATAGCAACATTTATAAGCAAATTTAGAAAATTTGAAGTTAAAATTCTGTGTGTGATATAAGCACATATAAGATTTTAATATCTTCCCTTACTGATATAAAGTCTCAGTAGTACTTGCTTTAAAATCATTAGCTTCTATTGTGCAACTTTTTAAAAAAATTATTCTGAAATGTAGGTAAATTCAGAATCCCCTAGATTCCTAATATTATTCATTAATATTTCTTTAATAAAAGAATAAATTAAACTTACATCCAGCCTGAATGCATATTATAACTAGAGAGGTGAATATTTACATACTCACATGTGACTTTATATGAAATTCATGGAAATCATACATATGATAAAAATGTCCTATTTACAAGTTCTGACATTTTTATCATTAATTGGCTTCATTCATAATTTGCTCTTTCTTTCTATGCAATTGTTTTTCCTTGGATGAAATCCATATTTCCTGGAGGAAAAATTAGTAATACATGATCAAAATATAAAACTCTGATTTGCAGAAGCATTACCCACCAAAAAAGGCCTGGTGACTTTGTTTAGCATTATTGTGCCTTATTTTCCTCATATATAAAATAAGAAAACTCATATTCACTATTTCTAACAAAATATAATTCAGTTCAGTTCAGTTCAGTCGCTCAGTCGTGTCCGACTCTTTGCAACCCCATGAATCGCAGCACGCCAGGCATCCCTGTCCATCACCAACTCCCAGAGTTCACTCAGACTCAAGTCCATCGAGTCATGTAAATTAAATAAGCTGAGTGACAAAACACAGCCCTGACATACTCCCTTCCCAATTTGTAACCAGTCAGTTGTTCCATGTCCGGTTCCAACTGTTTCTTCTTGACCTGCATTCAGATTTTTCAGGAGACAGGTAAAGTGGCCAGGTATTCCCATCTCTTAAAGAATTTTCCACAGTTTGTTGTGATCCACACAGTCAAAGGCTTTGGCATAGTCAATAAAGCAGAAGTTTTTCTGGAACTTTCTTGCTTTTTCTATGATCCAACAGATGTTGGCAATTTGATCTCTGGTTCCTCTCCCTTTTCTAAATCCTTTTCTTAATCAGTTAGTTATTATGGGCAAATCAAGGAATGTTTCAAGGTTGTAAAGATCTTACCAGACCCACTCCCACAGTTTACATTTTAAGATGACAGGATTAGAACTAACAATAGAAAGATCTTAACAGACCTACTCCCACAATATATATTTTAAGATATCAGGCTTAGTGAGCAGTCCTTAAGAAGGAGAAACATGTCCTAAAACAGGATTTATTCTTGTTATATAAACTTAGTAAAGAGTTTAAGATGAGATGTTTTGTTGTGTAATCATCAGCTCTGGGATTAAAGAAAAGAGAAGAAAAGAAAAGTTCTAGTGACTAAGACTAAAGAATGTAGGGGAAAAAATGTTTGTCCTTTTCTCCTTTTCAGGACCCCAGACTTCCTAGCAACCTACCTAAGAATTAACTCTCTCACATGTTATATATAATGCTTAGCACAATCTGTTATGAATTAACAGCTAAGAAAATGTTAGCTATGAAGAACCAGTTATATCTCATTTTAAAAATAATTGTCTAGAATTCAAAAAAAATTAAATAGCAAAACAAGAACATATTTAAAAGGCATAAAAATAATATAAAATGTATTACAGTCTAAGTAAATTTATCAAGTTTCTTATTTTTTTAACAGAAGCTTTTATTTATTACACAGATACTCTCATTTACAAAAATCAAGGAACCTGGAATTATCTTCCAAATACACTATAGAAAAAGTTCCAATAATATGCAAAAATAACACTGGATCCTACAGCCTATCATATTACCAAAATAGAGTCATAGATGGAGTTTCTTAACTTCACTATATATAGAGAAAAAAGATTATAAATCATTGGTTAAATTCTGGGAAAACGGTTTGCATTCACTCAGTTCAATTCAATTCAGTCACTCAGTCGTGTCCGACTCTTTGCGACCGCATGAATCGCAGCATGCCAGGCCTCCCTGTCCAGCACCAACTGCCAGAGTTCACTCAGACTCAGTAATGCCATCGAGCCATCTCATCCTCTGTCGTCCCCTTATCCTTCTGCCCCCAATCCCTCCCAGCATCAGAGTCTTTCCCAATGAGTCAACACTGCTCATGAGGTGGCCAAAGTACTGGAGCTTTAGCTTTAGCATCATTCTTTCCAAAGAACACCCAGGACTGATCTCCTTCAGAATGGACTGGTTGGATCTCCTTGCAGTCCAAGGGACTCTCAAGAGTCTTCTCCAACACCACAGTTCAAAAGCATCAATTCTTCGGCTTTCAGCTTTCTTCACACTCCAACTCTCACATCCATACATGACCAGAGGGAAAACCATAGCCTTAACTAGACGGACCTTAGTCGGCAAACTAATGTCTCTGCTTTTGAAGTATATTCAAAAGAATATACTAGATTGGTCATAACTTTCCTCCCAAGGAGTAAGCGTCTTTTAATTTCATGGCTGCAATCACAGTCTGCAGTGATTTTGGAGCCCCCCCCAAAAAAAGTCTGACACTGTTTCCACTGTTTTCCCATCTATTTCCTATGTCGTGATGGGATCGGATGCCATGATCTTTGTTTTCTGAATGTTGAGCTTTAGGCCAACTTTTTCACTCTCCTCTTTCACTTTCATCAAGAGGCTTTTTAGTTCCTCTTCACTTTCTGCCTAAGGGTGGTGTCATCTGCATATCTGAGGTTATTGATATTTCTCCCGGCAATCTTGATTCCAGCTTGTGTTTCTTCCAGTCCAGCATTTCTCATAATGTACTCTGCATATAAGTTAAATAAGCAGGGTGACAATATACAACCTTGACATACTCCTTTTCCTATTTGGGACCAGTCTGTTGTTCCATGTCCAGTTCTAACTGTTGCTTCCTGACCTGCATACAGATTTCTCAAGAGGCAGGTCATGTGATCTGGTATACCCATCTCTCTCAGAATTTTCCAAAGTTTATTGTGATCCACACAGTCAAAGGCTTTGACATAGACAATAAAGCAGAAATATAATTTTTTCTGGAACTCTCTTGCTTTCTCCATGATCCAGGCGATGTTGGCAATTTGATCTCTGGTTCCTCTGCCTTTTCGAAAACCAGCTTGAACATCAGGAAGTTCACGGTTCACATATTGCTGAAGCCTGGCTTGGAGAATTTTGAGCATTACTTTACTAGCGTGTGAGATGAGTGCAAGTGTGTGGTAGTTTGAGCATTCTTTGGCATTGCCTTTCTTTGAGATTGGAGTGAAAACTGACCTTTTCCAGTCCTGTGGCCCCTGCTGAGTTTTCCAAATTTGCTGGCATATTGAGTGTAGCACTTTCACAGCATCATCTTTCAGGATTTGAAATAGCTCAACTGGAATTCCATCACCTCCACTAGCTTTGTTCATAGCGATGCTTTCCAGGGCCCGCTTGACTTCACATTCCAGGATGTCTGGCTCTAGATGAGTGATCACACTATCATGATTATCTGGGTCATGAAGATCTTTTTTGCACAGTTCTTCTGTGTATTCTTGCCACCTCTTCTTAATATCTTCTGCTTCTGTTAGGTCCAGACCATTTCTCTCCTTTATCGAGCCCATCTTTGCATGAAATATTCCCTTGGTATTTCTAATTTTCTGGAAGAGATCTCTAGTCTTTCCCATTCTGTTGTTTTCCTCTATTTCTTTGCATTGATCACTGAAGAAGGCTTATCTCTTCTTGCCATTCTCTGGAACTCTGCATTTATATGCTTATATCTTTCCTTTTCTCCTTTGCTTTTTGCCTCTCTAGTTTTCACAGCTATTTGTAACGCCTCCTCAGACAGCCATTTTCTTTTTTGCATTTCTTTTCCATGGGGATGGTCTTGATCCCTGTCTCCTGTACAATGTCATGAACCTCATTCCATAGTTCATCAGGCACTCTATCTATCAGATCTAGCCCCTTAAATCTGTTTCTCACTTCCACTGTATAATCATAAGGGATTTGATTTAGGTCATACCTGCATGGTCCAGCGGTTTTCCCTACTTTCTTTCATTTGAGTCTGAATTTGGCAATAAGGAGTTCATGATCTGAGCCACAGTCAGCTCCTGGTCTTGTTTTTGTTGACTGTATAGAGCTTCTCCATATTTGGTTGCAAAGAATATAATGAATCTGATTTCGCTGTCGACCATCTGGTGATGTCCATGTGTAGCGTCTTCTCCTGTGTTGTTGGAAGAGGGTGTTTGCTATGACCAGTGCATTTTCTTGGCAAAACTCTATTAGTCTTTGCCCTGCTTCATTCCGTGTTCCAGCGCCAAATTTGCCTGTTACTCCAGGTGTTTCTTGACTTCCTAGTTTTGCATTCCAGTCCCCTATAATGAAAAGGACATCTTTTGGGGGTGTTATTTCTAAAAGGTCTTGTAAGTCTTCATAAAACTGTTCAACTTCAGCTTCTTCAGCATTATTGGTTGGGGCATAGAACTGGATAACTGTGATATTCAATGGTTTGCCTTGGAGACGAACAGAGATCATTCCGCCATTTTTGAGATTGCATCCAAGTACTGCATTTTGGACTCTTTTGTTGACCATGATGGCTACTCCATTTCTTCTGAGGGATTCCTGCCCGCAGTAGTAGATATAATAGTCATCTGAGTTAAATTCATCCATTCCAGTCCATTTTAGTTCTCTGATTCCTAGAATGTCAATGTTCACTCTTGCCATCACTTGTTTGACCACTTCCAATTTGCCTTGATTCATGGACCTGACATTCCAGGTTCCTATGCAATACTGCTCTTTACAGCATTGGACCTTGCTTCTATCACCAGTTACATCCACAACAGGGTATTGTTTTTGCTTTGGCTCCATCCCTCCATTCTTTCTCAAGTTATGTCTCCACTGACCTCCAATAGCATATTGGGCACCTACTGACCTGGGTTGTTCCTCTTTTAATATCCTATCATTTTGCCTTTTCCTACTGTTCATGGGGTTCTCAAGGAAAGAATACTGAAGTGGGTTGCCATTCCTTTCTCCAGTGGACCACATTCTGTCAGACCTCTCCACCATGACCCACCCATCTTGACTTACCCTGCAGGCATGGCTTAGTTTCATTCAGTTAGACAAGTCTGTGGTCCTAGTGTGATTAGATTGACTAGTTTTCTGTGAGTATGGTTTTAGTGTGTCTGCCTTCTGATGCCCTCTTGCAACACCTACCATCTTACTTGGGTTTCTCCTACCTTGAGTGTGGGGTATCTCTTCATGGCTGCTCCAGCAGAGCACAGCCGCTGCTCCTTACCTTGGACGAGGGGTATCTCCTTACCACCGCCCTTGCTGACCTTCAACGTGGGATAGCTCCTCTAGGCCCTCTTATGCCCGTGCAGCCACCACTTCTCAGGTTGCTCCTCCCGGCCACCGCCCCTGACCTCAGACGCAGGGTGTTTCCTCCAGGCGACCACTGACCTCAGACTTGGGTAGCTCCTCTCGGCAGCTCCTGCGCCGTCACAGCCTGGCATTCTCAGCCGCTGCCCCTGACCTCAGACTTTGGGTAGCTTCTCTCGGCTGTGCTTAGTGCGCTGGGTCACAGCCGCCTGCACTAGAAAGTGTAATCACTGCGTCTTGAAGGTCACATCTTTCCTCTTCTACTTTCTTTTTCTTTGTCAACAGGTAATAAATTTAGTGCCTATTTTTCTGGGAAGCTCTGGTGCCTAGCTGTCTTTATTTGCTCCCTGACCTCATGTAATATTATTATTTGCTTTGCTATTTCATATTGCATTAAATTACATACATAATATTGCTTTAGAGGGTATAATGTAAATTTCCCTACAAATCATTGAGCATTGCATGATTCTAATAAACATTTGGTTCTATTCCCTTTCATACTATTCTTCTTCTTAATACTTTTATATCCAATTGTATTTTATATTAAAACTACTTTAGCATTTAGAACTTGTAAACTTGTCAAGTTTATCAGACTCATGAAAGGATGGACAATTTGGTAAAACATAAACTGTGTAAAGTAAATGAAAGTGTTAGTCATGCTGTCCTGTCCCACTCTTTGTGACCCATGGACTGTAGCCCACCAGGCTCCTCTGTCCAGGGAATTCTCCAGGCAAGAATCCTGGAGTGGAAAACCATTTCATTCTCCAGGGGATCTTCGAACCCAAGGATGGAAGTTGGGTATCCTGCATTGCAGGCAAATTCTTTACTTTTTGAGGCACCAAGGAATCCCTTGGGTAAAGTGGCTGTAATTTGTATCAGGATCCAGAAGTTGAATTTTGTGTCTGGGAATAGGTTTCAGGAAATGCTAGGTAAAGTCTCAAAATATTCACTGATAATGAAGTGATAGTCATTCAGTCATGTCTGACTCTTTGTGAACCCATGGAATGTAGCCTGCCAGGCTCCTCTGTCCGTGGGCAAGAATACTAGAGTGGGTTTCCATTTCCTCTCAAGGGTATCTTCCCAATGCAGTGACTGAACCCGGGTCTTCTGCATTGCAGGCAGAATCTTTACCTATTGAGAAACCAGAGAAACTTCACTGATAGTTGTATAAGTGTACATTTAGAAGACAATCCCATCCAGAAAACGAGTTTAGGACAAGACCCAGAATCTCAAGGCAAATAAGAACAGACATAGGCCAGTGTTCAACAAGCAACCTGGGTTTCAGTCAGGAATTCTGTTATGTAATGAAATTATAGTGCTAAGCAGAAAGTTGTGTTAGAAACCATATTCTATGGAATGTTCAACATGGTAGGCAGGAGTTGACACTGTAAGCACAGAGTTGCACAGTTACATTAAATAAAGGTTGCCCAGTTATGTTACATTAAATAGAGGCTTATGACAATAATAATTCCATGCAGAATAATTGTGTATTAAAGTCTGTAAATTTATGCAGTGTAAGAGTTTTGTTGAATGGGAAAATGACCATGAATAACTCACAGAGCAAACCTAGAGGAGAAACAGCTGAAATCATAGTGCTAGGATTGTGCTCATCAATTCATCATCTTTTCCACAATAAATGGCCCAGTAATTAGTTAAAAATCATAAGCAAATAAATAGTAATTCATTCCACAACATCAACTATCAAAATACTCAGTCTTTGATTCTTTTAACAGTAGGGCAATGGGAATAATTCTTTACTGACTTTTTTGTTTTTTGTATTTTAGGAGCAGAGAATAGTTTTTTCACAAGTGTTTTATCACATGACATTTGCATTTATTTGGGGCTTTAAATATTTTTTTTTTTTTTTACTGTTCTTATGGGAATAATTTTTTTTTAATTTCCTGTAATAAAAATGAGGACTTCTTACTTAATACTTCCAAAGTTGTAAATATTTTCCTTTTTGATTTAATACTGAATTTTGTTCTTTCCTCATTGATTGAAATCTTTCAAAGGCAAGCTGTATTAACCATTTTGGGTTACTAAACTCTTTGACTTTTTAGTATTCATCGCTGATAGTTCAGTTAGTAAAGAATCTGCCTGCAATGCAAGAGACCTTGGTTCAATTCTTGAGTCTAGAAGATCTGCTGGAGAAGGGATAGATTACCCACTCCAATATTCTGACATGGAGAATTCCATGACAGTATAGAGCATGGGGTTGCAAAGAGTTGGACATGACTGAGTGACTTTCACACACATATGCAATGTACATTATGTGAAACACTGGCCTGAATGACTCACAAGCTGGAATCAAGACTGCCAGGAAAAATTTAAACATCAGATATGCAGATGATATCAATCTAATGGCAGAGAGTAAAGAGGAACTAAAGAGCCTCTTGATGGAAAGAGGAGAGTGAGAAAGCTGGCTTATAACTCAATATGCAAAATACTAAGATCATGATATCTGGTCCCATCACTTTATGGCAAATAGATGTGGAAAAGTGGAAACTGTCAGATTTTATTTTCTTGGCCTCCAAAATCACTGCAGACAGTAACTGCAGCTATGAAATTAAAAGAGACTTGCTCTTTGGAAGAAAACCTATGACAAACCTAGACAGCATATTAAAAATGAGAGACATCATTTTGCCAACAAGGTCTGTAGAGTCAAAGCTATGATTTAACCAGTAGTCATGTGCAGATGTGAGAGCTGGACCATAAAGAAGGCTGAGCACTGAAGAATTGATGCTTTTGAGTTGGGGTGCTGGAGAAGACTCTTGAGAGTCCCTTGCACTGCAAGGAGATCCAACCAGTCCATCCTAAAGAAATCAATCCAGAATATTCACTGAAGGGCTGATGTTGAAGCTGAAGCTCCAATACTTTCGCCACCTGATGAGAAAAGCTGACACATTGAAAAAGATCCTGATGCTGGGAAAAGATTGAGGGCAAACGAAGCAGGCAACAGAAGATGAGCTGGTTGGATGGCATCATCAATTCAATGGACATGAGTTTGAGCAAACTTTGGGAGATAGTGAAGGACAGAGAAGTCTGGTATGCTGCAATTCATGGGGTCACAGAGTCAGACATGACTTAGTGACTGAATAGCAACAACATTCTACTAGAAAAACAGAATGCATACATTGACTTACATTTACAGTACCATCCATCAATTCCATGGGATAAACTTCAGTTTGAGAGTTTTTGTGTTCACTGGTTTTTACTCGTATTGCTGAGGGGAAAGAAGGCATTTTAAAGTTTAGAACTTTTTTTTTAAAAATAAATTTAAACTCAATTCTAAGGTACACCATAATTTGTTTTCCTGAGAGTTGTCATTTAAGCTGCTGAAGCTGAAGCTAAAATCCTTTGGGCACCTGATCCAAAGAGCCAATTCATTGGAAAAGAAGCTGATGCTGGGAAAGACTGAAGGCAAAAGGAGAAGGGGTCAGAAGAGGATGAGATGGTGGAATAGCAACACCGACTCAACAGACTTGAATTTGAGCAAACTCCGGGAGATACTGGAGGACAGAAGAGGCTGGTGTGCTGCATGACATGTAGTTGCAAAAAACTGGATACAAATTGCCAACATCTGCTGGATCATGGAAAAATCAAGAGAGTTCCAGAAAAACATCTATTTCTGCTTTATTGACTATGTCAAAGCCTTTGACTGTGCAGATCACAATAAATTGTGGAAAATTCTGAGAGAGATGGGAATACCAGACCACCTAACCTGCCTCTTAAGAAATCTGTATGCAGGTCAGGAAGCAACAGTTAGAACTGGACATGGAACAACAGACTGGTTCCAAATAGGAAAAGGAGGACGTCAAGGCTGTATATTGTCACCCTGCTTATTTAACTTCTATGCAGAGTACATCATGAGAAACGCTGGACTGGAAGAAACACAAGCTGGAAGCAAGATAGCCAGGAGAAATATCAATAACCTCAGATATGCAGATAACACTAGCCTTACAGCAGAAAGTGAAGAGGAACTAAAAAGCCTCTTGATGAAAGTGGAAGAGGAGAGTGAAAAAGTTGGCTTGAAGCTCAACATTCAGAAAACGAAGATCATGGCGTCTGGTCCCATCACTTCATGGCAAATAGAAGGGGAAACAGTGGAAACAGTGTCAGACTTTACTTTTTTGGGCTCCAAAATCACTGCAGACTGTGATTGCAGCCATGAAATTAAAAGACGCTTACTCCTTGGAAGGAAAGTTATGACCAACCTAGGTAGTATATTCAAAAGCAGAGACATTACTTTGCCGACTAAGGTCCGTCTAGTCAAGGCTATGGTTTTTCCTGTGGTCATGTATGGATGTGAGAATTGGACCGTGAAGAAGGCTGAGCACAGAAGAATTGATGCTTTTGAACTGTGATGCTGGAGAAGACTCTTGAGAGTCCCTTGGACTGCAAGGAGATCCAACCAGTCCATTCTGAAGGAGATCAACGCTAGGATTGCTTTGGAAGGAATGATGCTAAAGCTGAAACTCCAGTATTTTGGCCAGCTCATGCGAAGAGTTGACTCATTGGAAAAGACTTTGATGCTGGTAGGGATTGGGGCAGGAGGAGAAGGGGACGACCGAAGATGAGATTGCTGAATGGCATCATGGACTCGGTGAACGTGAGTCTGAGTGAACTCCAGGAGATGGTGATGGACAGGGAGGCCTGGCGTGCTGCGATTCATGAGGTAGCAAAGAGTCGGACACGACTGAGTGACTGAATTGAACTGAGCTCAAAGCAACTGAACAACAATAACAAAAATAACTTAAGTGGACCCATTTAGTTATAGAAATGTAAAAATACATTCATTCAAAATTCTTGAGGGGGACTTGGATATATAGAAAAATCTCAAAACAGAAATGATGTATTGCTGTGTAACATAAATTGGCTGTATTAGGTTTCATAATTCTATTTCTGCAGTTAGTGTTCTCTTACAATAATCTTTTAGATAGTGAATCCATCATAATATTCTGGGCATGTATTTGTATTTCAGACAGGTTTGGCTTTTCATGACTGTATGACCTGTGTAGTAGAGTCACATGATTAAATAGACCCTATACTTGATTTAATGTTCTGTGGTAACTCTCTTGCAACTGTTAACAATTTTTAAATAACAAAATCTATATTTGCACTTAGGAAAAAATATATAATAATTTCTGATTTTATTTATATATTTTAGGCATATCTATCTTGGACCTTAGTCATGAATATTTATAAAATTATCTTTGTAGATTTAAGTGAACATTTACGGTTATGTGCTACTCCTTGACATAAGCTTAAAATATTGGTATAAGCATCCATCCATACCCAATTGGAATTTCACTGTCTGAAAGGAAAGAAATAATTATCCTATCAATTCTAAAGAACACATCTATAAAAACAGGCAGAAACATAGAGTTTTGGCATCAAAAGGCTATAAAATGTGAGTACTTAAAAGATGAAATTTGGTGAGGAATAAAATGAGGACTGGAGAAGGAAATGGCAATCCATTCCAGTATTTTTGCCTGAGAATCCCATGGGCAGAGGAGCCTGGCAGGCTACTGTCCATGGGGTAACAAGAGTTCAACACAACTTAGACACTAAACCACCACGAAAATGAGAATAGTCTGCCAATCTAAGCCTAAGCTGAGATAGATGGGTGTTGAACTGCTAACTTATCAGTGCTCCTCAAGTTAAGTGTCCCTGACAAAGAAACAAGAAGATCCTGTGTCTGGTGACTACAAGCATTATCTTAGATATGGTAGCCTTGAGAATGTATTGTTCGGATCTCCTTCTGTGGGGAGCATTGCTGACTGAGTCATATTCTTGCTTTTGTGAGTCTATGAGCACGTCCGTGCTGAGGACTTGCTTTCTTCTGACTACTTCCAGCCCATATCTGAGCATACCAGGATACTCACTCAGGCCTATTCCTGCCTCCCCGTTACTGAAGCAGGACTCCTCCAACAAATAACATAGGCTAAGGAACTCTCAATCAAATTGGCTTAACCTTTCTTAGAACTGTGCTGCAGTCTGATTTTCCCCCCAATCTTCCTACTATCCCTTTATCCTCTATAAGTGTCAAGTCTCCACTGGACTGTGTAGACTCACTCCATCTTCTTCAATTTCTTCCTCTCTATTCTTCAGTAGTATTTTCCCTTTTAAATTTACTCAAGGTTTATTCCTATGTTAGTAGTTGCTCCTCTGAACTAGTTAGCTATTGAAGTCCAGAGTATTTGTACTCAAAGGCCAAGCTTGCCTGTTACTCTATGTATCTCTTGACTTCCTATGTTCACATTCCAGTCCTCTATGATGAAGAATACACCCTTTTTTTGGTGTTAGTTCTAGAAGGTCTTGTATATCTTTAAAGAACTGGTCAACTTCAGCCACTTCAGCATCAGTGGTTGGGGCATAGACTTGGATTACTGTGATGCTGAATGGTTTACCTTGGAAACTAATGAGATTAACCTGTTGCTTTTGAGACTACACCCAAGGACTGCAGAAACTTGAAAAAACTCTGGGAGATAGTGGAGGGCAGAGAAGCCTTGAATACTGCAGTCCATGGGGTTGCAAAGTGTTGGACATGACAGCGACTGAACACCTTCCCATGAGGTTCTCCAGGCAAGAATACTGGAGTGGGTTGCCATTTCCTTTTCCAATGGACCACATTTTGTTAGAACTCTTCACTGTGACCCATTGCTGTGGATGGCCCTACCTGGCATAGCTCATCACTTCATTGAATTATGCAAGTTCCTTCACCATAATCAGACTATTATCCATGAAGGGGAAAGCAAGCATTATCCTATCATCAAAGCAAGACAAAGACACTACAATAAAACTACAGGTCAGCACCCTTGATTAATATTGAAGAAAAAAGCCTCAACTAAATACTAGCATGTCAAATGAAGCACAATGTTAAAAGGACATATACTATGACCATGTGGTATTTATCTCTGGAAATTAAGCATGATTGAGTATATAAAAATTCATCAAAGTAAAACATCACATTAATAGAATTGAGGAAAAAATTGCAATCTTCTCAATTGTTTCAGAAAAACATTTGACAGAATTCAATATCCTTTCATGAAGTAAAAACAACTTTGACAAAACTAATAGCATGTATGAAAAACTTTCATCTTAGTATTCAGTCATGAAAGATAATGCTTTTCTTCCAAAATTAGAAATGTAACAAAGGTGCTCTCTCTTTCATCATTTTGAATCACTATAACTCTGGTCATTCTAGCCATGGCATTTAGTCAAGAAAATAATATAAAAACACTCCACATTGGAAACGAAGGGATAAAATTATTTCATATAAAGTTACAAGATCTTCTATTTAGAAAACTCTAAGGATGCCGCAAAAAAAACTGTTAGAACTAAAAAAAAAAAAAAAAAAAATCAGCAAATTTTTCAGAACACAAGACCAGTACATAAATATCAGCTATGTTCTATAGACTGCTAATGAACAATGTAAAAAAAAAAAAAAAAAAGGTAAATTAATTCAATTTGCGATAAAAATCAAATAAAATACTTAGAATTTAATCTAGCCAAGGAGTTGAAAGATTTTTAAAGATTTGTAAACTGAATTTTGTAAAACTGAAAATTTGTAAAGCTGAAAATTGTAAAAATTGCTGAAAAAATTAAAGAAGACATAAAATGACGGAAAGACATCAAGTTCACAGACTGGAAAAGATTCAATGGAATCCCTATAAAAATCCTAATTAAAGTTTTGGCAGAAATAGAAATTCATCTTAAAATTCATCTGGAATTTCAAGGGTCTCCAAATAGCAAAAACGGTTATGTAAACAGATAAAGTTGGAGGATCATATACTAAAGAGAATAAAACAAATATAGTAAATATTGAAAAATAAACTAAATAAATTAGAGTTAATTCTATATATTTGTTATTACATAATTAAAACATTTTTAAAAAATCAAAATCATTATGATATAAAAATAAATTCCAAGAATGTTGCAATTCAGGGGATGGGATGGGATGGTTGAAAGATTCCAGGAGAAAAGTGAAAATGTTTCAGAGTCCTGAATTATCGATAAATATTTGTAAAATTATAAGTGAAAATTTTTCACTACAGAATTTTAGAATCCTTTGTCTTTGTGTTAATCCTGTTCTTGCAGAGACGTATATTTGTGTTTGTCATATACTGCATTGTAAGCACCTGTACTTTATTGTTAGGGCAATTTATCATAGGGAATGTAGAATAAGATAAATCAGGCAACAGACCAATCTGCTCTTTTGTCCTTGAGCTAGAGAAATGGCTGAAATGAATAATGGAGTGAAGAAGGACTAACTTGACTTGTATATGCTAGATTGTTATTGTACCTAGTATGCTAGTTTTTTATGTATGAAATGTATCAGAACTTCTAAAATGTGTTATTAAAAATTGTTCTGTAAGGTATTCTTAGGCCACAAAGCAAGACAACAAATCAATGAACAAAGAAGAATTTTAAGAAATGGAATTGAGATTCCAAAACAAGAAATAAAAAAGATATTTCTCTTTCTTTGAACTCTGAGGGGTGTTTTGGGATCCTGGATACAGAGATGTGTGAAAAAATTTCATTGCTTTTGTATAAATTGGCCTTGTCATTGCTGTGTGTCAGGAGGCATATAGAAATAAGATTCTTACCATGACTAGAAAATATGCCATGAGTCACATATATCAAACACCTTCATTTTCTATCTTATTTTTTCCTTCCATTTTTAATATTTCAGTAAATTCCCAGGAAAGTTATAGCCTTGTCAGTGTTATATTTTGTTATTGTTGTTTCATGCTCATGGAGAAGTAGCAATATATTTGCCTAAAGCTTCCTCAGTGTGAAAAATGGCATATACTCTTCAGATCTGGTGAAATATTCATTTATTTCAAATTGGAATAACCGTGAGTATTTCTCAATTCGTTGCTTTTTACTTTTTAATTATATTTTCAATTATTTTCTTGTTTATCTTCCTACCTGATTATTATGACTGAGATTAGGGACAGGGTCTGCTTGATTTGGACCAATATAGTTGTCTATATCTTTCCTAACTTTCAAATTTTCTGGCATACCTATAAAAGATCAAATATGTTTTCTTAATAAATACATTTATATAGTTGAGAAAATGGCACACACAGTAGATATTTTCAGTGGCCACAGGACTGGAAAAGGTCAGTTTTCATTCCAATCCCAAAGAAAGGCAATGCAAAAGAATGCTCAAACTACCTCACAATTGCACTCATCTCACATGCTAGTAAAGTAATGCTCAAAATTCTGCAAGCCAGGCTTCACCAATACGTGAACCGTGAACTCCCTGATGTTCAAGCTGGCTTTAGAAAAGGCAGAGGAACCAGAGATCAAATTGCCAACATCCACTGGATCATGGAAAAAGCAATAGAGTTCCAGAAAAACATCTATTTCTGCTTTATTGACTGCCAAAACCTTTGACTATGTGGATCACCATCAACTGTGGAAAATTCTGAAAGAGATGGGAATACCAGACCACCTAACCTGCCTCTTGAGAAATCTGTATGCAGTTCAGGAAGCAACAGTTAGAACTGGACATGGAACAACAGACTGGTTCAGATAGGAAAAGGAGTACATCAAGGCTGTATATTGTCACCCTGCTTATTTAACTTCTATGCAGAGTACATCATGAGAAATGCTGGACTGGAAGAAACACAAGCTGGAATCAAGATTGCCGGGAGAAATATCAATAACCTCAGATAGGCAGATGACACCACCCTTATGGCAGAAAGAGAAGAGGATCTAAAGAGCCTCTTGAAAGTGAAGGAGGAGAGTGAAAAAGTTGGCTTAAAGCTCAACATTCAGTAAACAACGATCATGGCGTCTGGTCCCATCACTTCATAGGAAATAGATGGGGAAACAGTAGAAACATTGTCAGACTTTATTTTTGGGGGTTTCAAAATTACTGCAGATGGTGACTGCAGCCATGAAATTAAAAGACGCTTACTTCTTAGAAGAAAAGTTATGACCAATCTAGATAGTATATTCAAAAGCAGAGACATTGCTTTGCCGACTAAGATCCGTCTAGACAAAGCTATGGTTTTTCCTGTGGTCATGTATGGATGTGAGAGTTGGACTGTGAAGAGGGCTGAGCACAGAAGAATTGATGCTTTTGAACTGTGATGCTGGAGAAGACTCTTGAGAGTCCCTTGGACTGCAAGGAGTTCCAACCAGTCCATTCTGAAGGAGATCAACCCTGAGATTTCTTTGGAAGGAATGATGCTAAAGCTGAAACTCCAGTACTTTGGCCACCTCATGCCAAGAGCTGACTCATTGGAAAAGACTCTGATGCTGGGAGGGATTGGGGGCAGGAGGAGAAGGGGACGACAGAGGATGAGATGGCTGGATGGCATCACGGGCTCCATGGACGTGAGTCTGAGTGAACTCTGGGAGATGGTGATGGACAGGGAGGCCTGGTGTGCTGCGATTCATGGCGTCGCAAAGAGTCGGACAAGACTGAGTGACTGAACTAAACTGAACTAAGAAAATATAGTGCATCATGCTTTTTCAGGACACATACAGATAGAAGAGCATCACAGAACACTCTAAGAAACACATAAGCATTTAGCAATGTGTTCACAGAACACTTGAAGAAAACACATAAGAATTTAATAAAGATAGATGTAAAACTTTTGAAAAAGGTCTCCAATCCCTGGCTTTTAAATTTTTAAGCCACATAGAGGAAGACCAGCACTGTCAAATGACATGATAAGGGATTGGCAGGACACTGTCCAGCAATGTTGTTCACTTGTATAACTTTCATGATATAGAAGAATATCAACATCATAAGGGATGTTATCAAAGAGACAGTTTCATAGTCTGTGTCTGCAAAGATAGAATATAGTGGAAAAACAGCCTTGTGTCTTCTTTTATTATTTATATTTCAGGGAGTATCTGCTATTCCCCTGATTCATTAGGTGACTAATATCTCAGCCTTTAGATTGCAGTTATATAGTATTGTGGATTGCTAATTTCCTTTATGAAAAGTCACCACACAGGACATAAATTTTTGACCATTGACTTTTATCTCTAAGATATTTATAAGCATTTTAATACAGAATTTGGAAACAATGTGATCTTTCCTTTGCCACAAATTTATGTAAGAATCTAATAATTCCCTTGTAGCAAACCAAGTAATTATCTCTGGGAAAGTGTTAGGGAAATGAAATCTTGTTATGTTTATTATAGGAGGGATAATGACGTATGATCCAGTTAAACTAAAAATACTCCTGAAAAAAACTGATAAAGGAGTCTACCATTAAAGTGAAAGAACTACTATTCACCAAAAGAAATGAGAAAATCCTTCTCAGAAACACCATGGCTTCAATAGTACCAAAAAATCAATTTTATTAGTCTTTATTGATTGTTAGCTTTTCAAAAAGTGCCTTTCAAAGTAAATTAGAATGATGATTCTAAATCTTTCAAGTGCATATTTAGCACAAGAAGATATTATCAAACTACAGCTTTTGATTCAGTGTATATGGATGGGGACTTTAATGCTACATTTATAGCACTCTCCCAGATCATACAATGTTACTGGTAGTTGAATCACATAGGCACAATAAAGAGAGAAAAGTGATGATGCATATTCCTAAACTTATTCGTATATCATGTTTATTATGAAACTTAAAAATGACCTTTATGATAGCAACACACTGTGAGGTTTAAATTTTAAGTAGCAATAATACCTATGGCAACAGAACACAGAAGATGGAATAGAGAAATGAAGCTACATTGTTGGAGTCCAAAAGACTGTCTATACATCTGCGTCTCATTTGCTGTCTCTTTTGAATACAGGGTTATCATTACCATCTTTCTAAATTCCATATATATGTGTTAGTATACTCTATTGGTGGTTTTCATTCTGGCTTACTTCACTCTGTATAATAGGCTCCAGTTTCATCCACATCATTAGAACTGATTCACATGTATTCTTTTTAATGGCTGAGTAATACTCCATTGTGTATATGTACCACAGCTTTCTTATCCATTCATCTGCTGATGGACATCAAGGTTGTTTCCATGCCCTGGCTATTCTAAACAGTGATGTGATGAACATCGGGGTACACGTGTCTCATTCCATTCTGGTTTCCTCAGTGTGTATGCCCAGCAGTGGGATTGCTGGGTCATGAGGCAGTTCTATTTCCAGTTTTTTAAGGAATCTCTACACTGTTCTCCGTAGTGGCTGTACTAGTTTGCACTCCCACCAACAGTGTAAGAGGGTTCCCTTTTCTCCACACCCTTTCCAGCATTTATTGCTTGTAGACTTTTGGATCACAGCCATTCTGACTGGTGTGAAAATGGTGCCTTATACAGAAATCATAAACAGAAGTTCTTTTACCAAACAAATTCTTACAAATCAGTTTAAAAATATAAGAATCAGACAGCACTACAAAATAAATAGTAGTTAAACACAACATCAAAATCATTGTACATCTAAAGTAGTACTTTGAGTGAAATGTATAGATTTCAATATTTACTTTGAAAAGATAAGATTTAAGTCAATAATTAAATTTCTACCCTATGATGCAAGAAAAAGGTGTAAATTGAGCTTAATGTAAGAAATAAGTAAGCAATAAAAATAAGAGCAGAGATCAATAGAATAATAAATTGAGAAAGAAAAATAATTTCAAAGACACTCAAATCTGATTGTTTAGGGAAAAAAGTAAATTTTTTTAATTTCTAGCTAGACTGATAACAACAGAAAAAAAATTGAAAAAAAAAAAAACCCAAAGAGAAAACAAGAGCCATCACTAGAGATATTGACTGATACTCTTGAGTTGTTAAGTCTTGTGTGACTCTTTTTGCACTTCATGGATCTGTAGCCTGCTAGTCTCCTCTGTCCATGGGATTTCCCAAGCAAGTACATTGGAGCACCACTTACTTCTCTAGGGGTTCTTTCAGACCCAGGTATCAAACTCACATCTCATGCACTGGCAGGCATATTCTTTAATACTGAGTCACCAGGGGAGCCCAGAGCTATTAATGCTGCTGCTGCTACTGCTAAGTCACGTCAGTTGTGTCTGACTCTGTGTGAATCCATAGACCACAGCCCACCAGGCTCCTGTCCCTGGGATTCTCCAAGCAAGAATACTGGAGTGGGTTGCCATTTCCTCCTCCAGTGCATGAAAGTGAAAAGTGAAAGTGAAGTCACGCAGTAATATCCGAATGTTCGCAACCCGGTAGACTGTAGTATACCAGGCTCCTCCGCCCATGGGATTTCCCAGGCAAGAGTACTGGAGTGGGTTTCCATTGCTGAGGGATATTACTACAGTATTTAAAATATATTATGACAACTTTATGAACAGCTTTATGCTAATAAATTATACGACATACATGGAATTATAGATGTATTGAAAAATACAAATTTATAAAACTAGAAAAAAGATACTAAGCAAAAGCTAGAATCAGGATTGCCAGGAGAAATATCAATAACCTCAGATATGCAGATGACACCACCCTTATGGCAGAAAGTGAAGAGAAAATAAAAAGCCTCTTGATGAAAGTGAAAGAGGAGAGTGAAAAGTTGGCTTAAAGCTCATCATTCAGAAAACGAAGATCATGGCATCTGGTCCCAACACTTCATGGCAAATAGATGGGGAAACAGTGGAAACAATGTCAGACTTTATTTTGGGGGGCTCCAAAATCACTGCAGATGGTGACTGCAGCCATGAAATTAAAAGATGCTTTCTCCTTGGAAGGAAAGTCATGACCAACCTAGATAGCATATTCAAAAGCAGAGACATTACTTTGCCAACAAAGGTCCATCTAGTCAAGTCTATGGATTTTCCAGTGGTCATGTGTGGATGTGAAAGTTGGACTGTGAAGAAAGTTGAGTGCCGAAGAATTGATGCCTTTGAACTGTGGTGTTGGAGAAGACTCTTGAGAGTCCCGTGGACTGCAAGGAAATCCAACCAGTCCATTCTAAAGGAGATCAGCCCTGGGTGTTCTTTGGAAGAATTGATGCTAAAGCTGAAACTCCAATACTTTGGCCACCTCATGCAAAGAGTTGACTCATTGGAAAAGACTCTGATGCTGGGAGGGATTGAGGGCAGGAGGAGAAGGGGACGACCGAGGATGAGATGGCTGGATGGCATCACAGACTCGATGGACAAGAGTTTGGGGGAAATCTGGGAGTCGGTGATGGACAGGGAGGCCTGGCGTGCTGCAATTCATGTTATTGCATAGAGTCGGACACGAATGACGACTGAAATGAACTGAACTGAACGGAACTGAAATAGTCCCATATATAGTAAATTAACTGAAGGTCTAATTAGTACCTTCCCTTAAAGAAAACTTCAGGTCCAGATAGTTACGTTAGAGAATTCAAGTAAGCATTTAAAAATAAATATCAAATATATTACATTTCTTCCATGAAATAAAGGATGTGAGAAAAATCATCACTCTACTTAATGTTTTCTGAGAGCCAAATCTTAAAAAAACAAAACAGCTTAAGGAAATAATAAATTCAATCCATAAATGTCATTTGTGCCTTTCCGTGTCATGTTTACTTAATTTATTTAAACATTATTTTGTTTGCTTTGAATAACTAATCTTATTTCCATGCCCCATGTACCTTATGTCTTTTTTTTTTTTTTTTTTGTATGCACAATGAGACTTATAGGATCTTAGTTCCCAAACCAGGGATTGAATCCATGCCCTCAGCAGAGAAAGCAGAGCATCCTAACCACTGGACCACCACGGAATTCACAGCACTATGTTATTTAACATCCTTGTTTCCTAACCTATGGGTGAGAATCCTAAAATTAGCTAAGCCACCCAGCAAGAAAGGTTAGAGCTCTGATAGCAAGGCCAATACATCCCTAATATGCCATCTGTCCCTTCTTAAAAATGCTTTTAGAATCACACTAATAAAAAAAGCAAACAAATAGAAAGAATCATACTGATGTCAATCTCTATGGTAGTACTGATTAGACCTAAAAAGCAAGCAAATTTTTCTGTCACATGTCATTATGAATCCAATTCCATTATGTAGTAAACATTGGTCATAGGCAGTGATGGAGTGACTTATTCTGCTCAGAATGTTATTTTTTTTCACTGCAATCTAAAACAAAGTAGGGCTCAACATTTTCAGTAAATCAAATCTATAAAAGCTATATAGAAAGAAATGCCAGCAATAGATTAAACCTAAGGGACAGATATTCCTTAATCCCCAAATCCTTAGAGTCAGAAGAATGCCTTTTAAAACGTTATTCTGCAGAAATGAACTTTTTAGAGTAGAAGGTAGACTGGGATTTCTCAATGTTTAGAATGGAGTACTACATGGAATATCACATTGTAGAGATCATTGACCACCTACAACACAAATTTTTCCATCAAAAGTTTTAAAAGATACATAAACCAACTTTAAACATTACCTTGAAATCTTCACTCTACATGTTTTATATACTACACTCTCATTGCAGTTTTTTTTAAATTGGATTATACCTGACACATAACATTACATTAATTTTAGATGTACAACATGAGTCAATGTGTGTATATATTGAAAAATGATCACCAAAATTAGTTAATATCCACCACCATATACTGTTTTTCTTGTGATGAGGACATTTAGGATCTAATCTCAACAATTTTTAGACATTCAATAAAATATTATCAGCTTTAATTACCATACTACACATTATATCTCCATGACATTTGTTTATAACTGGAAGTTTAATTCCTTTGAACCCCCTCCCTTCATTCATAAAATCTATAGCTAACATTGCACTTAGAAGTGAAAGAATGAGTGATTTTCTATTAAATTTTGAAACAAGAAAATGTTGTCTTCTCTCTTATTTTTTTTAACACTCTTGGACTGAAATCCTCAGACAGTGTAATGAGGTAATAAAAGAAAGAACGGTTTGCAGATTGGAAAGAACAAACAATAACCTTAAGAAATCTACAAAAATAATGAATTTTACAGAAAAAAAGATCTGTATACAAAAAAAGTTCATTTATTTGTACTAACATAATATAGATGGGAAACAGTGGAAACAGTGTCAGACTTCATTTTTTTGGGCTCCAAAATCACTGCAGATGGTGACTTCAGCCATGAAATTAAAAGATGTTTACTCCTTGGAAGAAAAGTTATGATCAACCTAGATAGCATATTCAAAAGCAGAGACATTACTTTGCCGACTAAGGTCCGTCTAGTCAAGGCTATGGTTTTTCCAGTAGTCATGTATGGATTTGAGAGTTGGACTGTGAAGAAGGCTGAGCGCTGAAGAATTGATTCTTTTGAACTGTGGTGCTGGAGAAGACACTTGAGAGTCCCTTGGATTGCAAGGAGGCCCAACCAGTCCATTCTGAAGGAGATCAACCCTGGGATTTCCTTGGAGGGTATGATGCTGAAGCTGAAACTCCAGTACTTTGGCCACCTCATGTGAAGAGTTGACTCATTGGAAAAGACTCTGATGCTGGGAGGGATTGGGGGCAGGAGGAGAAAGGGACGACAGAAGATGAGATGGCTGGATGGCATCACGGACTCCATGGACGTGAGTCTGAGTGAACTCCGGGAGCTGGTGATGGACAGGAAGGCCTGGCCTGCTGTGATTCATGTGTTCACAAAGAGTCGGACAGGACTGAGCGACTGAACTGAAATGAACTGAACTGAACATAATAACAAAATTTATTCTGCCAGTTAAATAACATCAAAACATTTAAAACACTTAACGTTCAATGCTTAATGTGTAAGATCTCTATTAAAATACAGAAACAAATGTTATATATGATATAAATAAATATAAAAATGGATATTGTTCATTATTTGGAAGACTCAATATGGTGAAGCTGTCATTTCTCCCAAACTGACCAGCAAGTTTAATTTTAAAATTCAATATTTTTTAACTGAAAAACTGACTCTAAACTTGTTCTGCAAACCAAAAAAACCCAAAATGTCCAAAAAATGTTGAAGGGGGAAAAGGTTAATTTGGAGGACTCACGAACCTTAAAACTTACTATAAAGTAAAAAATAAAAATTTATAGCATTTACATACACACAGGCAAAAATGGATAAATGAAACCATATAAAAATCAAAATTATGAAGTGTATATATATATACACTGATTTTTGAAAAAGACACCCAGGTAATACAATGGGAAAAAGGAAAATCTTTACAACATTTGATACTGTAATGTTTGGATATCCTTATAGAAAAAAAAAAAAAGCTGAAATGTTTTCTAAATCTATGTAAAATAAGAAACTTAAGATGGATAATACATATAAATATAAAAGCTAAAAAATAATAAATCTTCTATAAATAACTTAGTAAAATGTCAACACAGTGAAAAGTGAAATAATAAATGGGACTTAAAAGTAAATAATTCTGCTCTTCAAATGCTATCATTAAGCACATTAACAGGCAAACCACAACTGGGATAAAATACTCAACACATATGTATTTAACAAGTACTTGTTTTCAAAATATGTAAAGAACACTTAGATGTCCACAATAAAAAAGCAGCGAATAAAAAGAAAACAAAAATAAACAGACATTTTTCAAAATATAATATGATTGTCTGAATATGTATGAAAAGATAATTAACATATTTCCCTATATAATATCTCATCAACCCTCTAGAAGAGCTAAAATTAAAAATGTGGCAATATCAAGTTAGCAAGGCTGTGAAACAATTTGAATGGTCATAAATTGCTGGTGAGAATATAAAAGACTATAACCACATTAGAAAATAACAGCAATTTTCTGTGACAACTATATCCTCATTATAATACTTACCAATTCCACTACAGAAATTTTATGGACATCTATTTGGTGTTGCTGTTCAGTCTTGCAGTCATATCCAACTATTTGTGACCCCATGAACTGCAGCACACCAGGCTTCCCTGTCCTTTGCCATCTCCCAAAGCTTGGTCAAATTCATATCCATTGAGCTGGTGATGCCATCCAGCCATCCCGTCCTCTGTCTCCCCCTTCTCCTTCTACCTACCATCTCTCCCTCCATCATGGTCTTCTCTAATGAGTCGGCTTGTCACATTAGGTGTCCAAAATGTTGGAGTTTCAGCTTCAGCATTAGTCCTTCCAATGAATATTCAGGATTGATATCATTTAGGATTGACTGGTTTGATCTCCTTGCAGTCCAAGGGACACTCAAGAGTCTTCTCCAACACCACAGCTCCAAATCATTTTTTCTGTGTTCATCCTTCTTTATGGTCCGACTATCTATTTATGACTCTAAATCATTACATATATATTCATTAAAATACACATATATATGTATATATATATAATAAAAATTATAAATAGTCGTAAAATTCTGAGGCCTGAATTCTTATATCTAAAAATATTTTAAAATCTTATGTTCATTAAGAGGAGAGTGAATACAAAATTTAAGTTATACAGTAAAATACTACTCAGCAATTATAAGTAATACAGAAGATGTGGTGAAGGAGCTTTGTAGTAGCAGCACCTGAATATTGGGCTCATTGCCTCTCTGAGGCACATAAGCTTCACTGGACTGTCATTTGCTTATCTGTAAAATGGGGTTGTAAAAACTATCTTGAGACTCTTTGCATTATAAAATGATTTTTATTAATTCAAGATGTTTACTTGAACCCATTTTACATATTTTAACTTACTTTAATTCTCAATACACTCCTATGAGGTAGATAGTCTGTTACTGCTGCTGCTGCTAAGTCTCTTCAGTAGTGTCTGACTCTATGAGACCCCATAGATGGCAGCCCACCAGGCTCCCTCGTCCCTGGGATTCTCCAGGCAAAGTCTATTACTAGTTCCTTTTTATAGACAGGGTCAGTGATTGCCCATAGTCATACTGCACGTGAAAAATGTAGAATTTGAACCAGGCAGTCTGGCTCCTGGGTCTTTGCCCTTAACTGCTGTATAGCCTTAAGGTTTAATTTTCCATTCTGCTCTAGAACATTTAAGTTGTTGTTGTTTTGTTTTTTTTTAATCTTGCAAATACAAATACTACTTTAATAGACATGCCTCCATGGAATTCTTTGTTTCACATAAAAGCAATTCCCACAGATTAAATTAAACACGGGGGTCATTGAACTGAGGTAACTCTAATGCATTTGTTGCCTACATAAGCAAACCAAAGCCTAAGCCTAAAATGACTTGAACTTGAGAAATCAAAGCATAAGGATAACCAATCACAGTCAATAGGCTTTTCCAAATAAGGCAATGCTTAAGTACAATGCTTAAACACTTCATGGAGATAAAAATATTGTATATCTTTATTGAAATAATGGTTGTGAGGGTATATATATATTTAGCAGCAAATATTTGACCTTTTCTCCTAAACTCTGCAAACCTTGTTTTTAATAAAGCTGATTTGGAAAAATATAAGTACTCATTACAAGTTTATACCTATAATCAAGAACTCTGTAACAGCATCTGAAGCTTAAATTAAAAGTATGTGATATATTTAAAAATTTTGATATATTTTTAAAAAGTATTTGTATATGTAAGTAATATACTTGAAATTGTAGCTTTTTCAGATATTCTCTATGTACCTCTCTTGCTTCCTTCTGTATAACTCTTTAATTTCCTGAATTCTCTTCAAATATATTATTCAATTTTTCCCCCTTTTCAGTCTTGTTTCTCCATTCATCAGTTTTTATATATAATGATATAATATTTGTATTACCAACATTATTCCATGGTATACTGTATTATAATGAGTCTAGCAAAATAGTACCTGTTTCATAAGAAAATATGCATGAAGTTTTGTGATTTATTTTTAAATTTTCCTTAAAAAATAATTCATCAAAAATTAGGCTTTATTATTTGGTCTTTTCTAATTTCTGGAGGTAGTAAATTTAATAGGAATATAGATAGAATAATTTTCACTGTTGTTTTATTAATTTCATATTTGGAGAGAATCAAGCAATTTATTGAATAATTTTTAAATTCATATTTCATTTTATTTTCTATTTTTATAATACACTAACATAACTCATTTGATAAACTAAGAGAAAGTTACAACTTCAACTCTTTAAATATTATTTTCTCACAAAAGTAACAAAGAACATCATTCAACTTAATGAAAGTGAGGCATTAAGTTTCCAGTAATATTGCATTGAACCAATATTAAACAATATTTTCTACCTTTCAATCAGTGTATAAAGTGCAAAGAGTTCATTAATCTTCTACAGGAGAAAATGTCATGAAGTCAATGTTGTTGCTTTTGGCAAAGAAAAGTAGAAAATTCTAACATAACAAAGTTTTATTGATTTTATTTAAGCAAATTTACACAGGGATAATTGTTCTTATAAGAAAAAATCATCCTAGTTAGTCTCTTCACAGTCAATTACTCTAGGATAAAAAATTAATATAAAGAGTATATTGCCTCTATATTTCTCTAAATGTCTTTGATTTGGCATTTAACTTCAGAGAATATGCTAAGAGTGAGTTTCCCAAATTACAATAAGTTCTTAGAAAAGAAAAAGTTTAATCATATGCTGTTATAAAAAATAATTTAATGTCTCTATTTATCACTAGTGTTAAGGTCAGGTCAGTTCGGTTCAGTCACTCAGTCGTGTCTGACTCTGTGACCTCATGAACCACAGCATGCCAGGCCTCCCTGTCAGTCATCAACCCCCGGAGTTTACCCAAACCCATGTCCATTGTGTCAGTCATGCCATCCAACCATCTCATCCTCCATAGTTCCTTTCTCCTCCTGCCCTCAGTCTTTCCCAGCATCAAGGTCTTTTCAAATGAGTCAGCTCTCCACATCAGGTGGCCAAAGTATTGGAGTTTCAGCTTCAACATCAGTCCTTCCAATGAACACCCAGGACTGATCTCCTTTAGGATGGATATATTGGATCTCCTTTCAGTCCAAGGGACTCTCAAGAGTCTTCTTCAACACCACAGTTCAAAATTGTATCTTTCCTAATATTGCATATGTTAGAAACATCTATGAACCTCTTGGATATCCATATTTATTTTGTTGTTGCTGGTCATAATAAATATATCAACATAATGAATATATCTAAATCCTTATAGAATGTACAAGCACATATGTGGTGCCATAATGTTGAGAAGTTAAAAAGAGAAAGACAGACAAATACACAGATTTTTGAAGAATGTAAGTCACAACATATAGCAATCAAAATGTCAACAGATTTGGAGTAAAGACAATTTCTGGGATTAGAGTTCAAATCTTGAATGTATTTTATGAAATAGGAAATCAATCTGGAAAGTGATGTAAGAATGCTCCAACTTTAAAAAGTGTAGAGGTCAACAGAGAACAAAATATCATACATGGAAAATACTACTGACACTTTCAGTATCCTGTGCATTACTCCAGAGGAAAACATAGTCTTTGGCTATGGCCCTGATTCTTTGAGGTTTTCTCCATGGCTCTTAGCTCCCCTTTCTGGAACTTTCCCTTTTCTACCTTGACCACTTTTGAGATGGAACTCTAATACGCCTTTGACCAACTTTTTCAACATTCTTTTAGGCTATAGAAAATTGGAGAACAAAGTAAACTTTGTTGTTTATTTTTTAGAATTTTGAACAATTTCAGCGTCTCTTAGTAAGACTGATAGAACTTTTAACAAATCTTTCAAATTTTGTGTACTCTGTCCATGAATTTGATTTAGGACTTAATTTATTTTAAACAACTTTCTCTTTCAGGCAGTCAAGCTACTGTGTGTATAATCTAGTGAATTTACATTGTAGTCCAATAGTCTTATAATTCCTGCATGAATTTGGGTTTTGAAGTGTCCCTACTGGTTATTTAACATGAATTATTTCATAAGTGTTATAAATGTGATCTACATCCATATATTTGATTCAACTTTTGACTGAATCTATTTTTTTCTTTCAACACTGTTGAATTTTAAAAGTTGGATACATAAATGGTTTCATTTTCCAATTTATTAAGTTATAATCCATCCATGGACTTCCCAGGTGGCATTAGTGGTGAAGAATCTACCTGCCAATGAAGGAGACATAAGAGCCTTGAGTTCAATCCCTGGGTCACAAAGATTCCCCAAAGGAGGGCATGGTAACCTACATCAGTATTCTTGCCTAGAGAATCCCATGGACAGAGGAGACTGGTGGGCTACAGTCCATGAGGTTGCAAAGAGTTTGACACAGCTGAAGCCACTAGCACACAACCCCTCAGTATTTCTTCCAAATTCTGCTTACAAATTTGAGAGGTTTTTCTTTAGCTGCTATATTTCTATTGGGACATTATCATATGGAAATTAACTGGACTTTCAAAATTGTGCTTCACAGTTTTGTTTCTCAATTCCAAATGGTCACTGTGTATTTTCTATATTTCAAGTTACAACAGGTGACAGTTTTACAAATTATCAGATAAAACAATATGGGTTGCCATTTTTCTAGTAAACTTCTCCAGCCCCTCTATACAACAAGTACCAAAGACACATATTTTAAGCTTTTGTTATGAAAATACCTCTCTTCTAGTTCTCAATTCTGAATCAGATGGCTCTTACTGTATAATAAACCATCACAAAAATTAGTGACTTTAAAAAATGTGTTCAGTTCAGTTCAGTTGCTTGCTCAGTCGTGTCCAACTCTTTGCAACCCCATGAATCACAGCATGCCAGGCCTCCCTGTCCATCACCAACTCCCGGAGTTCACTCAAACTCACATTCATCGAGTCAGTGGTGCCATCCAACCATCTCATCCTCTGTCGTCCCCTTCTCCTTCTGCCCCCAATCCCTCCCAGCATCAGAGTCTTTTCCAATGAGTAAACTCTTTGCATGAGGTGGCCAAAGTACTGGAGTTTCAGCTTTAGCATCATTCCTTCCAAAGAACACCCAGGACTGATCTTCTCTAGAATGGACTGGTTGGACATCCTTGCAGTCCAAGGGACTCTCAAGAGTCTTCTCCAACACCACAGTTCAAAAGCATCAATTATTCAGTCCTCAGCTTTCTTCACAGTCCAACTCTCACCTCCATACATGACTACTGGAAAAACCATAGTGTTCTAGTTAATTTAATTTGCTCAAAATATGAATTTGTGGTAATCATATTAGCATAAATGGCTTATATAATGCAAAAGACAGATTACTATACTAGCAGATTTGATAAAGTTAAGGAATTGGTTAAAGAAGATGTACAAACAATTAGTATAAGGCTAATAATCAGTGTTAGAAAGGTCATATGAAATTCTGATATTATTTATTCTGCTATTTGTTTATAAGTATATACATGCACACAAACACAATTTTTGTACTGATATCAGATAGGCAATAAATTCAATGTCAATAAATGCATCTTAGAGTAATTTCAGAGTTTACCAACACCCTCCAAGATCAAAGGAGCCAAGTGGGTGGTAACATAATGTATCCATTCAATTCATCATTTAATCCCTTCAAAATCCAGATGAATCATGAAGTGTGGATACTATGTTTAATGTGTTATCTTTATAGAAATAGACCAGCATAGCTTGCGGTTGTTCATATATGCACATTAACTTGAAAAATCTTTCCTTTCAATTCCCATTGAAAGTGAATGTGGTAAACATAAATATAAACTGGTAAATACTCCAGGTGCCATTTCAACACATGTGTGCTAGAGAGTAAAAAGCATAGAAAATTTACACTAAAGGCCCATTATGATTTTCAATGAAAGTCATGCTTTGGACATTTCTTAAAAAGTGCCATTTGAGAGGGCTAAGACCAATATGGTGGAGCAGGAGAGCATGAAACTTTCCTCCCCCTGTGCACATTTAAAATGCATTTGCATATGGAACAAGTGTCACTGAAAACTAACTGGATTTATTTCACTCTGTATGACAATCTCTAGGATCATCCATGTTGCTGAAAATGGCATAGAAGGAGAAATATCATATGTCATCCCTTATATGTGGAATCTAAAAAGAAATGATACAAATAAACTTACTTACAAAGTTACTTCCCTATTATCAGTTAGAGGGAGAGTTAGGGAGTTTAGGGGAGACTGCTATATTTAAAATAGATAACCAAAAAGAACCTCCTATATAACACATGGAACTCTGCTCAATGCTATATGGCAACCTGGATGAGAGGGTGTTTTCAAGAAGATTGGATACATGTATATGTATGGCTGAGTCCCTTTGCAGTCCACCTGAAGCTATCACAACATTGTTAATTGGCTACACCCCAATACAAAATAAAAAATCTAAACTGAAAAAAAAAGAAAAAGAAAACCAACTGGAAACTGGCAGAAAGACTCCCAAACAATTAAGGATGAAAGAAAGATCCATATGGAATCAGATAGGAAGGAAAGGTAAGTGACCAAGTGGTAACCTATGGCCCTGGAAGGGATTTCAGAGGAAAACGAGAAATAAATGGATGAAGTGTCTACCTAGGGAGTGAGTAGTTGAAGCCACAAATTGGATCCTCCAACCCTCAGGTCCAAACAGAGAACACCAACTGCTTGCTGATTGGAAGGCCACTGGTACTATCAAGAAGGCTGTGGGAAGCCTAAACTCTACGCATTAAAAGCACATGCATAACTGGACTGGGCTGTGTTTTGTTGCTTAGTCATGTCTGACTCTTTGTGACCCCATGGACTGCAGCCTGCCCAGCTCCTCTGTCCATGGAGATTCTCCAGGCAAGAAAACTGGAGTAGGTTGCATGTCCTCCTCCAGGGGATCTTCCTAAGCCAGGGATGGAACCCATGTTTCCCACCGTGCAGGTAGATTCTTTACTATCTGAGCCACCAGGGAAGGCCACGAAAACTGGAGTGGGTAGCTTCTCCTTTCTCCAAGGGGTCTTCTCGACCCAGGAATTGAACTGAGGACTCCTACATTGCAGAAGGATTATTTACCAGCTGAGCTACCAGGGAAGCCCACATGCACAACTACTTGCTCCCAAAGAAAGGAAGGGGAGCAGAGTGAGACTGCAGGGGTGGCTGGTTCCAGCATGAGCCAAGTGAATTCTCCAGTACTAGAGTCTAGCTTCAGCAGCCAGGGAGTCAGCCTGAAGGTGTAAGCGGTGTCGGTGGATGATGATGTAGCCTCTGACTCATAGTGCAGAACTACATGTTTATTTCAAGTTTCAGGTTTTCTTTTACACTTTGACAAAAGCATTAGAGGTTTGACATTTTTAGTTTTCCCTACCCAGATTTATTTTCTCAAGAAATCATTATTGTCCTACAAACAGAGTTCCAGCTTCAGTAATTCTCTCAGAATTCAGTTCAGTTCAGTTCAGTTGATCAGTCGTGTCCTACTCTTTGCGACCCCATGAATTGCAGCATGCCAGGCCTCCCTGTCCCTCACCAACTCCCAGAGTTCACTCAGACTCGCGTCCATCGAGTCAGTGATGCCATCCAGCCATCTCATCCTCGGTCATCCCCTTCTCCTCCTGCCCCCAATCCCTCCCAGCATCAAAGTATTTTCCAATGAGTCAAATCTTCGCATGAGGTGGCCAAAGTATTGTAGTTTCAGCTTTAGCATGATTCCTTCCAAAGAAATCCCAGGGTTGATATCCTTCAGAATGGACTGGTTGGATCCCCTTGCAGTCCAAGGGACTCCCAAGAGTCTTCTCCAACACCACAGTTCAAAAGCATCAATTCTTCAGTGCTCAGTCTTCTTCCCAGTCCAATCTCACATCCATATATGACTACTGGAAAAACCATAGCCTTGACTAGACGGACCTTAGTGGGCAAAGTAATGTCTCTGCTTTTGAATATGCTATCTAGGTTGGTCATAACTTTTCTTCCAAGGAGTAAGTGTCTTTTAATTTCATGGCTGCAATCATCATCTTCAGTGATTTTGGAGCCCAAAAAAGTAAAGTCTGACACTGTTTCCACTGTTTCTTCATCTATTTCCCATGGAGTGATGGGACCAGATGCCATGATCTTCATTTTCTGAATGTTGAACTTTAAGCCAACTTTTTCACTCTCCTCTTTTACTTTCATCAAGAGGCTTTTTAGTTCCTCTTCACTTTCTGCCATAAGGGCGGTGTCATTTGCATATCTGAGGTTATTGATATTTCTCCTGGCAATCTTGATTCCAGGTTGTGCTTCTTCCAGCCCAGCATTTCTCATGATGTACTCTGCATAGAAGTTAAATAAGCTGGGTGACAATATACAGCCTTGACATACTCCTTTTCCTATTTGGAACCAGTCTGTTGTTCCATGTCCAGTTCTAACTGTTGCTTCCTGACCTGCATACAGATTTCTCAAGAGGCAGGTCAGGTGATCTGGTATTCCCATCTCTTTCAGAATTTTCCAGTTTATTGTGATCCACACAGTCAAAGGCTTTGGCATAGTCATTAAAGCAGAAATAGATGTTTTTCTGGAACTCTCTTGCTTTTTCCATGATCCAGTGGATGTTGGCAATTTGATCTCTGGTTCCTCTGCCTTTTCTAAAACCAGCTTGAATATCAGGGAGTTCACGGTTCATGTATTACTGAAGCCTGACTTGGAGAATTTGGAGCATTACTTTACTAGCATGTGAGATGAGTGCAATTGTGTGGTAGTTTGACATTCTTTTGCATTGCCTTTCTTTGGGATTGGAATGAAAACTGACCTTTTCCAGTCCTGTGACCACTGCTGAGTTTTCCAAATTTGCTGGCATATTGAATGTAGCACTTTCACAGCATCATCGTTCAGGATTTGAAATAGCTCAACTGGAATTCCATCACCTCCACTAGCTTTCTTCATAGTAATGCTTTCTAAGGCCCACTTGACTTCACATTCCAAGATGTCTGGTTCTAGATGAGTGATCACACCATCATGATTATCTGGATCATGAATGGGCTTTACTATTATCTACTTTCTCTTATGTGTCCTATACTTAACTTGTGATTACATTGTAACTCATGCCACATTCCTCAGTTTATTTCTTATCTTTCTAAATCCTGTTTGCCCCTAGTATCTTAAGATCACTATCACCTAAAAAGGCTTCTAACTATTCTTAATTATTCCTAAACCCTAAACTCGGCAAACCTCTTTTGCCATAAACATTCCCCTTACAAACAGGTCTCAGATAATAATCCTTCCCACGTCCTCAAGCTGCAGCTTACATTCTTACCCTGGAACATTCTTTGTAAAGATCCTTGAATAAATGTCAATGGTTATTTTATAGATTACTTTCTGGGCACAACTGCAGAAGGTTTTGTGCTTTCTCATGCTTCTCTCAAGCACCTTAACATTCTTTCCAGGCAACTCAACAGAAGAAAGGAAAGAACAAGTCAGAAGCACAAGGCTTAACTCCTTCATCCCGGGACCATGCCTGAGAGATGAAGAGAGGGGGTTGGGGCCATGCCTCTATTTTGTCAGTAATGCCTAATGTGGCTCCCGACACTCCAGTACTGCCTACTTCACAATGCAATTCCAAACTGTGAAGAGGGTTTGATTCAAACAAAGAGATGGTTTGGCATCAAAGAGGGACCAGAGCAAGGTAGGAGCATTCATTACAGGTACTTATACAAAACAATGCATCAAAAGAAGCTCCAATCTCTATCTACAACTGGACCACTCCAGTTCATGCCCTGAACACCAGCTGGAAACACACAAAGGACTCACAACCCTGTGTAGCAAATCGACAACAGGGTGAAGTTGGCAGCAGCTAAGGGAAAGATAAGCTGTGGGAGACAAAGGAAGATCAGACCTGAAGTGTCAGATCTGAGCAGGGTGGGGGAAACCATTACTGGTACTTACTTAGGCAGTTCATCAAAAGAGCTCTGATCTCAGTCTGTAGCTGGAAAGCCACAGCCAACACAATGGCCCATGCTTTGAAGTGGCACAGATCCTTCTTGCACCAGCACTCTCCACTCTGGGGTGCTGGTGCTAGCAGAGGGAAAGAATTGAGCCAATAAATATAAAATATTCAGGATCTCTGCTCTATAAACTTGGGGAAAAACTCTACACCTACTAAGGCAGTGACAGACCCTGAGCAGAGAGGAGATCTGGCTCACACTTGACTCCTTCCTTAGCCTCTCAAAATTCACCCACCTCCCAGCAAGGTAGCAGCCAGCATATCCTGAGGAAATATGTGGCATGTTCACAGCAAATCCATGTCTCCCAGCAAAGCCACTGGGCACAAACTGCACTGAGACACTCTCACATAAGGACGCTCCTTCAAGATCACATTAGGTAACGATTTCATCGAGGTTCATAAAAATATAAAAGTTAAGCAAAATGAGAAGACAGAAGAAATGATCTTAATAAGAAGAGGAAGACAAAACTTGTGTAAAAACAAATAATGAAACAGAAATAAACAATTTACCAAATAAAGAATTCAAACCATTAGAAAAAAGAAAGCCAACTGAATTTGGAGAAAGAGATGAATACAGTGAGAATCTTAACAAAGAAGTGGAAAATATTAAAAAGTACCAGACAGAACTAGAGAATACAATAATAGAAATGAAAAACATAATAAAAGGAATTAATAGCAGACCAGGTGATACTGAAAAATGTGTAAGTGATCTTGATATAATAATGGAAAACACCCAATTTGAACAGAAAAAAAAAAGTTAAAAAATAAAAACAGTGTAAGGAATCTATAAGATAATGCTAAGTCTACATACAGTCAGGGGTAAGGATAAGAAAGAAGAATATTCAAAATATATTTGATGAAATTATAGCTTAAAACATCCTAAACTTAAAGAAAACAACATATATTCAGGTATTAGAAACAATAGAGGGTCACAAAAAGATAAACCCAAACAGACCTACACCAACACATATGATAATTAAAATGACAAAAGTTAAATAAGAATTCTAAAGACAAAAAGGGGGTGGGGGGACAAGAGTTATAAGCAAGGGAAGCCATCTTAGGGCTCGATTTTCCAGCAGAAATTTTGTAGCCCAGAGGTGACTGGCATGATATGTGCAAAGTACTGAGAGGGAAAAATTTGAAACCTAAGATACACTTTGAAGACTTCCCTGGTGGAACAGATGGTAAAAGGTTTTTTTTTGTTGTTTTGTTTTGTTTTTTTTTTCTTTTAATAGCCCTCTTCCAAGGTAAGGAGCAGCAGCTGTGCTTTGCTGGGGCAGCCGTGAAGAGATAAGCCACGTCCAAGGTAAGAGAAACCCAAGTAAGGCAGTAGGTGTTGCAAGAGAGCATCAGAGGGGAGACACATTGAAACCATAATCACAGAAAACTAGCCAATCTGATCACATGGACCACAGCCTTGTCTAACTCAATGAAACTAAGCCATGCCATGTGGGGCCATCCAAGACGGGAGGGTCATGGTGGAGTGGTCTGACAGAATGTGGTCCACTGGAGAAGGGAATGGCAACGCACTTCAGTATTCTTGCCTTGAGAACCCCATGAACAGTAAGAAAAGGCAAAGTGATAAGATACAGAAAGGGGAACTCCCTGGGTCAGCAGGTGCCCAAAATGCTACTGGAGATCAGTGGAGAAATAACTCCAGAAAGAATGAAGGGATGGAGCCAAAGTACAAACAATACCCAGTTTTTGATGTGATTGGTGATAGAAGCAAGGTCCAATGCTGTAAAGAGCAATGTTGAATAGGAACCTGGAATATTAGGTACATGAATCAAGGCAAATTGGAAGTGGTCAAACAGGAGATGGCAACAGTGAACATCAGCATTCTAGGAATCAGCAAACTAAAATGGACTGGAAGGGGTGAATTTAACTCAGATGACCATTATATCTACTACTGTGGGCAGGAATCCCTTAGAAGAAATGGAGTAGCCATTATGGTCAACAAAAGAGTCCGAAATGCAGTACTTGAATGCAATCTCAAAAACAACAGAATGATCTCTGTTCATTTCCAAAGCAAACCATTGAATATTACAGTAATCCAAGCCTATGCCCCAACCAGTAACTCTGAAGAAGCGAAGTTGAACGGTTCTATGAAGACATATAAGACCTTAAAACTAACACCTGAAAAACATGTCCTTTTCATTATAGGGGACTGGAATGCAAAAGTAGGAAGTCAAAAAACACCTGAAATAACAGGAAATTTGACCTTGGAATGTAGAATGAAGCAGGGCAAAGGCTAACATAGTTTTGCCAAGAGAACGCACTGGTCGTAACAAACACTCTCGTCCAACAACACAAAAGAATACTCTAAACATGGACATCACCAGATGGTCAACACTGAAATCAGATTGATTATATTCTTTGCAGCCAAAGATGGAGAAGCTCTATACAGTCAGCAAAAACAAGACTGAAAGCTGACTGTGGCTCAGATCATGAACTCCTTATTGCCAAATTCAGACTTAAATTGAAGAAAGTAGGGAAAACCACTAGACCATTCCTCAGTGATCAATGCAAAGAAATAGAAGAAAACAACAGAATGGGAAAGACTAGAGATCTCTTCAAGAAAACTAGAGATACCAAGAGAACATTTCATGCAAAGATGGGCTCGATAAATGACAGAAATGGTATGGACCTAACAGAAGCAGAAGATATTAAGAAGAGGTGGCAAGAATACACAGAAGAACTGTACAAAAAAAGACCTTCAAGACCCAGATAATCACGATGTTGTGATCACTCACTTAGAGCCAGACATCCTGGAATATGAAGTCAGTGGGCCTTAGAATGCTTCACTACAAACAAAGCTAGTGGAAGTGATGGAATTCCAGTAGAGCTATTTCAAATCCTGAAAGATGATGCTGTGAAAGTGGTGAACTCAATATGCCAGCAAATTTGGAAAACTCAGCAGTGGCCACAGGATTGGAAAAGGTCAGTTTTCATTCCAATCCCAAAGAAAGGCAATGCAAAAGAATGCTTAAATTACCACACAATTGCACTCATCTCACACGCTAGTAAAGTAATGCTCAAAATTCTCCAAGCCAGGCTTCAGCAATACATGAAGCGTGAACTTCCTGATGTTCAAGCTGGTTTTAGAAAAGGCAGAGAAACCAGAGATCAAATTGCCAACATTTGCTGGATCATGGAAAAAGCAAGAGTTCCAGAAAAACATCTATTTCTGCTTTATTGACTATGCCGAAGCCTTTGACTCTGTGAATCACAATAAACTGGAAAATTCTGAAAGAGATGGGAATACCAGACCACCTGACCTGCCTCTTGAGAAATCTGCATGCAGGCCAGGAAGCAACAGTTAGAACTGGACATGGAACAACAGACTGGTTTCAAATAGGAAAAGGAGTATGGCAAGGCTGTATATTGTCACTCTGCTTATTTAACTTATATGCAGAGTACATCATGAGAAACGCTGGACTGGAAGAAACACAAGCTGGAATCAAGGTTGCCGGGAGAAATATCAATAACCTCAGATATACAGATGACACCACCCTTATGGCAGAAAGTGAAGAGGAACTAAAAAGCCTCTTGATGAAAGTAAAAGAGGAGAGTGAAAATGTTGGCTTAAAGCTCAACATTCAGAAAATGAAGATCATGGCATCTGGTCCCATCACTCCATGGGAAATAGATGGAGAAAATTTGGGGGGGCTCCAAAATCACTGCAGATGGTGATTGCAGCCATGAAATTAAAAGACGCTTACTCCTTGGAAGAAAAGTTATGAACGCCTAGTTAGCATATTCCAAAGCAGAAACATTACTTTGCCGACTAAGGTTCATCTAGTCAAGGCTATGGTTTTTCCAGTAGTCATGTATGGATGTGAGGGTTGGACTGGGAAGAAGGCTGAGTGCTGAAGAATTGATGCTTTTGAACTGTGGTATTGGAGAAGGCTGTTGAGTGTCCCTTGAACTGCAAGGAGATCCAACCAGTCCATTCTGAAGGAGATCAACCCTGGGATTGCTTTGGAACGAATGATGCTAAAGCTGAAAACTCCAGTACTTTGGCCACCTCATGCGAAGATTTGACTCATTGGAAAATACTTTGATGCTGGGAGGGATTGGGGGCAGGAGGAGAAGGGGACGACCAAGGATGAGATGACTGGATGGCATCCTTGACTCAATGGACGTGAGTCTGAGTGAACTCCGGGAGCTGGTAATGGACAGGGAGGCCTGGCATTCTGCGATTCATGGCGTCGCAAAGTATAGAACATGACTGAACGACTGAACTGAACTGAACTGAACTGAACTGAACAGAAGTAGAATATATTAAGAAGTGATGGCAAGAATACACAGAAGAACTATACAGAAAAGTTCTTCATGACCCAAATAACTATGATGATGTAATTACTCAGCTTGAGACAGATATCCTTTAGTCTGAAGTCAAGTGGGCCTGAGGAAATATCACTACAAACAAAGCTAGTAGAGGTGATGGAATTTTACCTGAACTATTTTAAGTCTTAAAGATGATGCTGTGAAAGTGCTATACTCAATATGCCACAAAGTTTGGAAAACACAGCAGTGGCCACAGGACTAAAAAAGGTCAGTTTTCATTTTAATCCTGAAGAAAGGCAATGTCAAAGTAAGTTCAAACTGCAGCACAGTTGCATTCATCTTCAGTTCAGTTCAGTTCAGTCACTCAGTAGTATCCTACTCTTTGCGACCCCATGAATCACAGCACACCAGGCCTCCCTGTCCATCACCAACTCCCAGAGTTCACTCAGACTTGCGTCCATCGAGTCAGTGATCCCATCCAGCCATCTCATCCTTGGTCGTCCCCTTCTCCTCCTGCCCCCAATCCCTCCCAGCATCAAAGTCTTTTCCAATGAGTCAACTCTTCACATGAGGTGGCCAAAGTACTGGAGTTTCAGCTTTAGTATCATTTCTTCCAAAGAAATGCCAGGGTTGATCTTACACGCCAGCAAAATAATGATCAAAATTATCCAAGTGAGGCTTCAACATCACATGAATCAAGAATTTCCATATGTTCAAGCAGGATGTAGAGAAGGCAGAAGAACCAAAGGTAACATTGGCAACATCCGTTGGATCATCAAAGAAGCAAGAGAATTACAAAACAACATCTACTTCTGCTTTATTGAATACATCAAAGCCTTTGACTGTGTAGATCACAACAAACTCTAGAAAATTCTTCAAGAGGTGGGAATATCAGACCACCTGACCTGCCTCCTGGGAAATCTGTATACTGGTCAAGAAGCAACAATTCGATTCAGACATGGAACAATGAACAGTTTCCCAATTGAGAAAGGAGTACATCAAGGCTGTATATTTTCACCCTGCTTACTTAACTTATATGCAGAGTACATCATGTGAACTGCCAGGCTGGATGAAGCACAAGTTGGAATCAAGATTGCTGGGATAAATACCAATAACCTTAGATATGCAGATGATATGACCCTTATGGTAGAAAGCAAAGAGGAACTGAAGAACCTATTTATGAAAGTGAAAGAGGAGAGTGAAAAAGCTGGCTTAAAACTCAGCATTTGAAAAATGACCATCATGGCCTCCAGTCTCATCACTTTATGGCAAATAGATGGGAAACAATGGAAACAGTGACAGACTTTCTTTTCTTGGGCTCCAAAATCACTGCAGGTGGTGACTGCAGCCATGAAATTAAAAGAAGCTGGCTTCTTGGAAGAAAAGCTATGAAAAAGCTAGGTAGCACATTAAAAATCAGAGACATTGCTCTGCCAACAAATGTCCATCTAGTCAAATCTATGGTTTTTCCAGTACTCATGCATGGATGTGAGAGTTGGACTATACAGAAAGCTGAGCACTGAAGAGCTGATGCTTTTGAATTGTGGTGTTGGAGAAGACTCTTGAGAGGCCCTTGAACTACAGTGAGATCAAACCAGTCAATCCTAAAAGAAATCAGTCCTGAAAATTCATTAAAAGGACTGATGCTGAAGCTGAAGCTCCAATGCTTTGGCCACCTGATGCAAAGATTTGACTCATTGGAAAAGTCCCTGATGCTGGGAAAGATTGAAGGTGGAAGGAAAAGGGGACAACAGAGGATGAGATTGTTGGATGGCATCACTGATGCATTGAACATGAGTTTGAGTAGGCTCCAGGTATTGGTGATGGACAGGGAGGCCTGGCTTTCTGCAGTCCATGGGGGCACAGGGAGTCCAGCATAACTGAGCAATTGAAAGAGAACTGAATGGAAATTTCTAATGCCATGTGTGTCTTCAATTGTTAGACTGCCAAGAATATTGACTGACTAAAATAATATAGTCTTCCAGTGTGCTCATGAAATTCTCCCAAGTTTTATATCCTATAGCAAATACTTTGCCATATATTTGTAGAAAATGCCAGAATCTCAAATATTTAAAGCACTTTAAATTTAAATGAGGGGAGATTTTACCACAGGAGGGCCTTTCAAAAGACATACACAGATGTATTTAAGGGCATGAGAAGGCGATAGCACCCCACTCCAGTACTCTTGCCTGGAAAACCCCATAGACTGAGGAGCCCGGTAGGCTGCAATCCATGGGGTTGCCAAGGGTTGGACACGACTGAGCAACTTTACTTTCACTTTTCACTTTGATGCATTGGAGAAAGAAATGACAACACACTCCAGTGTTCTTGCCTGGAGAATCCCAGGGACAGGGGAGCCTGGTGGGTTGCCATCTATGGGGTCACACAGAGTTGGACACAATGAAGCAACTTAGCAGCAGCAGTAGCAGTACTGAAATTCACCAGTTACTTTGAAATACAGCAAAAATGAAATGAATTGATGAATGGATAGATAGAGGGATAAATAGCTTGATACATATGAGGAAACCAATTATATTAAAATATTAAGGCAAAATATCTACAGTGACTAAATTAGCACTCATTACAATTTTTTTTTTTTTAGTTTTTCTAGGTTTGAAAATTTTATAGTAAAACTTTGAAAAAAATGAGACATTTAGGGAGAAGAAAAATTATCCATTTAGAATGTGTGTCTTTTCCTCACTCTGTCATTTTCAGAATTGATTTCTTTCAATATTTGTCAGCATCTGGTGGCCTATTTGCTGCCTAAAGCACCCATCCACCCCACTGCTTCTAATCCCTCCATTCCTCCTTTTTGTACAGTTTCAGTTTTCTTGGTGTTGTCTCCTTTCAGAGACAATTTGCCAGTGATTTGATTCTGTTGTCAGATTTGCTGCTTCAAACTCTACATCTTCCTCTTCTCTGGAGAAATCCATGGGGACTGGGTTAGCAATGCTACATCCCCCAATCCCAAGAAAACCTATGGGACAAAGAAGAAAACACCAAGTGCTGGAGATATCAATCATTCTACAAGGACTTAATTTTCACATCAAAAAAATATTTTTAGAAAACCATAATATATTGGAGCAAAGCATTTTGAAAACTGTTTACCAAATGACTGTCCTTAATAATTCTAATATTTTGGCACACTCTTGCACAGCCCTTCCTTGTTGTAGGCTACCAATAATTTTAATTTCAGGATGGCTGAATCAGTCAGTGGTATATTGCTTTAATCATTGTTACTTGTTGCTCCTAGAGTAGAAATTCTTAGAGCAATTTAACATTTGTTAGGACTGCACCATATGGTAGTCTACCTACTCCAAACAATCAGATATTTTGATGTAAGCTTGTGACAGATTTTAATTTCCTTCTGTATTTGATGTTATTTCTCTAGTTTCTATGTCAACAAAGTTCTGTATTTGTCAGTCTAGTTTTCTGGTTGTTTCCTAAAACTACAATCAGTGATGTATGATGAAAAGAACTCTAAATAAGGGACAGAAGGCAAATTTTAGGAAATAATTACTCATATGTTTTTATAGATATCTTGGAGTTACACAAATAGTTTAAGTTCTATCTTCATTTTTCCTTAATTTGTAAACAGAAGAGGCAAACCTGAATGATTTCTAGTGTTCGTACCAGTTCTATCATTTCATCTGTTTTGTTATGTCTAAAACCATTCATGTGTGAAGCAAGTATTAATCGCCTAACATTATTAACATGTATTAACAACCAAAATCAAATTCTACTTACCCAACAATTTGCCTATTAATAATTATGTAGTCCGTATTTCAGTATTTTTGACTTGTTATCCAGTTCCTATTACAGCTAATGTTGTTTTTTTTTTAATATCGTTACATTCTAAGGCTGATATTTAACCTATAAATTTCAACTTAAGTATAAATTTCATTTTGACAGTGTTCTAGACTAGAGCATATACTAAAAGAATACATGTAAATGATTCCTCATTCTGGAAGCTCTTTGAAATAATTAAAGCCTCTGCCCAACTACTTCCAAGATTGCAAAGAAAAGTATAACACAGCATGACACAATAGAAAGACTACAATTATCTTCAAGGCCCAGTTCAGATATGTGGATTCTGTGCGCCTCTGGGCGAATTACCTCTCTGAGCTCTATCATGATAATAACATTGTCTCCCTATGATTGCTTAAGTATTGGAAATAACATATCAGAAAATATTTGACATAACATGCTTTTCATAAAAGAAAGCTTTAAAAGAAATCAGAATGTGAAAGATGGTCTCAAATTTAGATAGCAAAGGTCAATAGCAACAGAATATTTATCAGATAAAACAACAATAACACTCGATTGAAGAGGGTGATGTTAGAGGTCTTTAGTCAGGTTGAAGCAAACTTAATGAGTATTGGAATGTCATGTACCTGGAATCATTTTTTTTTTCTATTTTAAAAATATCATTTAAACGTACTCTAAGTAACATCAATTGTTTTGTTATATTAATTTTACAATAGGATCTCACATGATGTACTAAGTATAGCTAAGACTGGTCTTTATTCCAGCTATGCATTTTCTTTTCAAAACTTTAGGCACACTATACTTGAAGCTCCTTGATTTTTCCCCTAAATATATTATATTTCCAAGTATTCAAAGAAGTATCAATTCCTTCTCCAGTTTCTGTGCATAACACACTCACTATCATTTCTGGACATGAGTATAAGCAAAGTCTGGGAGACAGTGAAGGAGAGGGAAGCCTGGAGTGCTGCAGTCCATGGGATCACAAAGTGTGGGACACAAATTAGAGAATGAACAAACAAAAACAATTGTTCATCTTGATATGGTCCCATGACTTTTTCAGTCAAGGGCTGTGCATTGTTTTTGTTTGTTTGTTTGTTTGTTTCATTTTTGTATTTTTAAACTTTTTCTGTACACCATAAAATCTGTAAGACTTCTAAATTCTTCTAAGGTCACTAAATTCTGATTCTACTGCTTGCTAGTTATGGGACCTTGAATATGGTAGTTGAATTTCCTCAGTCTTTGTTCCTCTTCTGAGAAACAAAGGGGATTATATCAATATCATAAGATTATACTAATAGTAAGAAATGCATGAACTAATTCTGTCCGATTTCTTGTTCTTTTTTTCATACTGACTAATTTGAGTGAGTGGTTGTGTCAGGTTTTAGTTGCAGCATGCCAGCTCTTCATTGTCAGGTTTCTCTCCAGTTGTCAGGCACAGGTTTAGCCACCCCAAGACTTATGGGATCTTAGGTCCCACAGAGAGATTGAGTACACATCCCCTGCATTGGAAGGCAGACTCTAACCATTAGACACCAGGGAAGTCCCTCCACTTGTTCTAACTAACTATAGTCAAAGTATCTATTGATGAACCTAATGAAAGACAGGCTCAGAAAACTTTTACAGATATGTCATTAATTTATGTACCATTTTCATTTGATTTGTTCTTCCCTAAGGTGAGAGTCTTTTTACGTAAGCTTTTGTACAACTAAGGAATAATCTGCAATATTACTTGCAATATTTATAAATTAGCATATGTTAACTTTTATACACTACAGCTATGTTGCTATAATTTTAATTACTTAAATCATATTTGCTGTGCAAGTGAAATATTTTATCAAAATTTCCTCATTCAGTAAATATGATATTCTTTTGTAATAAAACGATATTCTAATGCTGAATGACTCATCTTCTAGTCCATTTTATGTAGTACATATTTTCTTGTTCCTGGAGTGAAATTTCTATCAATATTAAAGCTAAATTAACAACTTTCTATAAAGTAATTATTTACGGCAACACATAGCAAATTACCTGCCTAGTGGAATATGATATACATGAAAATTTCTCTCTTTACTCCATATTAAAAATGTCATATCAGTTTTTCATGAAGTTCCTTAAATTATTTACTTCTTTATGTTCAGTTCAGTTCAGTTCAGTCACTCAGTCATGACTGACTCTTTGTGATCCCATGGACTGCGGCACGTCAGGCCTCCCTGTCCATTACCAACTCCCAGAATCTATCCAAACCCATGTACATTGAGTCAGTGGTGCCATCCAACCATCTCATCCTCTGTCATCCCCTTCTTCTCCTGCCTTTGATCTTTCCCAGCATCAGGGTCTTCTCAAATTAATCAACTCTTCTCATCAGGTGGCCAAAGTATTGGAGTTTCAGCTTCAACATCAGTCCTTCCAATGAACACACAGAACTGATCTCCTTTAGGATGGACTGGTTGGATCTTCTTGCAGTCCAAGGGACTCTCAAGAGTCTTCTCCAACACCACAGCTCAAAAGCATCAATTCTTCTGTGCTCAGCTTTCTTTATAGTCCAACTCTCACATCCATACATGACCACTGGAAAAACCATAGCCTTGACTAGATGGACCTTTGTGGACAAAGTAATGTCTCTGCTTTTTAATATGCTGTTTAGGTTGGTCATAACCTTCCTTCCAAGGAGTAAGCGTCTTTTACTTTGATGGCTGCAGTCACCATCTGCAGTGATTTTGGAGCCCCCAAAAATAAAGTCTGACACTGTTTCCACTGTTTCCCCATCTATTTGTCATGAAGTGATGGGATCGGATGCCATGATCTTAGTTTTCTGAATGTTGAGCTTTAAGCCATTTTTTTCACTCTCTTTTTTTCATTTTCATCAAAAGGCACTTTAGTTCTTCTTCACTTTCTGCCATATGGCTGTTGTCATCTGTTTATCTGAGGTTATTGATATTTCTCCTGGCAATCTTGATTCCAGCTTGTGTTTCTTCCAGTCCAGCGTTTCTCATGATGTACTCTGCATAGAAGTTAAATAAGCAGGATGACAATATACAGCCTTGCCATACTCTTTTTCCTATTTGAAACCAGTCTGTTGTTCCATGTCCAGTTCTAACTGTTGCTTCCTGACCTGAACACAGGTTTCTCAAGAGGCACTATACAGTAGAAGTGAGAAATAGATTTTAGGGACTAGATCTGATAAACAGAGTGCCTAATGAAATATTGACAGAGGTTCATGACATTGTAAAGGAGACAGGAATCAAGACCATCCCCAAGAAAAAGAAATGCAAAAAAGCAAAATCACTATCTGAGAAGCCCTTACAAATAGCTGTAAAAAGAAGAGAAGCAAAAAGCAAAGGAGAAAAGGAAAGATATACCCATTTGAATGCAGAGTTCCAAAGAATAGCAAGGAGAGATAAGCCTTCCTCAGTGATCAATGCAAAAAATGGAGGAAAACAATAGAATGGGAAAGACTAGGGATTGCTTCAAGAAAATTAAATATACCAAGGGAACATTTCATCCAAAGATGGGCTCAATAAAGGACAGAAATGTTAGGGACCTAATAGAAGCAGAAGCTATTAAGGAGAGGTGGCAAGACTACACAGAAGAACTGTACAAAAAAGTTCTTCACGACCCAGATAATCACAATTGTGTGATCACTCACGTAAAGTCAGGCTTCTTTATGTAAATATTTTAAATATTCATATTTTCAGATTACATATGGATTAGAAGGGTAATATACAAACTCATAATCAGTTTTCTATACTTTGCTTAAATAATGAGATTATCTCTTCTAAAGTTCAGCATTGTTCACACCACCATAACACTTTATGTATGCCACCTCTTTCCATTCACTTTTTTACAAAGAAAATGTTTGTGAACATACATGTATATTCAAACAGTTCCTTAAGAAAAGGAGCCCTGGGTTAATCACTTTTGAGTGTTAATTGTTTTGTCTTGAACGTGATAACTACTCAGATAATAACTTGAAATGAGCCAAACTGAGAGGGTGGGACCCAAAAGAAGTTGCACTTTTACTAAACAATAGAGACATGGGTAATGAGATCCCAGTATACTATCATGCAAAAGCATGAAGGAATAGGAAGTTGGGAGTATAATGTGACATTTCTCAGATTTTCCTTGCTCTTACACATACACAGAAACAGAATTTATAGATATAAAAAGGGACACTGCAACCTGTCATCTCTTTGAATGTCATTATATTTAGTGAAAAAAGCTGTCTATAATTTTAACAGCACACTAAACTCAAACAAAAGTCATTCAATACCGTTTTAAGTCTGAGTCTAACCATTTGTGAAAAGCTTGCTGTTCATAATAAGCACTTATAAAATGAAAGCTTTTATTACAGAGGAAACTTTAGGCTTCAATGTGTTTGTTTATCTTCATATCCCCATGATGTAAACACAACCTGTTTTTAAGATGTCAAAAACCTATAATGATCAACAGCACAATGAGTGTTAAAACACTCAGTTTGCACAGACCTTAAATAATATATGCTCAAGGCAGACTGTTCATGCTATAGAATTTCATTAGCTGAATTACATTTATCTAATATATAGCTTCACAAATACATTTCAACACTGATTTAACCATGTAATAAATCCTCCTTTGCTTTAAACACAGGAATATTTTATATGGAGTAATTTTAAGTAAATATGTTATTTTTTTGTGAATGTGATTGTCTGTGAAAGTACAATTCCAGTGTTGGATGTTACGTGTGTCTTAGGATACTGAATACTTACAAACATTTTGATAGATATTAAATCCAGAAGATCATAAAATTGGGATGAACCCATGAAAAGATAGAGTGGGGGAAATACTTGCAGCAGAGAGTTCTACATCCCTTTACCAAATATTTTTGGCATTTAATTTTCGTCTGAAATATATTTTTGGTACACAAATTGCTTGAAAACTATTTGTTTTGCATGATAGGAACATTAGAATGGAGACTGTAAAGCTCTTCACTTCTCACAAACTCCATTTACTAGCAACAGCTATGTTCAAAAGAGAAAAAGGAAATACAAAGAATACCACAACAAGCTAGCTGAAAAATAAGTTTACCAAGACAAGGAAAGGAATTTTTAAGTCTCAGCCTGTCACCCCTATACCTAGCAACAGTGATTCAGTCTCCCCAATGACAATTGAGGACCTACCTTGCTACAGGATCAATGGGATTGGCTAATGCAGAATCTCTTGGTCCAGCAATGAAACAGATAACTCACACAGTACAAATATGCATACACAGAGCAAGTCAAGTACATTTGTATATATGTATACATGCACATATATATGCTGTTGCTGCTGCTAAGTCACTTCAGATATGTTCGAATCTCTGTGACCCTGTGGACTGTAAACTTCCAGGGTCCTCTGTCCATGGGATTGTCTCGGCAAGAATACTGGAGTGGGTTGCTGTGCCCTCCTCCAGGGGATATTCCTGACCCAGGGATTGAACCCACATCTCCTGTGTCTCCTGTATTGCAGGTGGAATCTTTACCCACTGAGCCTCCTGGGAAACCCACACACATATATACTAAATATATATGCACTGAAGTCTCAACTTTTAATAGTTGTATAAACAATGTAATTGTTTAAAACATCATTGATAGTCATTAGAGAATTAAATTAACTTTTAGCAATAGCATTAGATGCCAGAATAAACTGAATTTTACCAAAGTTTTGAGTGAATATAAATTAGAAATCTAGCATTCTTAGTCAAACAAGTGGAATCATAATGCCATAAAAACTGACTCATTTGAAAAGACCCCCAATGCTGGGAAAGATTGAAGGAAAGAGAAGGGGACGACAAAGGATGAGATGGTTGGATGGCATCACCAACTCAATGGACATGAATTTGAGTAAACTCCAGGAGTTGGCGATGAACTGGGAGGCCTGGTGTGCTACAGTCCATGGGGTCGCAAAGAGTCAGACACAACTGAGTGACTGAACTGAACTGAACTGAACTGAAGCAAAAATTCATGTTTTTGAAAACATATATATTATACATACAACACACACACACACACACACACACACATACATACACACACAAAAATGGCTTCTCAGGTGGCTCTCTTGGTAAAGAACCCACCTGTCAATGCAGGAGATTTTCCCTGAGTCCAGAAGATCCCCTGGAGTGGGGCATGGCAACCCATTCCAGTACTCTTGCTGGACAGAGGAGCCTGACTTGCTGCAGTTCATGGGGTCACAGAGTTAGATATGCCTTAGGCACTGAACAACAATCATTTAAGTGGACCAGTTTAGTTATGGGGCATCCCAGATGGTGCTAGTGATAAATAACCCACCTGCTAATGCAGGAGACATGAGACGCAGGTTCGATCCCCGGGTTGGGAAAATCCTCTGGAGGAGGGCATGGCGACCCTCTTTGGCAGTCTTTCCTGGAGAATCCCTTGGACAGAGGAGCCTGGCAGGCTACACTCCATAGGGTCACAAAAAGTCGGACAAAATTGAAGTGACTTTGCATGCAGGCAGGCATGTAAACAAAAGCTTTTTAACTACACTTGATAATGCTTGAGAAAGAACAAAAACAAAACAAAACAAAAAAAAGAGAGATGGAAAAATTGGAAAACATAAAATACATGAAATGGGAGCCTTAAATGAAATGAATGTGAAATAGAAAAAGTGAAACAACCTATATAAAAGAAAAGATCATCATATAGTCCAGTTCTTTTTAACATGTCTACTCACTAGAATCACATCTGGTGCTTTGGAGGAAAAAAAAAAAAAAAAGCAATACCTGGGCTTTTCTTTTTTTCAATAAGTTCCAATATTATTTTAATATGCATCTGGATTTTAAAAAAGTGATTACAGGGTTTTATTTTTTATTTATTTATTTTAATTGGAGGCTAATTACAATATTGTAGTGGGTTTTGCCATATATTGACATGAATCAACCATGGGTGTACATGTGTTCCCCATCCTGAACCCCCTCCCACCTCCCTCCCCATCCCATCCCTCTGGGTCATCCCAGTGCACCAGCCCTGAGCACCCTGTCTCATGCATCAAACCTGGACTGGTGATCTGTTTCACATATGATAATATACATGTTTCAATTTCTATTAAATGGTAGTTCTAGTGATATGGCTTCCCTGGTGGCTTAGACGGTAAAGCATCTGCCCACAATGCAGGAGGCCTGGGTTCAATCCCTGGGTGGGAAAGATCCCCTGGAGAGGGAAATGGCAACCCATCCCAATACTCTTGCCTAGAAGATTCCAAGGACAAGGAGTCCATGGTGTTGCAGAGAGTCGGACACGATTGAGCGACTTCACTTTCTTTCTTTCCAGTGAATAGAATTCTATTATTTTCTATTACTAATAATGATAAAATGGCATTAAAAGGCATATTTTATGCCTCCCTGGTGGCTCAGATGGTAGAGAATCTGCTTTCAGTGCCGAAGACCCAGGTTCAATCTCTGGGTCAGGAAGATCCCCTGAAGAAGGAATGCCTACTAACTCTAGTATTCTTGCCTGGAGAATTCCATTGACAGCTTATGTATATCATATATACATATATATATATAGTTTAGAAAATTTATTATTTTTATGAAAATTTTGAATGAGGTTTGAAACTTCTAATTGAATTTTGAGACTATTAATAAATATACATTGATAAAAAACAGGAAATCAATGTGATACAGTATTATTAACTAAAGTATAGATTTTGTTCAAATTTCACAAAATTTTATGCTACAGTCCATTATTTGTTTTTATATCTTATTTAAAATTCTACATTGTAGTTGCATTGAGCAGTTTCAACTGCATGCAACATATTATGATAAATTATCTTTTCATTTTCATTGTTACAAATATTTTCTAACATCCATCATTTAACAGGGGACATTTAATTTCCAAATACATGGTGTCTTTATGGGATCTTTGATATTAACTACTGATTTTGATATTAATTTCTCATTTAAATGCTTTCTTCTCTGTAATCACCCTCTGTGTTTTATTAGTCTTTTAAATTTATTGAGACGTTCAATGGCTAAGTCAAAGATGTCTCTTGGTAAATGTCACATTGCACTTGAAAATATGTGGATTTTTTCAAATATCTTTTCATATTGATTGTTAACATAATTTCATAGTGGTAGGAGAACAGATTCTGCATGATTTCAAGAATTCCAGATTTTGAAAGTTTTGCACCTTGTTTTATGCTCCTGGATATGTTCCAGTGATTCCTGGTTTATAGTCTATGGGGACTAAAATAGCATTTGTGTCCTGCTGTTGTGTGAAAATTATATAAATCTTAATTATGTTGAAAAAAATAAAATTAATTTTTAAAATAATTAAATTGACTAAGAAGAAAGTATGCTATTGAATGTATAAAGAGGTATTTTTAAAAAAACAACAGTCAGTATCTAACTACCTGAAATAAAGAGGGTTTATTTTTTTAACTATGCAAATGTGGTTCAGTAAATGAAATAGTGGGCAATAAAATCAATATCGTTACACACCATGACCATCCAATCACCAAATAGCAATAACAACAAAACTGATATTTTCATAGTTCTTCTCAGTTATTTCCCCCCCCCCCATTTTAAAGCTGTCATATGGCAGTTATTCCAGTTAAAGTTAGAATAAAATCTGAATTTTCTGTGTAGGTGAGGCCATGCAGCCTCAACTTTTTGTCTACATCCCTGATTTCTTGTGGCTCAGCTGGTAAAGAATTTGCCTGCAATGTAAGAGACGTGGATTCAATCCCTGGGTTGCAAAGATCCCCTGAAGAAGGAAAAGGCTACCCACTCCAGTATTGTGACCTGGAGAATTATCAGAGTTGGACACAACTGAGTGACTTTCGCTGATTTCATCCTTTCTCCATGACCATAATTCTTCAGCAACAGTTATATTCTTTCACTTCCTGGAAAATCTCTTCCTTATGCCCATTTCATATCATTGCACATTTTGTACCATATACCTAGAACACACTTCTTGTACATGTTAATATGGTTGGTCTTCCTCGTTAACAAAATCAGCCCAAGTAAAATCTTCCAGAGAGACCCTTTCTGCCCACCCAAGTAGATGATAGTCAGTTCACTATCATATTACTTGATTTTTATTTTCTTTCTTATTTTTATCATGTTCTTGTATTATACTGTTTCCACGTTTTTTGTTATAAACAATAGACATTAAGCTTCATGGGTGCAGGTACTTAAGCTTTTTCATGGCTTAATTACGCTAGAGTATCAATACTACTGAGTAGTTAATAAATATCTGTTTATTTATTCATTCATTTAACACATGTTTCTTAAAAGCCTACTATGTTCCAGATACTCTTTTAATGTCAGGTGATATAGTTGCTTGAAAACAGAGGAATAAAAAATAAAAACCGTGCCCCTCATAAACATTATAATAGTGGTGACAAACAAGAAAGTTTTTGAATTAGGGACTCCAGAAAGCAAGGACAAGACCAAACAATTTTGAGTCTCGTATATTCCCATTTAATTTTTCCTTCCAGTTTTATTGAGACAGAACTGACATATAGCACTGTATAAGGTGTACAACAGAGAGACTGGAGTTACACACATTATGAAATGATTATCACAAGTTTTGTGAATATCCACTATCTCCTATAGATACTAAAGAAAACAATAGTCACATTTTTTCCCCTTGGGATGAGGATTCAGGTTTATTCTTTTAACAAACTTCATATATAACAAGCAGCAGTGTTAATCATATTTATTATGTTGTACATTACATCTCTAGCACTTATTAATATTATAACTGGAAGTTTGTACTTTTGACTACTTTCATCCAAATCCCCCTCCCCCAGTCCCTCACTTGCCCATCTCTCCATCAATGCTAACCACAAATTTGATCTCTTGTTCTATTAGTTTGCTTATTTTGAAAATATAATTGACTTACAACACTATGTTAGATCTTGTTACAAAGCAAAATAATTTGATATTTCTATAGATTTCAGCATGATCACCACAATAAGCCTAGTTACAATATGTCACCATGCAAATTTCATAGTTGAATATAATGTCCCTACTGTACATTTTGTACCCATATCCGTGACTCATTTATTTTGCAACTGTAAGTTTGTACCTCTTAATCCTCCTCAGCAATTGCTTTTCTCCACTTACTCACCTTTTGTCTGGCAAACACATGTTCTCTGTATTTTTAACTGTGTCTATGCCTTGTTATCAGAGAAGGCAATGGCACCCCACTTCAGTGCTCTTGCCTGGAAAATCCCATGGATGGAGGAGCCTGGTGGGCTGCAGTCCATGGGGTCGCTAAGAGTCAGACACAACTGAGCGACTTCACTTTCACTTTTCACTTTCATGCATTGGAGAAGGAAATGGCAAGCCACTCCAGTGTTCTTGCCTGGAGAATCCCAGGGACGGGGGAGCCTGGTGGGTTGCCATCTATGGAGTTGCACAGAGCAGACACAACTGAAATGACTTAGCAGCAGCAGCAGCAGCAGCAGCAGCATGCCTTGTTATGTTTGTTCATTTTGTTTTATTGGATTCCATATATAAGTGAAACTACACAAGGTTTGTCTTACTCTATGTCACTTAGCATGATAAACCCTCAAAGTTCATTCTTTTGTTGTAAGTAGCAAGACCTTTATTTTCCTTTTTTGTTCCATTGTCTATTAATGGACACTTAAGTTGCTTTCATATGTTATTTATTATAAATAACTGTGTAATTAATATAGGGGGGTATACATCTTTTTTAACAGTGTTTTTGTTTTCTTTGTATAGAAACCTAAGAGTGGTGTTGCTGGGTCATACAGTAGTTCAATTTTTAGTTTTTGAGTAATCTCCATAATGTTTTCTGTAGTTTGCTGTATCAGCTTACACTCCCAGCAACAGTGTATAAGGATTACCTCTTCTCACATCCTCACTAATAATTGCTATTTATTGTGTTTTTGACAATAGCCATTCTGACAAGTGTGAGGTGATATGTTGTTGTGATTTTAATTTGCATTTCACTAAAGATTATTGCTATAGAGCATCTCTTCATGTGTCTATTGGCCATCTGCATACCTTCCTCAGAAAAATGTCCAATCAGATCCTCAGCCCATTTTTTAATTAGGCTGTTTGCTTGTTTTTGATGTTGAGTTGTATGAGTTTTTTGTATATTTTGGATATTAACCCTTTATAATGTATAACAATTGAAAACATCTTCTCCCATTCCGTAGGTGGTCTTGTCATTTTATTGCTTCCTCTATTATGCAAGAGCTTTTTACTTTGGTATAGTCCAATGTGGTTTGCTCTTGCTTCCCTTGCCTGAGGGGACATATTGGAAAACAAAACAAAACAAAACAAAACATGAAGTCATGTACTTTGGTTGTGGTGTGAATTTGCATTCAGAAATATTAATAACCTCAGATATGCAGATGACACCACCCTTATGGCAGAAGTGAAGAGGAACTAAAAAGCATCTTGATGAAAGTGAAAGAGGAGAGTGAAAAAGTTGGCTTAAAGCTCAACATTCAGAAAACGAAGATCATGGCATCTGGTCCCATCACTTCATGGGAAATAGATGGGGAAACAGTGGAAACAATGTCAGACTTTATCTTTTGGGGCTACAAAAATCACTGCAGATGGTGACTGCAGCCATGAAATTAAAAGATGCTTACTCCTTGGAAGAAAAGTTATGACCAACCTAGATAGCATATTGAAAAGCAGAGACATTACTTTGCCAACAAAGATCTGTCTAGTTAAGACTATGGTTTTTCCAGTGGTCACGTATGGATGTGAGAATTGGACTGTGAAGAAGGCTGAGCACCAAAGAATTGATGCTTTTGAACTGTGGTGTTGGAGAAGACTCTTGAGAATCCCTTGGACTGCAAGAAGATCCAACCAGTCCATTCTGAAGGAGATCAGTCCTGGGTGTTCTTTGGAAGGAATCATGCTAAAGCTGAAACTGCAGTAGTTTGGCCACCTAATGAGAAGTGTTGACTAATTTGAGAAGACCCTGATGCTGGGAAAGATCGAAGGCAGGAGGAGAAGGGGATGACACAGGATGAGATGGCTGGATGGCATCACTGACTCGATGGATGTGAGTTTGAGTGAACTCTGGGAGATGGTGATGGACAGGGAGGCCTGGTGTGCTGCAATTCATGAGGTCGCAAAGAGTCAGACATGACTGAGCGACTGAGCTGAACTGGTATGTATCAACAAATAACTGAAATTAAGAGGTTTATTAGGGCTGCCATTACAAAATACCATTGGAATTTATTTTCTGACAGTTCTGCAGACTAGAAGTCCAAGATCAAGGTGTTGGTAGATTTGATTTCTTCTCAGTCCTCTTTCTTTGTTTTTCAAAGGTTACCTTCTTGTTATGTCTTTATTTTCTAAGAGGGAGGAAAAGAGGAAACATTCTGAAAGACTGAGCATTTAAACTGAAAAAGACAATTTCAAAGAATATTCTTTAAATTTTTCAAGTGCCCTGAATATATACAATGGTAGAATATCAAATACCATTCTTAGATTTTAAAATAATTAGAGTTGAAAAACACTGACCATAGAAATTGCCACAATTTTAACCTAACATTGTCTTTCAAATTTTATCAGACAAATTTTCTTCATATTTCATTTAAATAATATGCTTTACTAAAGCTATCTAAAGATCTGAAAGGTGTCAATGAATGAAATGTGATTTTTTTTTTTAAGGGATGAATTTGAGTCAGTTAAAATGGAGTAGACTAAGCCTGTTATACAAAGTGAACTCAGAAAAACAAACATTGTTAAAGCATACATATGGAAACTAGAAAAACTGTATTGATGATCATATAGGCAGGATAGGAATAGAGACACAGACATAGCGGACAGTCTTGTGGACACAGTGAGGGAAGAAGAGGGTGGGATGAATTGAAAGAGTAGCACTGACATATATACATCACAATGTATAAAACAGATACAGGTAGTGGAAACCTGCTGTATACACAGGGAGCCCAGTCCAGTGCTCTGTGATGACCTAGAGGGGTGAAATGTGGGTGGGTAAGAGGGAGGCTGAAGACGGGAGGCTGAAGAGGGAGGGATATATACGTATATATACACTAATGGATGATTTGCGTTGTTGTACGGCAGAAACCAACACAACCCTGTAAAGCAACTCTCCTCCAATTAAAATAATAATAATAATAACAATGGTCCTTGAGCAACATCATGAAAGGACTTATGCCATTTTAAAATAACTAAACCAGTAAGCTATCCATATTTTTCCATAATAAAAATAATTATACAAAGAAAAATAAATTTCTAATTAAATGAACTGATGCTAAATAGCATAATTTCTTGATTGTTTAACTAGATTTAAAATTTCCAGAGAATTCTACACATTTATTTTTAATGTGTGCTGTTCACTGTATAAAATTGCTCCACTGAAATAACCGGATGAGTAAGAACAGAAGAATGGGAGTAGTATGTATAACTGCTTGATTCTCCTTCCCTGATGCTTTCTGCTTTTCTTCATCCAATGGTACATCTTTCTTTGAGCTCAATGAGTGTTATTTGCAATACAGTGATAGAGAGGAGTACAGAAGTGATAATAGTTCAGCACATGGAGTGAAGACTAGAAGTATTTTACCTTCAAAATAAGTCAGTCTTCAAAATAATAGCTCCCTTCAACAATAGACTTAAAGCCAAAGGACAGAATATTGAAGAAGAGACCAAGGAAGTAATTGAGCAAATCATATTCTCATGTAAGAAATGGAGAAAAATAATTTATATGTAAGTAGCAGAAACCTCAGGTTTCTCCAATATATCAAGGTAATCCAGTTTGACTTAATCTCAGCATTTATGCAGGCTCTACAAAAGACTTAGCACACTGGAATTAGAGAGGCATATTGTAGACACACACAATAAAGGCTGCAGCTGGAAGGTTGAGTTATCCTGGTTATGTAATATCAAATGTCATGCTTGTGTGACTTGAGTCCTTGTTTGACCCTTATTACTCCATGTTTCTTGCAATTGCCTATTCATTTTCACTAAGTGTGTACATCAGTTCAGTTCAGTTGCTCAGTCTGACTCTTTGTGACCCCATGAACCGCAGCATGTCAGGCCTCCCTGTCCATCGCCAACTCCTGGGGTTTACCCAAAACCCACATACATTGAGGCAGTGGTGCCATCCAACCAGCTCATCCTTTGTCATCTCTTTCTCCTCCTGCCCTCAATCTTCCTCAGCATCAGTGTCTTTTCAAATGAGTCATCTCTTTGCATCAGGTGGCCAACGTATTGGAGTTTCAGCCTCAGCATCAGTCCCTCCAGTGAACACCCAGGACTGATCTCCTTTAGGATGGACTGGTTCAATCTCCTTGTAGTCCAAGGGACTCAAGAGTCTTCTCCAACACCACAGTTCAAAAGCATCAAATCTTCCACGCTCAGCTTTCTTTATAGTCCAACTCTCACATCCATACATGACTACTGGAAAAAACCATAGCCATGATTAGACGGATCTTTATTGACAAAGTAAAGTCTCTGCTTTTCAATATGCTATCTAGGTGGTCATAACTCTCCTTGCAAGGAGCAAGCGTCTTTTAATCTCGTGGCTGCAATCACCCTCTGCAGTTATTTTGGAGCCCAGAAAAATAGTCAGCCACTGTTTCCACTGTTTCCCCATCTATTCACCACGAAGTGATGGGACTGGATGCCATGATCTTCATTTTCTGAATGTTGAGCTTTAAGCCAACTTTTTCACTCTCCTCTTTCACTTTCATCAAGAGGCTCTTTAGTTCCACTTCACTTTCTGCCATAAAGCTGGTGTCATCTGCATATCTGAGGTTATTGATACTTCTCCTGGAAATCTTGATTCCAGCTTGTGCTTCCTTCAGCCCAGAATTTCTCATGATGTACTCTGCATATAAGTTAAATAAGCAGGGTGACAATATACAGCCTTGACATACTCCTTTTCCTTTTTGGAACCAGTCTGTTGTTCCATGTCCAGTTCTTTTTTTTTTAATGTTGCTTCCTGAGCTGCATACAGGTTTCTCAAGAGGAAGGTCAGGTGATCTGGTATGCTCATCTCTTTCAGAATTTTCCACAGTTTATTGTGATCCACACAGTCAAAGGCTTTGGCATAGTCAATAAAGCAGAAATAGATTTTTTTTTTTTTTCTGGAACTCTCTTGCTTTTTTGATGATCCAGCGGATGTTGGCAATTTGATCTCTGGTTCCTCTGCCTTTTCTAAAACCAGCTTGAACATCTGGAATTTCATTGTTCATGTATTGTTGAAGCTTGGCTTGGAGAATTTTAAGCTTTACTTTACCAGCATGTTGCTGCTGCTGCTGTTGCCAAGTCGCTTCAGTCATGTCTGACTCTGTGCGACCCCATAGACAGCAGCCCACCAGGCTCCCCAGCCCCTGGGATTCTCCAGGCAAGAACACTGGAGTGGGTTGCCATTTCCTTCTCCAATGAATGAAAGTGAAAAGTGAAAGTGAAGTTGCTCAGTCCTGTCTGACTCTTAGCGATCCCATGGACTGCAGCCCACCAGGCTCCTCCACCCATGGGATTTTCCAGGCAAGAGTACTGGAGTGGGGTGCCATTGCCTGCTCCTACTAGCATGTTAGATGAGTGCAATATTTTGTGCATTATTTGGCATTGCCTTTCTTTGGGATTTGAATGAAAACTGACCTTTTCCAGTCCTGTGGCCACTGCTGAGTTTACCGTATTCCTAACATATTGAGTGCATCATTTTCACAGCATATGTACATATATTTGTGCAAAAAAAAAAACTATTATGAGATATTGGCTCATGTGATTATTGAAGCTGAGAATTTCAGCAATCTTCTGCCACCAGGTGAAGGCCCAGGAAAGCCAGAAATGTGCTCTGAGGGCCTCAAATTCACAAAACCAGTGGCAGGAGAATTTTGATGTCCCACTTCAAGAATCAGGCAAAGAGTAAACCTGACCTTCCTCTGGCTTTTTTTTTTTTTTTTTTTTTTTGACTGAAGCCCTCAAAGGACTGGATGATATCCACTCTAATTGGGGAAGGTAATCAGCTTCACTCAGTCCATGAATTCAAGTACTATTTTTTTCTGCAAATACCATCACAGACACAACCAGAAATAAAGTTTAACCAGCTATCTGGGTACTCCATGTACCAACTGAGTTGATACACAAAATTAACCAACACAAGTCCAAGAGGTCATAACTGGTATTTATAATTACCATCTTCCACTATTTTTCCATATTCCCTCTACCTTCAGCAAGCATCTCATTGTCACAGTGAATAGTCTAAGCCATTATTATTCCTGTCTGGTCTGGACTGTTGTAGTTTAAGATTGACCTTAGTTATAGGACATGGTAATACTAAGAGATTCCCTAAGGGATCTGCTCTATTCCAAACATGATCTCCTTTAGTCCCATTGTGGAATAATAGTACAATTTGTCCCTTGGTAGTCAAGATCGGTTACTCCAGTAACTCCATCCTTCATCTGTTGACTCAGAGGTGTGAGAAGAACAAAGTAACTGGACAACAGTCTTAACTTCCAGTTCAATAGAATCAATGTGTTTTCTGGCAGGAGTAAACTTCTCTCTAAAACTAAGATCTCTAGGCCAATGGATCACAAAATCATGGGAATAGATAGCAAAGTTTTGGCTAATGGATAACTAGGAGTAATAATGAGTGGTACTACTCCAATTTCCATCTCTTGATTCCTGGACCAGTGAATATTGGATCAGAAAGAAACAGTGCCACAACTTGTATACTGAGAATAAACAGTCTCCTGGAGAAATGTGTCCCAGACATGCCAAACAATGCCATATAGCTGGCATGGTAACAAACATCAAGAGGTCATTCCACTGCTCTATCATGCTAGCTGCTTCAGAATGGTAAAGAAAATGGTAACACAAGTGAATTACTGGCCCATTGCTGCTCTTCATTTGTTGCGAAATAACTTTTACTCATTAGAAGTAATGTTGTAGAATACTTGCTTACCTGGGATAAAGCCCACTTGGTCATGGTGTATGATCTTTTTAACGTGTTGTTGGATTCTAATTGCTAGAATTTTGTTAAGGATTTTTGCATCTATGTTCATCAGTGATATTGGCCTGTAGTTTTCTTCAAATCAATCAATGTAATACACCACATTAACAAATTGAAAAACAAAAGCCATATGATTATCTCAATAATAGCCTTTGACAAAATTCAACATCCATTTATGATAAAAACTCTCCAGAAAGCAAGAATAGAAGGAACATACCTCAACATAATAAAAGCTATATATGACAAACCCACAGCTAACATTATCCTCAATGGTGAAAAATTGAAAGCATTTCCCCTAAAGTCAGGAACAAGACAAGGGTGCCCACTTTCACCACTACTATTCAACATAGTTCTGGAAGTTTTGGCCACAGCAATCAGAGCAGAAAAAGAAATAAAAGGAATCCAAATTGGAAAAAAAGAAGTAAAACTCTCACTGTCTGCAGATGACATGATCCTCTACATAGAAAACCCTAAAGACTCCACCAGAAAATTACTAGAGCTAATCAATGAATATAGTAAAGTTGCAGGATATAAAATCAACACTCAGAAATCCCTTACATTCCTATACACTAATAAAGAGAAAATAGAAAGAGAAATTAAGGAAAAAATTCCATTCACCATTTCAATGAAAAGAATGAAATACTTAGGAATATATCTACCTAGAGAAACTAAAGACCTATATATATAAAACTATAAAACATTGGTGAAAGAAATCAAAGAAGACACTAATAGATGGAGAAATATACCATGTTCATGGATCAGAAGAATCAATATAGTGAACATGAGTATACTACCCAAAGGAATCTATAGATTCAATGCAATTCCTATCAAGCTACCAACGGTATTTTTCACAGAGCTAGAACAAATATTTTGACAATTTGTATGGAAATACAAGAAACCTCGAATAGCCCAAGCAATCTTGAGAAAGAAGAATGGAACTAGAGGAATCAACCTGCCTGACTTCAGGCTTTACTACAAAACCACAGTCATCAAGACAGTATGGTACTGGCACAAAGATAGGAATATAGATCAATGGAACAAAATAGAAAGCCCAGAGATAAATCCACTCACCTATAGGCACCTTATCTTTGAGAAAGGAGGTAAGAATATACAATGGAGAAAAGACAATCTCTTTAACAAGTGGTGCTGGGAAAACTGGTCTGCTGCTGCTGCTAAGTCACTTCAGTTGTGTCCGACTCTGGGTGACCCCATAGATGGCAGCCCACCAGGCTCCCCGGTCCCTGAGATTCTCCAGGCAAGAACACTGGAGTGGGTCGCCATTTCCTTCTCCAATGCATGAAAGTGAAAAGTGAAAGGGAAGTCACTCAGTTGTGTCCGACTCTTCGCCACCCCATGGACCGCAGCCTACCAGGCTCCTCTGTCCACGGGATTTTCCAGGCAAGAGTACTGGAGTGGGGTGCCATCGCCTTCTCCAGGGAAAACTGGTCAACCACTTGTAAAAGAATGAAACTAGAACACCATACACCAAAATAAACTCAAAATGGATTAAAGATCTAAATATAAGACCAGAAACTATAAAACTCCTAGAGGAGAACATAGGCAAAACACTCTCCAACATAAATCACAGCAGGATCCTCTATGAACCATCTCCCAGAATATTGGAAATAAAAGCAAAAACAAACAAATGGGACCTAATTAAAATTAAAAGCTTCTGCACAACAAAGGAAACTATAAGCAAGGTGAAAAGACAGCCTTCAGAACAGGAGAAAATAATAGCAAATGAGGCAACTGACAAACAGTTAATCTCAAAAATATACAGGCAACTCCTGCAGCTCAATTCCAGGAAAATAAACGACCCAATCAAAAAATGGGCAAAAGAACTAAACAGACATTTCTCCAAAGAAGACATACAGATGGCTAACAAACACATGCAAAGATGCACAACATCACTCATTATCAGAGAAATGAAAATCAGGACCTCAATGAGGTACCATTTCATACCAGTCAGAATGGCTGTGATCCAAAAGTCTACAAGCAATAAATGCTGGAAAGGGTGTGGAGAAAAGGGAACCCTCTTACACTGTTGGTGGGAATGCAAACTAGTACAGCCACTATGGAGAACAGTGTGGAGATTCCTTAAAAAACTGGAAATAGAACAGCCTCATGACCCTGCAATCCCACTGCTGGGTATACACACCGAGGAAATCAGAATTGAATGAGACACATGTACCTCAATGTTCATCGCAGCACTGTTTGTAATAGCCAGTGCATGGAAACAATCTAGATGTCCATCAGCAGATGAATGGATAAGAAGGCTGTGGTTCATATACACAATGGAGTATTACTCAGCCATTAAAAAGAATACATTAGAATCCGTTCTAATGAGGTGGATGAAACTGGAGCCTATTATACAGAGTGAAGTAAGCCAGAACGAAAAACACCAATACAGTATACTAATGCATATATATGGAATTTAGAAAGATGGTAATGATAACCCTGTATGTGAGACAGCAAAAGAGAAACAGATCTATAAAACAGTCTTTTGGGCTCTGTGAGAGAGGGAGAGGGTGGGATGATTTGGGAGAATGGCATTGAAACATGCATAATATCATATATGAAATGAATCGCCAGTCCAGGTTTAATGCATGATACAGGATGCTTGTGGCTGTTGCACTGGGATGACCCAGAGGGATGGTACAGGGAGGGAGGAGGGAGGGGGGTTCAGGATGGGGAACACGTGTACACTTGTGGCAGGTTCATGTTGATATATGGCAAAACCAATACAATATTGTAAAGCAATTAGCCTCCAATTAAAATAAATAAATTTAAACTTAAAAAAAAAAAAAAAAAGCAATGTTGTGTGGAATACCATGGCAATGAATGAAACATGTAACTCCCCACATGGTGATTTTGGAAGAAGCACTGCATGCAATGAAGACAAATCCATATACAGAGTATCTATTCCAATAGGGACAAAATGCTGCCCTTTCGTGATGAAACAGCCCTGGTATAATCAACCCAACACCAGGGAGCTCACTAATCACCCTGGGGAAGAGTGCCATATCCAGGACTCAGAATTGATTTCTACTGCTTGCAGACTGGGCTTTCAGCGGTGGCTGTGGTCAGGTGCCTTTGGTTAGTGGAAGGCCATGTTATAAGCCCATTGGTGGCAAAACCTCCACCCCTGTGTGACTGACAACTTTATCCACATTTCTTTGGGGAATTACGAGGTTGATTGGAGAAAGTGACTGAGTAGTATACATGGAAAAGTTTATCCTATCCACTTGACTATATTTTTTTTCTCTACTGAGGTCACCTTTTGATAAGAATTTACATGGGACACAAATACATTCATGTTTTTTGCTCATACAGAAAATTTATCCATATACCTATTTCACAGATTTCCTTATCACCAATTTTTAAATCATATGAATTCCAAGTCTGGGGAAGAAAGCTCATCACAAGCAGGAATCAGTAATTACATATCTGGTCATTTCATATTTCAAGCAATTTGGACAGTCTTGGGTACTGCTCAAATTTCTGCCCACTGGGAGGATTCCTCTTTACTATTTTTCAGGAATATCCTAGAAAGAGGGTATAATGATACAGCTGTCCACTTTTGAATAGTGCCTGCATATTGCACAGAATCAAATATTGACAAAACCCAAAGCTTCTTTTCCTCTGTCAACTGAGCATAGGGAACTCCCGAGCAGACCATAGGCTGGGAATAAAGAGTATGTGACGTATGAGTGAAGACCAGGGCTACTTGTTAAAGTAATTTACTTGTGCCTTCAAGAGTGGCTTGAGCCTGGTCATATACTTACCACTTCCTTCTGATGATGGAGAGCTACTGTCCATGACTAAATTTATGGATTGGCAGGTCAGATGACACCCAGTTTATTGTGGGCAGCTCAGGTTGCATAACTTGATTATGGCCCGCAATTAAATATTCAATCTCTACTAAGGTTTACTAGCAGTCTGAGAGTTGTTTCTCAAAAAGGAGACAGCTGTCAGCAGAGTATGTTAGAGCTTTTCATCAAAATCCTAAAGGCTTGTGTTGCAATTCACCTATGGGGTCCTGTCAAATAAACTAAAGTGAATCCCTTGAATGAATACGAGTATATACTTAAAAGTTAGCTCCAGTATTTAGGAGTTTAAGAACATTGGATATACTGCTATGGAATTTAGCCTAATGGTACATCAGAGCCAGGGATTCCCTTTACAGGGAAAAAAAAAAAAAAGGTATAGCATTTCGTTAGCAACAATTGGATTCACTGGTTTTATTACATGGGGTATCATATATGAAATCTACTGGCCTAAAAGAAATTATTGAAGGCATAGGTGATGTGTAACTTGGATGTAACAACCTACAGCTTTTGGTTCCATTCTTCAAAACAGTATACATGATAAATCATCAAATATTATAAAGTCCTAATCCAAAATAAGTAAAATACTTAAGTCCAGAAACTGGGTAAAGTAAGTTCCTTTTTCCCATATCATTAGTCACAGTGATCTATCTGGGGGATTTGTGTTTTCTATCTACACAACTCCTGGTGTATAATCCTTTTTATTTTTTATTTTGGTTTGCTAGCATGTTGTTAGGCACTTTTGTATCTATATACAAAAGAGATACAAATGATATGAGAGATACTGGCTTGCAATTTTATTTTTAAATTTTGTCTGGTTTTCACATCAATGTAATGATGACCTTGTAGAATGAATTTGGGAGTGTTACCCCCTCTTCAAAATTTTAGACTCATTTGAAAAGGATAGGTTTTATGTTTGGTAGAATTCCCCTGTGAAATCAAACCAGTCAGTCCTGAAGAAAGTCAACCCTGAATATTAATTGGAAGGACTGATGCTGAAGCTGAAGTTCCAATACTTTGCCCACCTGATGCAAAGAGCCAATTCATTGGAAAAGACCTTGATTCTGGGAAAGATTGAAGGCAGGAGCAAAAAAGGACAACAGAGGATGAGATGGTTGGATGGCATCCCTGACTCAATGGGCATGAGTTTGAGCAGCTCTGGGAGATGGCAAAGGACAAGGAAGCCTGGTCCATGGGGTCCCAAAGATTCAGACACGACTGAGTGACTGAACGGGATGACAATGCCCTACCAGGTTCTGCTTCGCCTTCACCTTACTCACACGATTGCGTGCCTGTGTGCTAAGCCACTTCAGTCATGTCTGACTCTGCGCACCCCTATGGATTGCAGCTCTCCAACTGTTCATGGGATTCTCCAGGAAAGAATACAGGACTGGGATGCCTTTTCCTTCTCCAGGGGATCTTTCCAACCCAGGGATCAAACTAGAGTTTTTTTAAGTCTCATGCACTGGCAGGTGGGTTCTTTACCACCAGCACCACCTGGGAAGCCCCTGATTGCATCCCCCTACAAATCTGATCAGTAACTGCCTGCATGATCCCTTAACCTCCAGCTAAAAATTGTTCTGATTCTCAGATTTGAGGCTCCATTATTGGGGGATCAACAAGAAATGTCAGTGCTATGGATGGTTTCTAACCTGAAGGGTTGTGGGGAATGCGTTCCTTCCACAGTTCCCCTGGTAACCAGGGAGCCCTTCTGATGCCATTCACTCTGTAACTGGTAGCCTCTTCCTCTCCTGAGTAGCAAAGCTGGCTGTGGAGTCCTGCTTGCCCTTATCCATACAAGGCACTGTGTCGCTCCTGGGTCTTTGCCTCTGACTTGTAAGACTCCCTGTTCCACAAATTATTGATGTCTCCACCTCTGACTCAGTTCTTCTTTAATTTTGAGGCTGGACAGTTGCAAAGACTGCAGTATGGTGGGATGCAGACAAGCACAAGGTCGTTGATCTTTCAGGTTTCAGATGTAATATAAGGGAATCATAATTGAATGCATTTGTCATTATCATAGAAAATTTTATTTTATTTTATTTTTTTATTAAAATTTTTTATTTTTTTAAATTTTAAAATCTTTAATTCTTACATTAAATATTGTTTTATAGACAGCAGTAACCAGGCTCCCCTGTCCCTGGGATTCTCCAGGCAAGAACACTGGAGTGGGTCGCCATTTCCTTCTCCAGTGCATGAAAGTGAAAAGTGAAAGTGAAAAAGCTCAGTCATGTCCGACCCTCAGCGACCCCATATTATCCTATGGAACATAATAAATAAACCTCAGATAAAGAACCAATAGTAGATTGGGATTTAATTTATATCAAATGTCATCTTTTACTCACAGGAGACAATGTGATGGTTCAACAAATTTTGGGACAAATGGTATACATTTTAGAAAAAACAAAGACACTCTGTTTCACAGACTGAATAAAGTTAAATATGTTTCATTTACATGGAGTAAATTTTTAAAATGTGCTCATAAAGAGAAATCACAAAGTTAAAAAGTAAATGAAAGTCTTGAAGAAATATTTTTAAAACTGGCAAAGCTTACAATTATGCAATTAATATAGAAACTATAAATACAAAATAAGCACATTAAAATATATTTATTATATTAGTTATGAAAATGCCAATTATAACATATATATCATATAATATTGCATGTATTCGGTGATATAATAAATGATATAATGCATTGCAATATACTATATATATGCTATTAATACATAAATATATTTGATAATAATTTTGGCTAAATGTTATAATTGAAAATAATGAGAATAGATATATCAGTTCAGTTCAGTTCAGTTCAATAGCTCAGTCGTGTCTGACTCTTTGCGACCCCATGAATTGCAGCACGCCAGGCCGCAACTCCCGGAGTTCACTCAGAGTCACATCCATCCAGTCAGTGATGCCATCCAGCCATCTCATCCTCCATCGTCCCCTTCTCCTCCTGCCCCCAATTCCTCCCAGCATCAGAGTCTTCTCCAATGAGTCAACTCTTCGCATGAGGTGGCCAAAGTATTGGAGTTTCAGCTTTAGCATGATTCCTTCCAAAGAAATCCCAGGGCTGATCTTCTTCAGAATGGACTGGTTGGATCTCCTTGCAGTCCAAGGGACTCTCAAGAGTCTTCTCCAACACCACAGTTCAAAAGCATCAATTCTTCGGTGCTCAGCTTTCTTCACAGTCCAACTCTCACATCCATACCAGGCTATGGAAAAACCATAGCCTTGACTAGACGGACCTTAGTCGGCAAAGTAATGTCTCTGCTTTTGAATATGCTATCTAGATTGGTCATAGCTTTTCTTCCAAAAAGTAAGCGTCTTTTAATTTCATGGCTGCAATCACCATCTGCAGTGATTTTGGAGCCCCCCAAAAATAAAGTCTGACACTGTTTCCACTGTTTCCCCATCTATTTCCCATGAAGGGATGAGACCGAATGCCATGATCTTCGTTTTCTGAATGTTGAGCTTTAAGCCAACTTCTTCACTCTCCTCTTTTACTTTCATCAAGAGGCTTTTTAGTTCCTCTTCACTTATGTGTATTTTATATATAAAATACTACATAATATATTCAATACAATTTAAAAATATAGGCATATTGTATATTTTATAAAGCAATTTAATAGTAAATTATACATATATAATGTATTTCAAAGCAATTTGATAATAAATAAATATATATATATCTAAAGTCTTTTGATACAGAAATTCTATTTCCTTAACCTAATCTACTTAAAATTTTAAAATACACAGCAAACATGTATGAATTGAGATGTTGGAAGTTAAAGAAATATAAGAGCTGGTATGCAGCCTATTTTCTTGCCAAAGCACAATATATTTATATGCGATTGGCTTCAAATTTATACATAAAGTTTCCAAGGTTATGGACTTAGTATATATAAAAGGCATATAGAAGACTTTTAGAGCTATTTTTTTTTCCAAATAAGTCAACAATGGTGTGCATGTGTGTGTGTGTGTGTGTGCGCGCGCGCACACACCTGCTCACATGACAGGAGCTGTGGATCACCATAGGGCTAGGCAGGCATATCCTTAAGCCTTCTATCTGAATGACTATATTAAGCATGAAAAGAAGAGCCCGCTTACTTTATCTGTATAAAAAATGGTTACAATGTTCATTAAACATTGAGTTTGTAAAACTCACCTGTCTATTAATCCATTTATCTTTCTAATCTATTGAAAGGACATGGTTTTAACATTGCCAACATCATTCAGACTGTATGTTCATGAATCTGGGAATGCGAGTCAAACTAGAGATTTCAGGGTTAACTATTTGACTATAAAGATAGATTTTCTTGGAAAGGAGTGTAGTTTCTGTGGTTACATAGGAAATAAAGACTATTTGTTTCTTGGACAGGTACCAACCTCACATCAATGTAGAAAGACCAGAATGTGCCTAGCATTCCAAATGGCTGTTTGCCAATTTGAAAGATTTCTGAAATGAAAAGGGGCTATTGTACATTATTTTCTTTTTAATCACAAAGTGTATGGTCTGTGGAATAGACCACAGAGGAGAAAAAAGAAGAAAAGAAATGAACTTTGCTGACCCTCCACACAAACTTTGTCTCCTTCACTTAGAAAATTGTAAAGTATCTTTTTCATTTTTCTCTCTCATTTTAACCTTTAGTCTTCTCTCTGGGCTGTCATTCTGTGTTTGAGGGGGAAAATCATCTTGGCTAAAATATTAGCTCCCACTTAGGAACAGCCAGCCACTCCATCATGACTTAGTTTTATTACATATACCAAAGATTGGCTACATACAGAAGGCACTTCAGCAGCATTCATATTTGGAGAGAGAAGTTTGGATCAGAGTTATGGACAAAGAAAAGGCAGCTGATAAAAATAAAGTGAAAAATATAAATCATCAAACATTAATTACCTTTCAAAGTGAAAACCAGGACGTCAATGATAATGCTTAAGAGCCCAGACTTTGAAGATGAACAGAAGCTGAAACCCTATCTAATGCAATTAACCACATCTGTGACCTTGGACAACTTAGCCATACTGTTAACCTCTGTTTCTTTATTGGTGAATTAAATGAATCATCTGTCATAGTGTTTTGAAGTGGCTGATAACACGACTCATAATTTGAGTCCAACATATGGTGAACAATAAATGTTAAAGTGGGTTTCCCAGGTGAATCAGTGGTGAAGAATCTACCTGCCAATGCAGGAGCCAAAGGAGATGCAGGTTCGATCTCTTGGGTCAAGAAGATTCCCTGGAGCTTTGGAGATGACAATCCACTCAAATATTCCTGCTGAGATAATCCCATGGGCAGAGAAGCCTTTCAAACTACACTCCATGGGGTTGCTAAGAGTCGGACATGACAGAGCAACTGAGCATACATGCACAGAGAGACGTTAAACACATGTCAGTTGTTAGTTCCATTAGGTTGTTATCATTGTTAATATCACTATTAAAAATAAACTTAAAAAATGTTTGCTTTTTAAACATAAACTTAGTCAATATTTAAATTGTTACTACACTTGTAAGAACTTTTTACTAGAAAGTGCTTATACAAACTGAAAAAAAATCTCCATATAATAAAATATGTAGTGGTATCTAAGCATAAATTAATCATAAATTATCATTCACTTGGACTACCAAATGAGAGACACTAAAAATATCTTAATCTAGCAAGATTTTTCCCTTTCATATGGAGACATTGCAAGATCTCAGATGCTGTGTAGTCATGAAAACAATATAAGTTCTCATTCTACTACTAAGGCATTGAAATGCTGGTTAAAATAATTATTTTTGTAATGCTACAAAATACAAAAGTTTGCATTTCTTATTTTTTTTCTTTCTAGATAAGATATGTGAGAGATCTTTCCATGTAAAAATACCTGAGCAAGCATAACAAAGAATGTCTTTTTGTAAAATTACAGAAGAATTAGTAATATGCACAAATACCCTCTATACACTCATTACACACACACACACACGTGCAGACACACAAGTCTAAAAAACATTGAGACTACATATCTAGAATGCAAGTTTATGATTATAAGTATTATTTTATGCAGTCTTATTTGCATATGTCAAAAGATGAATCAAAAAAATAACTAAGTCAAATAGGTTAAATATGTTTGTTCCCCAAAATCATAAAAACACATGTCTGTAAAAATTAAACCCTATGCCTATATACTATTGTGGTACAGTCCTCCACATTGAATAACTGGAATTTCTTGATACTGATATATGCTGATAACAAATGTTAATTATGTTATGCACTATCAGATGCTTATAAAATCTCATGATGTATACATCCTCGATTTGGTAAAGAGTCCACCTGCAATGCAGAAGACCCAGTTTGGTTCCTGGGTTGGGAAGATCTGCTGGAAAAGGGATAGGCTGCCCACTCCAGTAATCCTGGCCTTCCCCTGTGACTCAGCTTGTAAAAAATCTGCCTGCAATGCAGGAGACCTGGGTTAGATCCCTGGATTGGGAAGATCCCCTGGAGAAGGGAAAGGCTACCCATTCCAGTGTTCTGGCCTGGAGAATTCCATGGACTATAGTCAATGGTGTCTCAAAGAGTCAGACATGACTGAGCAACTTTCACATACATCCAACACATTGTGTCTCCAATAAAGCCTACTGTGTGAATTGCCCCATTGTAACATATCACCATTTCATTAACTTGGTTTCTGCCTCTTCTGTACCCTGGGTCCTTATAGCAGTTTTGGTAACTGATTTCTGCCTGTTATATACTGCTTGAGACTGATTTGAAGTATGTACTTTTTTATTATTATAATTTATTTATTTTAATTGGAGGCTAATTACTTCACAATATTGTATGATTTCACCATACATCAACATGAATCCGCCATGGGTATACATGTGTTCCCCATCCTGAACTCCCCTCCCACCTCCCTCTTTCTCAACATGGAAAAAGATTAAATAAGTAAAACTGCCTCATATCCAGCATAATATGGGAATACAATCTTCTGTTTAGTAGAAAGTTACCTATCTATACAGGTTCTATGCTTTGTTCAGCTTCTGAATGCTACAGTCTTGTTCGTGATTCATGTATATAGAGATCAGTTCTGTTATCTGCTGCCAATATAACCTTCTGCTTACTATCTGCCCGACTGAAGTTCCTCACACTTCTGCCTTCATAGACATTTCTGTGACCATGTCATTTAACTCAAAAATGTTATATTTATTTTTCAATTTCTAGATGCCATTACATGTTCAGTTGCTCTCATTGTATAAAATAACTCCCTGATTCTCTGCATTTCTGTCTAAATACTATTTAGTCTTCTCTTTATATCATCCACCATTTTTGACAATGTAGCATACACATCTCTAGAGTAAATGTATGCCCTGACTTGGGTACAATAGTTCTAGTTGTATCTGTTTACATGCTGAAATTGTTACTAACTCTCATTGCTATTCTTTAAGTGTTCTGATTTGGATGGTAAATTTGATTCTCATTCTACTCATTCAATACATTCCATAAACCACTGTACTTAAGGTCCTGCCCTAATTGGTATGGAACTAGGCTCACTAAATTCACCAAAGATTTATATTTGCCAGTGAAAAACACTTCAGTCTTGACCTTGCCAGATTCCTCTCCATTTGACACCCTATACCATTCCCTCCTTCATAGTCCTCTGCTCTCTTGAGTCTATAGTTTCACATTATGTAAATTCTTTTGGGCTTCCCTGGTGGTTCAGATGGTACAGAATCTCTCTGCAATGCAGGAGGCCCAGCCTCCATCTCTTGGTTGGGAAGATCCCTTGGAGAAGGGAATGGCTATCCACTATAGTATTCTTACCTGGAGAATTCCATGGACAGAGGAGCCCGGTGGGCTACAGTCCATGGGGTCTCATAGAGTCGTTTACCTCTCTATCCCTTGTTCTAGCTCCTCCTTGCTCATATTAATTCTTCTTCCTGTCCCTCAAATATTGATATTGCTCAAGACGTTTTTTTTATCACCTTCCTGCTCTTGTGTATATTTTCTAAGATGATCCGTGCCCTTCTTCATTCCACTTACCTCCTGTCAGCAGGTGATTCCTTAATTAATATTCCCAAACATGCCTCCTTGCTTCATATCTCTTCCAACAGATTTTACAGAAATAAAAGTGTGTCTCTTAAATGATAATGGTCTGTTTATCATTAGTGTTCACTTCTATACATTTAAGTCTATAAAAGCTGTCTTTTAACTAAAATAAAAACCTATTATTCTTGCTTAAACTATTTCAGTCTTTCTTTCATTTCAGAAACCCAAATTCTTATACTGGCAAATAAGATCCTTTATCATAGGACCTTTGCCCATTTCTTTAGCCTTTTCTTATCTCTCCACATGTTTTATCCTTAATTTTACAACTAACACCCCATCTAATTCCTTCTCCAATATTTAATTGCACCCATGGCTTTGCCCCAAATACATTATATATATATATTCCTTAGCAGGCTGACAATTCTGCTTATTTACCCATTTCTTCAGTAGACAAAGAAATGTTCTTCTAAGTAGGTACCACACCATCTCTGTAGTGTTTTTTTTTTCTTTTTTCTTTTTAGCGATGCTGCTGCTGCTGCTAAGTCGCTTCAGTCGTGTCCGACTCTGTGCGACCCCATAGACTGCAGCCCACCAGGCTCTCCCGTCCCTGGGATTCTCCAGGCAAGAATACTGGAGTGGGTTGCCATTTTCTTCTCTAATGAATGAAAATGAAAAGTGAAAATGAAGTCGCTTAGTCGTGTCGGATTTTAGCGACCCCATGGACTGCAGCCCACCAGGCCCCTCCATCCATGGGATTTTCCAGGGACGAGTACTGGAGTAGGGTGCCATTGCCTTCTCCGCTTCTTAGCGTTATAGGAGTCCAAACTGAGAATGGCTTCCCTGGCAGCTCAGACGGCAAAGCGTTTGACTACAATGCGGGAGACCCGGGTTTGATCCCTGGGTCGGGAAGATCCTCTGGCGAAGGAAATGGGAACCCACTCCAGTATTCTTGCCTGGAAAATCTCATGGACTTAGGACCCTGGTAGGCTATCGCCCATGGGTTCGCATAGAGTCGGACACAAGTGAGTGACTTTACTTTCGCTTTCAACTGGCAATGAATCCTCTATTTCTTGCTAGTACATCCAAGAGTGGCTGCAGCTGCCAAAGAGGCAGGTATTACAATGAAATCTGCATTTCCTTCCTGTAAATCTGTAATATTGAAGAAAATCAAATATATTTGTTTCAGAAACTTTTGATGCTATTTCAAATTGGAAAACAGTTTCATTAAGAACTGGTAATGCACAATTGCACTCATCTTACATGCTAGTAAAATAATGCTCAAAATTCTCCGACCCAGGCTTCAGCAATACGTGAACCCTGAACTTCCTGATGTTCAAGCTGGTTTTAGAAAAGGCAGAGAAACCAGAGATCAAATTGCCAACATCCACTGGATCATGGAAAAAGCAAGAGAGTTCCAGAAAAACATCTATTTCTGCTTTATTGACTATGCCAAAGCCTTTGACTCTGTGGATCACAATAAACTGTGGAAAATTCTGAAAGAGATGGGAATACCAGACCACCTGACCTGCCTCTTGAAAAATCTGTATGCAGGTCAGGAAGCAACAGTTGGAACTGGACATGGAACAACAGACTGGTTCCAAATAGGAAAAGGAGTACATCAAAGCTATAATTGTCACTCTGCTTATTTAACTTCTATGCAGAGTATATCATGAGAAATGCTGGACTGGAAGAAACACAAGCTGGAATCAAGATTGCTGGGAGAAATATCAATAACCTCAGATATGCAGATGACACCAGCCTTATGGCAGAAAGTGAAAAGGAACTCAAAAGCCTCTTGATGAAAGTGAAAGAGGAGAGTGAAAAAGTTGGCTTAAAGCTCAAAATTCAGAAAACGAGGATCATGGCATCCGGACCTATCCCTTCATGGGAAATAGATGAAGAAACAGTGGAAACAGTGTCAGACTTTATTTTTCTGGGCTCCAAAATCACTGCAGATGGTGACTGCAGCCATGAAATTAAAAGACACTTATTCCTTGGAAGGAAAGTTATGACCAACCTAGATAGCATACTCAAAAGCAGAGACATTACTTTGCCGACTAAGGTCTGTCTAGTCAAGGCTACAGTTTTTCCTGTGGTCATGATTGGATGTGAGAGTTGGACTGTGAAGAAGGCAGAGTGCCAAAGAATTGATGCTTTTGAACTGTGGTGTTGTAGAAGACTCTTGAGAGTCCCTTAGACTGCAAGGAGATCCAACCAGTCCATTCTGAAGGAGATCAGCCCTGGGATTTCTTTGGAAGGAATGATGCTAAAGCTGAAACTCCAATACTTTGGCCACCTCACATGAAGAGTTGACTCATTGGAAAAGACTCTGATGCTGGGAGGGATTGGGGGCAGGAGGAGAAGGAGCCGACAGAGCATGAGATGGCTGGATGGCATCACGGACTCGATGGACGTGAGTCTGAGTGAACTCCGGGAGTTGGTGATGGACAGGGAGGCCTGGTGTGCTGCAATTCATGGGGTCGCAAAGAGTCGGACACGACTGAGCGACTGAACTGAACTGAACTGACTGAACATACTATTTTCATGCATGTAGATCTGACTCAATGATGATATCACACATGAGCATAGGATTTAATAAAGTTATAATGGATTTGTATTATTATGAGCCCATAAAAGTTTAATTTTTCTTGACCTATTGTGAACCCAGAATTTACATTTTTATCACATCTACAATGAATTTGTTGACTGGAAAGAGTTTGTTGTTGTTTTGTTTTAAATAGTGAAACTTTTTAGGAAATCTTTCATTATGCTTAAAATACAGATTATCTATATTCCAAGAAAAAATACCCGAATTTCTTAAAGATTTTACTTTGGTTAGAAATTGAAGTTGGATGAGAAGAGTAAAATAATACATTTAAAATATTATGGCAACTTTTACACTCAAAAGGAAATTGTCTTCAATTTATCAGATATACTTCTTGTTGGTTTTACTTAGACATTTTTCTTACAAAGGTTGAAAGCAATTTTCCTCATTGTTTCTTTTAAGTTTGGATCTTATATGCATAAAATCTAATAAACATGATTAAATTGTGATATTTACACACAAGTGCAAAAATGACACTAACGATCTTTACAGAGGTACTTATGGGAAGGTACGTGAATTCATACAGGAGTTTTAGATAGTCTCAGTAGCAAAAATGATTTTTTCACATCAAAAATACATAAATAATGATTTGGATCTTTGGTCTGTTTATTGCTGTGTTCTATTACAAGCATCTACAGAATACTAATACCAAGGCACTCTATGTGCCTAAATTTTACCACATTGATTATTAAAGTGTTAGTCACTCAGTCTTGTCCAACTCTGCAATCTCACAGACTATAGTCCACCAGGCTCCTCTTTCCATGGAATTTCCAGGAGAAGAATACTGGATTGGGTTGTCATTTCCTTTTCCAGGAGATCTGCCCTATCCAGGAATCAAACCTGCATCTCCTACTTGGCAAGTGGATTCTTTAAGGTCTGACCACCTTTGGTAATTTCATATCTCATTTTGTTAATGAATATTAATTCTTTAATATAGGATTTTATGAAGAGTATAAAACGGAAAAGTGTTAAGCATAAAATAATCTCTTGATAAAAACTGAGCAACAGTTTTGATGTCTACCAGTTTTATTTGGCAGTGCAGGCATGACTAGATACAGCTAGATGAGAAGCCCTAGATATTAAGGCTTATGATACAGTCTGCAGATACGGAGTATTAGGTAAACAATAACAAGTGAGGCTAACTTGAACTGGAATACTTCCATAGCACATTGAACTATTGTTGCCCTGATGACCACAATATGTTCTCCTATAAAATGATTGGAAAGTGAATGATATCCTCAGTTGTTTATTCATAAGCTTCATACTACTTACTTTTGGGAATCTGTTGTTGTTCAGTCGCTCAGTCACGTTCAACTGTTTGCAACCCCATGGACTGCAGCACTCCAGGCTTCCCTGTTCTTCACCATCTCCAAGAGCATTCTCAAACCCGTGTCCATCAAGTCCTACCATCTCTTCCTCTGTCATCCCCTTCTCCTCCTGCCTTCAATCTTTCCCAGCATCAGGGTATTTTTTAATGAGTTGGCACTTCGCATCAGGTGGCCAAAGTATCAGAGCTTCATCTTCAGCATCAGTCCTTCCAATGAATATTCAAGGCTGACTGCTTTTAGGATTGGTTTCATCTCTTGCAGTCCAAAGGACTCTCAAGTGTCTTCTCCAACACCACAGTTCAAAAGCATCGATTATTCAGTGCTCAGCCTTCTTTATGGTCCAACTCTCACATCCATATATGACTACTGGAAAAACCATTGCTTTGACTATAGGGACATTTGTCAGCAAAGGTCTATTTTGAGGAGCAGATAATTAGTACAACTTTCAGGATTATCTGTCATATCCAATGACAACTGAGTCTTTCATTTTTTGGGGTCAGAAAACTTGGTATTCCTGGCTCATCTCTAACATTTCTATTTTCAAACCCGACTTATAATCAAATTACATCATACCACTCAAGTCTGACGGAAAAATCTCTTTTTTAGATTATTGCAATGTCTTCTAAACAGTACCACACCTCCACCCTTGTACTTTTCTCTGTTTTTTTGTTTGTTTGTCTGTTTTTTCCATCACAGCAGCCAGGCCATCCTTTTAAATGTAGGTCAGATCATGACACTTATATGTTCAAAATCTTTCAACATTTCCATCTTTAAGGCAGTGACATACAAATTCCTTACAATACTTTAACAAATCTTGTATCTGTATAATACTGCTCCATAAATTTAGAAGATTTAAAATCACACATATTTATTATCGCACAATTTCTCTGGACTGTCTGGATACAGCTTATCCAGGATTTTTGTTTCAGGTCTCACCAGGCTGAAATCCTAATGCTGACAGGGTTATAGTCTCATCAGGGGTTGGCTGTGCTTCCAAGCTTCCTCAGTTTGTTGGCAGAATCCACTTCTAGTTTGTAGCTGGTTGTAAGACTGAGGTCTATTTTTTTTCTTTTTGTCTGCCATGCACAGATCACTCATTGCTAGAGGTCACCTGCATTCCTTGTCATGTGACCCTGTCCATAGACTCTATCAGAACACAATAGTTTGTTTTTTTCAAAACCAACATGGAGAAAGAGAATCTCGTGTGTGTGTGTGTGTGTGTGTGTGTGTGAAATCATACTGCATTTTCTAAAAATTTTATTGGAGTATATTCCATGAAGGCACAAAAAGTAGATATGACTGAGTGACCGAGCATGCACACATATAGTTGTTTTATAACATTATGTTAGATTCTGCTGTACAGCAAAGTGAATCAGTTATAAGTATACATTTTTCCCATCTTTTAGATTTCCTTCCCAGCTAGGTCACTATAGAGCACTGAGTAGACGTCCCTGTGCTATACAGTAGGTTCTCATTAGTCATCTATTTTACATATAGTAGTGGATACATGTCAGTCCCAATCTCCTAATTCATCTCACCCTCACTTTCCCTGCTTAGTGTTCATGTATTTGTTCTCTATGTCTATGTCTCTATTTCTGCTTTGCAAATGGGTTCAGCTGTACCATTTTTCTAGATTCCACACAAATGTGCTAATATATGATATTTCTCTCTCTTACTTCACTCCGTATGACAATCTCTAGATCCATCCATATCTCTGAAAATGGCACAATTTAGTTCCTTTTTATTGCTGAGCAATATTCCACTGTGTGTGTGTATACACATATGAATATGTGTGCTCAGTCTCAGTCATGTCTTATTCTTTGAGATCCCATGGACCACAGCCCACCAGGTTCCTCTGTCCATGGGATGTCTCAGACAAGAATACTGGAGTGGGTTGTCATTTCTTTCTCCATATGTATACACAACACATATTCTTTATCCATTCCTCTGTTGATGGACATTTTCATTGTTTCCATGTCCTGGCTACTGTAAACAATGTTGCAATGAACATTGGGGTGCAAGTATCTTGTGGAGTCATGGGAGTAACATCCATCACCTTTGTCATCTTCTAAGAGTGAAAAGTTACGACAAGTCCTACCTATCCTGAGGGAAAAGGCATTATACAGGACATGACTATGGAGGCCACCATAGTGTCTGTCCACAAGACTCTACATGATCTCTCACTCACTGCTTCTCCAATTCATCCGCTATCATTCTCTTTTCCCAACTGTGTTCCGGAAAGATTTACCTCCTTGTTGTTCTTTTTATCACAATGGAAGCTGACAATTTAGGGTTTTAATGCTCTCCTTTTTGTTGGTGGAAAATATCTTTCTGAGGAAATAAATCCAGATGACTACCAACTGTACAGCATTTATGTCTCTCCTCAAATATAATCTTATCACGAAGAACACCCCAACCACCTATAGAAGGCAGCAACCCCTATCCTCTCTAACAGTACCTAGAAATACTTTTCTCAGTAGAATATGTCATCAGTTGGCATTTTATTTATTTTTGTTGGTTCATTGTTTATCTCTCCAACACCATCATGAGAGAACAAGATTTTTGTTTACCATTGAGTTTCTAGCCTAAGAACTGTGCTTTCTGTGGGTTTATAGAAGAAATTCTTAATAAATATGTATGCAATGGGCTACTGGCTTGTTCCCCTGCTTTCTGAGTAGGGACTGAATTGGACCAAAATGAGGATGTCATTTCTGAGAGAAAAGAATGTTTCAACAAATAGTCCATAACATACAAAAAATCTTACTCTTGGTTATTTGATATTTCCCTTCTTTGTATGTGTGTTTCCCCTCAGATTTGATTGATGCACTTGAAGTCTAGTATATAAGTACAAATAAACTTTATTATATGTATAATCTGGTTGTTAAGAGCCTTGCTGGAAGGAAGACAGAAAAACCATGAATCCTGGTGTAGATCTATTCACAAAATTTTGCAGAGGGGCTTCCCCAAGATAGGTATTCAATAAATATTCACTGAAATAAGTAGGGCCAGTTATTCACAGTTCTGCTGACTGTGATCTTCAGTCATCTGGAAATAATACAAAGTGATCACATAGAACTGTGGTGTATTCTTAATTTTTATTGCATTGATTATTGAATGATAGTTACTAACCTAGACCATTTCTACAGAAGTGTAGCTATCAATATTTTTGTCATCTCATTTGAATGGGCAGTTGAAGTGCAGATTGTCAGTCTTAGTTTTGCATTTATAGCTGTGTTTGTTTCATTTTCATGATAATTCTATAGTGCCTGAGAAAATACCATTAGATTCATATACACAAGTATGCACATCCAAACAAAATGACTTGAGTTTCCCAAAGGAAGAAATATTATGCTAATTGTATCAAGAGAATTCAAAGTGTGCCTTGGCAATAATAAGGAATCTTGGAAAAAGTAATTGGGATCGAGGTTATGAATACAGAAGAGGTTAAATCAAAGTATAAATGCATGATAGGTCAAGACATTAGAATATGCTGCCAAGATATATTTCCAGGATAAAATGAAGATCTGTATCTATATTAGAATTACCCATACAAAGAGATCTAATAATACTAGAAAGAGGACAAGATTATGAATTTGATTTAATTATAGTTTATAATGGAGCTAACTTGCCATAAGAAGAAAGAGGATGAGGGATACCTTTTTCTTAAGACAAACAAGAAAGGAAGAAAAGCAATTAAGATTATTATTACAACATGATCTCTGATAACGGGGTTGCTATAAATAATCAAGACCCTTTATATTCTGTGTGATTTAGTGCACATATCAAAAATTTTCTTTTATATGGCATATCAGTAAATCATTTAAATCTGTTCTCTGTGGTGTAAATAAAATAACCTTAATATTTAAAAGTCTTCACCTTAAGAAAAGACATTGTCATACAGTGTGGAGGGATTTTAAATTGTTTCAAGATTTTGAAAAGAGATTTGGCAGTGACTATCAGCCCTGGGATTTCTTTGGAAGGAATGATGCTAAAGCTGAAACTCCAGTACTTTGGCCACCTCATGTGAAGAGTTGACTCATTGGAAAAGACTCTGATGCTGGGAGGGATTGGGGGCAGGAGGAGAAGGGGATGACAGAGAATGAGATGACTGGATGGCATCACTGACTCGATAGACGTGAGTCTGAGTGAACTCTGGGAGTTGGTGATGGACAGGAAGGCCTGGCGTGCTGCAATTCATGGGGTCGCAAAGAGTCGGACACAACTGAGTGACTGAACTGAACTGATACAAATATTTTATTTACATATCTTAACCTAGCAATTTCTCTACTACTTAGTGAAATAACAGTATTTCTCTATTAATATTTCCCACAGAGAAATAAAGAATGAAAAAAAATGGGATAAGCCATGCTGTTCATTACAGCTTTGATTGCAATATAGGGGAAAAGCTAAGGTCAACCTGAATGACAATGAATTCGGAGAAATTTAAATAAAAAGTGATACATATAGACTATCAAATCCTATGCAATAATTTTAGAATTAAGGTAAAACTCAACGTTTTGGTGTAGATATATCTTTATTATGTGTCAAAATTAACACAATATAATTCTGTATAATGTAGTCATACGTATTTTAAGTGTAGTGTGTACATACACTTTAAAATGCTAATGTATTATGTATGTAAATATAGTATATGTATGTATACATGTATATATGTGTGTATATATGCATGCTCAGTTACTTCAGAGAGGTCTGTCTCTTGCTACCCTATGGACCATAGCCCTCTAAGTTTCTCTGTCAATGGGAGTCTCCAGGCAAGAATACTAAAGTGGTTGCCATGACCTCCTCTAGGTGATCTTCCCAACCCAGGGATCAAACCCTTGTCTCCTGCGTCTCCTGCATTGCAGGTGGATTCTTTACCCGTTGTGCCACCTGGGAAGCCCATGTGTGTATGTATGTGCATACATACATCAATACAAAGAAGGAACAGCATCTAGCCTGTGAAATCATGAATTGCTTTATTTAAATAATACCTTCATGGTTTGGGTAAAGTGATCCCCATTTGTAATACAAAAGGTAAGATTTAATATACTGTAAAATGAAAATAATAACATTTGCTTCATGGTTCATTTTGAAGATTGACTATGTTATTAATAGTACGTGTACACATTTAGAACACTGTCTGTGACTTTATAAATAAGTAATCATTGTCATCACCATCACCATCATCATCTTTATCATTATTATGATTCTACTTATATTAAAGGAATCCTTCTCTAGAAGTATTTACACATGGAAATGTTAGTATTGCTTTTTTATGCAACTCTAATGAAAAGAAAGAAAATCTAATTTTCATTTTTATTTCTGTATAGTTTGGGAAATATATGAGTATGCGTTTGTGTATAATTACTGGTTTAGCATTTAAACTATTAAATGGTAAGCCTATTTTAAAACAGAATATAAAGCAGAAAAATAAATTACTGTTTAAATGTACTTTGTATTGTTTGCTAAGGCTACTGTAACAAAGTACTACAGACTGGGTGGCTTAAACAACAGAAATGAGTTTTCTCATGGTTCTGGAGGCCAAAAACCTGAGGCCGGTGTCAGCAGTATTGTTTCCTTCTGAAGGCCGTGAAAGAAGGATCTGTCCCAAGCCTCTCTCCTAGGCTTGCAGATGAATATCTTCTTGTGCCTACATATTAGCTTTCTTCTGTGTCTATATGTGAATCTCTTCTTATGAGAACATGGGTAATATTGGGTTAGGGTTTACCTTAATGACTTCATTTTACTTTAATTTCCACTATAAATTACTTAAACTCCAAACACAGTCACAATCTGACGTGGTGGTAGGACTTCAGTATATGAATTTTGGTGGGCAGGGAGGAAGAGGGGGCATAATTTATTGTTAGAATTTAATCACTTAAGAAATAGTGATCACAAAATACAGAAGGAAAGAAATTTTATTTATCTTTGGAACTTTAGAGTTTAGCTCAATCTCTGCCATATTAGTAAGAGCTTTCTTGGTGGGGGTTTTATAATAGTTGGGACAGGGTATCATAATGAAAATCTCACATTCAACTTTTAAAAAGAGAAGCACCAGATTTCCTTTGTTCTCACTAGGAAAATAACATTTGTTTTATATATTGTGTTCCCTCTCTCTTACTCAAGGATGATGAATAGACCCTTTGTGTTTCTAACCAAACTTGAATCATCCTTATCTCTGAGAATGGTGTAGTGTTGTGTGTGTGAGTCTGTGTGTGTGTGTTTCTAAAGTGAAAACACTATCACATAATGTCTCTTTCTCTATTTTTCTCTCTGTCTGTCTCTGTCTCTCTTTCCTCTCTCTCTGACTCTATTTACATCAAAATGTAGAGACAGATATTCATGTTTTGTCTCTGGAAAACCCAGACAAATACTCCCATTTATATGGATTTTTTCATAATTTACGTGAGGGAGTTATTTATGTATTCTAAATACAAGTCCTGAGTAAGAAATACATATATCAAATATTTGCTCACAGTCTGTGGCTTTTCTTTATATGTTCTAAAACTGAATAAAGAAGCAAACAGTATCCTAAAAAATAAAAATAAAAAAATAAAATGTGACTTTTGATGGTTTATCATATTGATGGAGTATAACATATCAATTTTTAAATTTTATATTTTGAGTCTTGTATGTCTCCTCTGGGCTTCCCTGGGCTCAGACGGTAAAGAATTCGCCTGTAATGTGGGATACCTGGATTCAGTCTCTGGGTTGGGAAGATCCCCTGGCGAAGGGAATAGCTACCCACTCCAGTATTCTGGCCTGAAAAATTCCATGGGCAGAGAAGCCTGGCAGGCTACAGTCCATGGGGTCACGAAGAGTCAGACAGGACTGAGCTACACCAAGGCAGTAAAGACAACTTTTATGCTTTATTCAAAATAGTTTTTCTAAGTTACATATATTAGAAAATAGATATGTACTTTCTGTACTGAAATCCAGATTTTTGTTGAAAAGTTTTTCTCTCCGTCTTTTAAATTTCTTCGATTCGGTGTTGTTATATTTCTTACATATTTATGTTACATTGACAGTATTGTGTCTCAAAGCTTATACTGCACTCTTCTGATGCTGCTGCTGCTAAGTCACCTCAGTCATGTTCAATTCTGTGAGACCCCATAGATGGCAGCCCACCATGCTCCGCCCTCCCTGGGATTCTCCAGGCAAGAACACTGGAATGGGTTGCAATTTCTTTCTCCAATGCATGAAAGTGGAAAGTGAAAAGTGAAATTGAAGTTGCTCAGTCGTGTCCGACTCTTCACAACCCCATGGACTCCAGCCTACCAGGCTCCTCCGTCCATGGGATTTTCCAGGCAAGAATACTGGAGTGGGTTGCCATTGCCTTCTCCACACTCTCCTGATATTATGAAGTCATGCGGAGTAAGTCTTCCAAATTTTCCCTCTTAAAATTATTCTTGTCATTTGAATCTTTTTTAAAATATAAATTTATTTTAATTGGAGGTTAATTACTTTACAATATTTTGCAATTCTATGTAAATTTTATGATTAGTTTCCAATTTTTATCAAAATAATTATTCATATTTTATTGCATTATATCAAATTTATGTATAAATTTAAGGCAAATTAGCTCCTTGACAAATGTATATGACATGCATCCATGAATTCCATATTTATATAAGCTATAATACTGTAAAACTTAATAAACACAAATCTCAATTGAATAGAATTGGGAGTCCAGAATGGGGAATTCTCATGCCCTGCAACAACAGAGCCAAACAGGAAAAAAAAAAAAAAGAAAACTTCTTCATTTCTAGCAAGAACTTAGCCAATGAAAAGTCATGGTTTCTGTTCCATATTGCCCTCCCATCTTCCTTTTCCTTTTTACCAAAGTGTTCTCCTTCTTTTGCCAAGTGAGACTTTAAATATGGTTCATCTGGGGGCTTTGCTGGTGGCGCTGGTGGTAAAGAACCCACCTGTCAAAGAAGGAGATAAAAGAGACCTGGTTTCGATCCTTGGGTCGGGAAGATCCTCTGGAGGAGGAAATGGCAACCCACTCCAGTATTCATGTCTGGAGAATCCCATGGACAGAGGAGCCTGGACTGCTACAGTCCATAGGGTCTCAAAGAGTCGGACACGACTGAAGCGGCTGAGCACACATGCACTTCATGGTTGCAAAACTCAATTTGTAATTCTCTGCTAATCCCAAATAAGCCCATCTTTGCTAGAGAAATATCTCTGTCAGTGTAAATTTCAGATCAAGAGTACAAAACTCTTACACATCTTTTGATGGATCTACTCCTTGATATTTTATTTTCTTTTGTTATTAAAAATACACGGTTTTTGGTTCACTTTCTAGTAGTTTGATCCAAACACAGCAAAATAGATTAAAATTTTGTGTAATGACATTGTATTCTATCACCTTGGTAAATTTCATACTTAGTTTCAGCAGTTAATTTTAGATTCATGATTTTCTTAATAAACAGTCATGCTATTTGCAAATGGCGCTAACTTTTGAATCTATAACCTTAATTTGTCTACATTTAATTGGACTGATCATCAATTATAGCATTAAATCAGGTTGTGAAAAAGTATCTTTGCCTTATTCCTGTTATAATGAGCATGTATTAAGTAGGGCATGCTAAATGTATCTTTGTGATTTTTTTATAGACATTATTAATTGTATTTAACAACTTTCCTTCCATTCAAAGTTTGCTGAGTTTTTATTGTAAAAATTCTGACAATTAGCAAATGGTTTTTCATTATCTTTTGTAATATTTTTTTGTGTGTACATACATGTATGTTTTCCTTTTGATGTTGTGAATTACTTTCACTGATTTTTTTTTAATGTTTGGGAACATCTTTATTTTTCTCTTTTATTTTTAAAACTCAAATCCCTTTTTTAAAAAAAATTGAAGTGTAATTGACCTACGATATTATATACATTCCAGGTATACAACATAATTTTGATGTCTATGTACAGTATGAATTGATCACCATGATAAGTCTAGTAAACCAGCTTTACATGTCTGGGATAAAACTCTTTGGTACTCAATGTACTTTTGTGCAACATTTGTTTGTTCTTTATCATATTTTATTTCGCACATAGTCCTGAATTTTGCTGATAATACTTTGTTAAAAATATTTGCATATATACTTATAGAGGTGATTTTTATTTTAGTGTTTTTGTCAATTTTAGTATCAGGATTATATGACCTCACAAGAGATTTCAAATTGTTTTCTCTTCATCTTTTAAATATTTTCATTTAAGTGTGCTGTATAGCTTCCTTAAATGACTAAAATAATTTAACAATAAAATCTTTTGATCCTGAAATTTTACTTATAGGAAGCTAAATGTGACTAAAATGTATAGCAAATTTCTTGTATATAATTATTCATAATATTTCTCTAATTTTAAAAATACATGTAAATTGCATGGAATTATTTCCACTTTTCTGTGATGGTGGATTGTGTTTCTATTATTTTTCTTTTTTGTGTGTGACTGTTAACAATGACTTTATTTTTCATTTTTTTTATTGGTGTAGATCAACAATGTCATGTTGGTTTCAAGTATATAGTAAAGTGATTAACATACATATATATGTATATATTCTTTTTCTTGTTCAGTATTGATAATATTTTATTTACTTTATTGATATTTATAAAAAAACAAACTTCAGCAAATTAAATATATTTTAAGCTTTTTTCATCTATTTTATGTTCTTACTCCTCTACACTTTGTGTAAAATTTACTGATATTTTTCTACCAAATATTTCTTTTTATTTGTACTAAAGAACCACTGTTGATTTCATAGCAATATAAAATGTCAACAACAAGGAAAACTTGGTGAGACATTTATGAGAACTCTCTGTATTATCTATGCAACTTCTCTTTAAATCAATAACTTTAAAAAAAACTAAGTTTATTTTAAACTAAATAAAAATCATTTCATTGATCATAGAGGTAGAGCTTTCTTCAACTCTAAAATGTAAACAATTAAAGCTAAATGTTTTCCTTTAAATACCGCTTTACATGAATCCACCAACTTTTGATATGTTATACTTTCTTCATCTCTCAGGTTGAAATAGAATGCAATTTTAAATTTTGACATTTTTTACTCATATGTATATTAAAATCGTGTTTTTTAAATTTCTAAGATGTGAGCATTTTAAATATATATTATTGCTTTATATTATAACAATTCTCCTTTGGCAAGTTAATAGCAAATATCTATAATACTACAATCTTTATAAATTATTAATGCTTTTTTATGCTCCAATAATAAGTACTTTTTGGTGAAAGCACCCTAAAGAAAGAGTATTTTGCAGTTTCTAGGTGTACTTGCCTTATAAGTTATAGTCAAGATTTGTGATAATGTTGTTCAGATCTATATCTTTATGACTTCTGTCTTTAACATTTTCATCAATTATTGAAACTCAGTGATATATTTTCAGACTATGTTTTAGATTTGTCTATTAACTTCTTCATTTTGGTCAATTTGTGATCTGTTTCTATGATCGTTGTCTTCCTGCTGAATTAATTCTCCTATCACTATGAGATGACTTACCTTAGTTCTTACAATAATTTTTTACTTGAAGATAAATTTGTTTGATATTATAACCACACTAGAATTAATAATCTTACTATTTGACTGGGATGTGTTATCTCATCTTCCTACTTTCAACTTACCTGTGCATTTATATCTAAACTGCCTCTTGCTTACATAGCATATGGTGGTGCCAAGCTAATAAGCATTGCCCGTAGAAGTTGTTCATAATAAAAAATAATCAATTATGAACAACTTTTAAGGGCAATGCTTATTATTATAAATGTAATTGTAAACATTACATACAATTACAGACATTGCAAGCTGTAATCAAGATTACTGGGAGAAATATCAATAACCTCAGATATGCAGATGACACCACCCTTATGACAGAAAGTGAAGAAGAACTAGAGAGCCTCTTGATGAAAGTGAAAAGGAGAGTGAAAAAGTTGGCTTACAGCTCAACATTCAGAAAACTAAGATCATGGCATCCGATCCCATCACTTCATGGCAAATAGATGGATAAACAGTGGAAACAGTGGCAGACTTTATTTTTCTGGGCTCCCAAATCACTGCAGATGGTGACTGAAACCATGAAATTAAAAGATGCTTGTTCCTTGGAAGGAAAGTTATGACCAACCTAGACAGCATATTACAAAGCAGAGACATTACTTTCAACAAAGGTCCGTCTATTCAAGGCTATGGTTTTTCCAGTAATCATGTATGGATGTTGAGAGTTGTACTGTAAAGAAAGCCGAGGGCTGAAGAATTGATGCTTTTGAACTGTGATGTTGTAGAAGACTCTTGAGTCTCTTGGAGTGCAAGGAGATCCAATCAGTCCATCCTAAAGGAGATCAGTCCTGGGTGTTCACTGCAAGGACTGATGTTGAAGCTGAAACTCCAGTACTTTGGCCACCTGATGTAAAGAGCTGACTCATTTGAAAAGACCCTGATGTTGGGAAAGATTGAAGCAAGAGGAGAAGGGTATGACAGAGGATAAGATGGTTGGATGGCATCACTGACTCGATGGACTTTAGTTTGAGTCAGCTCTGGGAGTTGGTGATGAACAGGGAATCCTGGCGTGCTGCAGTCCGTGGGGTCACAAAGAGCTGGACACGACTGAGCAACTGAACTGAACTGAACTGAACATTATTAGGTTTAGTTTACTATTTTACAACTTTTTGTCTTTATTTGAGTAAAACAAAATTTAAAGATAATACATATTAAGTATCTCTTTATCCATAATTATCAGTGTTTGATTTAGAGATGACAATATGCTATATATGTAGAATTCACTTGGTTAAAATTTTTCTGTGCTCTACCTATTCATCTCTCTTTCCCCTTGAATACCTGCAACCACTCATCATTCTACTGCTCTATAGTTTTCACTTTTTCAGAATTTAAGATAGATAAAATTAGATGGTGTGTAGGCTTTAAAGATCAATTTATTTCATTTGGCAATATGTACTTAAGTTTCCTCCATATCTTTGTATGGATATATACCTCATTATTTCTAGAACTAAAAAATATGCCATTGTCTGAATGTATCTCAGTTTATTTATCCATTTGCTTACTGAAGAAAAACTTTATTGCTAAAAACTTTTTGGCCATTATAAATAAAGCATAAATATTATCAGAGTTCAGGTTTCTATGTAGATATAAATTTCAAATTGATTTGGTGCATCACATCCTTGTCAGCATTTGGTGTTGTCAGTGTTCCCAGCTTCTGGTCATCCCATCAGTATTATAAAAGTGTTATTGCATTGTAGTTTTAGGTTATATTTCTCATGCGACACAAATTGATATTGAATATGCATTCATATGCTTGTTTGTCACCTGTGTATATTCCTTGTTCAGTTTTTTTGCTCATTCTTTAATCAATTAATTTTCTTAATTTATCAGTTTTCAGAGTTATTTGTATATTTTGGATAACAGTCCTTTATTAGATACTTCTTTTCCAAGTATTTTCTTCCAGGCTGTGGCTTATATTCAAAATCTCTTGACACTGTCTTTCACAGAGCTGAAGTTCTTAATTTTAATGAAATCAGGTTGTCAAATATTTCATGGATTTTAACTTTTGATATTGTATTTAAAAAGTCATTGCAAAGTTCAAGGACTCTAGGTTTCTTCTTATTTACATTCTGGATGTTTTACAGTTGCACGTTTACCTTCAGATTGATGGCCTACTTTGAGTTAATTTCCCTGAATGGTGTAAGGTCCATGTCTAGATTCATTTTTCTTGGATGTGAATGCCCACCTGATCCAGCACCATTATTAATAATTACTTGGCTCCATTACTGACTGATTGTATTTCCCTGCTCCTTTGTCAAAGACCAATTGACAATATATGGTTCTATTTGTGGTCTTTCAATTCCGTCCTGTTGTTCTATTTGACCATTCTTTCACTAATATCACACTACCTTGAATATTGTAACTTGACTACTGATAAGTCCTGAAATAGGATAATGTCAGTCCTCCAAATTTGTTCTTCTCTTTTAATAACAAGCTGATTATTCTCAGATTTTGCTTTCCATAAAAACTTTATAATCTATTTGTCAGTATCCACAAAATAACTTGCCAGAATTTGGATTGAGATTGTTTGAACCTATCAATTTAGTTGGGAAAATCGATACCTGAGTCCTCTTTCCTTGAACATGCAATCTCTCCATTTAATTAGTTCTTTTATAGATTTTCTGTCCTTTTAATATCCACAGAATCTAGTGATATCCCCTCTTTCATATCTTATAGTGCTAAGTCGTGGCTAACTCTTGCAAGCCCATAAACTGTAGCCTGCCAGGCTCCTCTGTCCATAGAATTCTCCAGGCAAGACTACTGGAGTGGGTTGCCATTTCCTTCTCTATTTCCTTCTTCATATCTTATATTGATAATTAAATCTTCTCTTTTTTGTTTTTAGTTAGCTTGGCTAGAGGCATCAGTCTATTGTCTATTTATATTTTCAAAGAACCAGTTTTTATTTACATTGTTTCTTTCTTATAATTTCTGCTATAATTTTCATTTTTTCTTTTCTTCTGTATACTTTAATTTGCTCTTCCTTTTCTGATTTTCTAAGGTGGGAGCTCAGGCTATTGATTTTATATCTTTCTTTTTTCTATTCAAATATATGCTTTCAATTTCATAAAATTTCCTCTAAACATCACTTTTAGTATATGAAACAAGTGTTGGAGAGTTGCATTTTTTTCATTTAGCTCAAAATATTTAAAAATATATCTTGATACTTACTTTTTGACTGTATATGTCTTACAAGTGGTTTTAGTCTGGAAATATTTGGGGATTGTCCAACCATACTTCTGGTACTGATCTCTAGTTTAATTCCACTGTTGTGTGAAGGGCAGATATTATACGATTTCTATTATTTTTAAATTTGTTAAGGTGTGTTTATGACCCAAAATGTTGTTTATATTTGTGAATGTTTCATGTGACTTTGAGGAATGTATCTTTTGTTGTTACAGGATGAAGTAATCTAGAGATGTCAACCAAATCAAGGTGATGGTGGTATTACTGAGTTCAGCTATATCCTTACTGTTTATTTGTCTGTTGGATCTGTCTATTTCTGATAAAGAGGTGTTAAACTCTCCAAAAATGATAGTGGATTTGTCTATATCTCCTTGTAGCTCTATCGCTCTTAGACGAAGTACAAGTTCAACAAGTAGAAAATAGCAACAAAAAAAAGGGTTGATTTTATTCTGATTATGTCAATATTCACTTTAAATGTTAATATTAATATAAAACAGCAAATGAAAGACAGAGATAACCAGGGTAGATCAATACATGTTCAACTCAAATACTTTAACATTCTGTTGCCAGGTGCATGCATATCAAAGATTGGTATGCCTTCTTGGAGAATTTATCTTTTTTGTTAGCGACTGAACTGAACAGAATGTCCATCTTTACTCCTAATAACCTTCCTTACACTGAAGTCTGTACTGTCTGAGTTAGTATAGCTGGACCTGCTTTCTTTTGATTAGTACTATATCTTTTTCCATTTCTTTACCTTTAATCTATATTTGTATCCCTTTAATTAAATTAAGGCTTTTATAGACAACATACAACTGGATCTTGTATTTTGATCCACCTTGCTTATCTCTGTCTTTTATTTGGTGTATTTAGATCATTAATATTTACACAATGTTCATCACAGCACTGTTTATAATAGCCAGGTCATGGAAGCAACCTAGATGTTCATCAGCAGATGAATGGATAAGAAAGCCGTGGTACATATACACAATGGAGTATTACTCAGCCATTAAATAGAATACATTTGAATCAGTTCTAATGAGGTGGATGAAACTGGAGCTGATTATACAGAGTGAAGCAAGCCAGAAAGGAAAACACCAATACAGTATACTAATGCATATATATGGAATTTAGAAAGATGGTAACAATAACCTCATATGTGAGACAGCAAAAGAGACACAGATGTATAGAACAGTCTTTTGGACTCTGTGGGAGAGGAAGAGGGAGACGATGGGATGATTTGGGAGAATGGCATGTAAACATGTATAATATCATATAAGAAACGAATCGCCAGTCTAGGTTCGATGCAAGGTGCAGGATGCTTGGGGCTGGTGCACTGGGATGACCCAGACGGATGGTGTTGGCAGGGAGGTGGGAGGGAGGTTCGTGATTGGGAAAACATGTACACCCATGGTAGATTCATGTTGATGTGTGGCAAAACCAATACAATATTGCAAATTAAAAAATATATATAAATAATAAATAAAAGAAAAAATAAAGTGTATATTGACATAGTGAGAATAAAATTGACTATCTTTCTTTTTTTACTCCTTTCTGTTTATTGAACTTGGTCTTTGTTATTTTTGTCTTCACATTTTGTATTTTATTGTTATAATTGAAGATTTTCAATGATTTCAATTTCTCTCATTTCATAGTATATCAGTTATACTTTTAATTTTACATTTTTTAGTTTTTCCTAGAATTTGTAATTTCCATTTACAACTAATCCAAATCCACTTTGAATTTCCCTAGAGTTTGTAATTTTCATTTCCAACTAATCCAAATCCACTGTACCATTTTCCATGTGAGGCAAGTACACTACAAAAGCAAAATTCTCCTAGTTCTTCGTTCCATGCCTTGTATCATTGCTGTCATTTATTTTACATATATATACAAGCAGCAAAGCAGGGGTTGGAGTATAGACCCTCCGCATAGTTGAAAATCCACATAAAGGTTTGCAATTGACCATGAATACATAAACAAGAGAGAGAGAAAACTTTTCTGGAAGTACGTTTCACTATAGATGAAAATTTCCTCCTTTTGGTCTTTTCTTTATGCTTCTTTTTCTAAACTTTGAATACAGTATTATTTAGCATAATTTTTAGTGCTTAGCCTGCTTGGTGTTTCTGAGCTATTTGTATTTGTGGTTGGTCTTTGGCATTAGTTTAATGAACTGCTCAGTCTTCATTGCTTCATATATTGCTTCTTATCTGTTCTTTTCCTTTTAGCCTTCCCATTATGTGTATGTTGCACATCTTGAACACTGTTCTGGTGGAATTTTTTTCTTTGTTTTTAGTTTTGGAAGTGTCTCTTGTCATATCCACAAGCTCAGAGTTTCTTCAGCCATGTTCACTCTGCTAAGGAGCCCATCAAAGGCATTCTTCATTTGTGTTGTTAGCAGTTTTGATCTAGCATTTATTTTTGAATCTTTATTAGAATTTCTACTTTTATGTTTACACTACCTGTTCTTCCATGTTGTCTACTTTAGAATTAATGCCTTTAGCATATTCATTACTTTTTAAAAAATTCTTAATCTGATAAGTCCGACATATCTGATGTATTTGACTCTGGTTCTGAAGATTGTTTAGTCTCCTCACTCTTCCTTTCATTATGCTTTGTAGTTTTTGTAGAGAGTTGAATATAACATTCTGGTTAAGACCTGCAGTAAGCAGGCCTTTAGTAATGCAGTGGTATGGTGTAGAGGGAGGGGAAGCATATAGTGTCCTGTAATAAGGTTTCAGTTTTAGATGGGACAGGATAGCTGGAGGGTCCTGGAGTTGTGTTTTTTCTTTCCCTCAGGTAGGTTAAGCTCCGGTTATATAGTTTCTCCTGAATTCATATCTTGTTAAAATGAAAACAATGCTCTGGCATATTTCAAAAGGTTGACTTTCCCCCATCTTTTGTTGGAAGCATGAGGGAATTTTTCTCTGATATAATCTGTGTGATGGTAGTAGAGCTCCATGTGCTAAAACTCAAAAGCATGGGACAGCTTGTATTACTGCATCCTGGTGAAGCTTCTTAATTTTTGGAACTATCTACACTTAGCATCCAGTGATTAATCAATTACAGTTGAGGCTTCCCTATCCCAGTTCTGGTTCCTGCAGAGGTTTCTGCCCTGTATGATAATGAATGCTGTTGTTGCTGTTGTGTTTAGTCACTAAATTGCATCCCATTTTTCAGTGATCCCATGGACTGTGGCCTGCTGGAATTGAATCCACATCTCCTAACATTGGCAGGTGGATTCTTTACCGATCAGCCACCAGCAAAGCCCCTATAATGATTGCAAAACATTCAATTAAAACTGTGTTGAGCATAGCTAAAGGAGGCCAAAATTGAAGTCTATACATGTATATGCTTATATTAGGAAATACTTAAAAGCTTATATTAGGAAATAAAAGCTGAAAATCAATAATCTCACTATTTAAATCAAAAAGTTAAAAATAGAAAACTAAGCTCACATAAAATGCAAAATTGAAGTCAGTAAAAAAAATTTAAATATAATACAAATACACAATAGAGAAAATAAAAAATAAAGTTTGCTCCATGAAAACACTAATACAATTGAATAATACTTTTGAAGAAAATAAGAGAAATACAAACATTTGTATCAGAAGCAAAAGTACTCTTTCTATGGATATTTTTATTTAAAAAATGATAAATTATAATAAACAACTTTATGCCAGTATATTTTTAAAATAAAATCAACTAATAAATTCATAAAAAATAAAATAAATATTAAATTCTGAAATTTGTATGTTTTTTACAAAAATTGATTTATATCACTAACATAGTTCCATGTAAGAAAAGAAATGACAGCCCAGACATCTTCAGTGCTAAATTCCAAAAATCAATTGAAGAAGAATGGTTAAAGATGAATATGCAACAACATTGACCATCAGAGCTTACAAAGAATGAGGAAGAAGAGAGAAGTCACATCTGATTGCTCACATGGTGGTGAGGCTGATGCTATGTGACTCATGGCTTGGGCTAAATATGATGCTCAGTATTTTGCACATTACCTCTTGCTTAATCCTCACAGCAAATAGTGAAGCATTTAGAATATTTCTATTTATATATTTTTAAGGGATCTTGAGTTATTGACCCAAGACATGTAACTAATAAACTGCAGAGTTGAAATTTAAATTCATTACTATTTTGTATGATTTCAAAGTTGTTTCATTTCTAAGATGCTATTCACCAATCAGAGTATGTTCCACAAGCATCTGCTGCTTGATATGGGCTATGAAAATCTGGAGGAAGAAGAATCATAAATACAAAAAATATATATATAAATATCTGAAGGTACCAATGTTAAGGTCTGGAGATACCATCTTATAAACTATATTTGACATAAAAGTGGTAGGTGCATACACCACCTGGAAGCTTTGGCATAAAAGGAATACCAAAAATAGCTTTCTCATTGGATCAAAACAAAGGGGCAGAGCTAATGAACGTATCAATTTGTTTTTCTAATAGCGTATAATCACAAAATATACTAAATTATCACTTGCATCCAGTTTACTGAAGTCTCAAATTGTATTTTCTGAATTTACTTAAAAGATTCATTTTCTGTTAAACAGAAGGGTCATATATGAGCAACAAATAAGAAGCAAAAAAAAAAAAAGGAAACACAAATGTTAAAACTTCTTTGAAATACTTTTTTTAATTTTTAAAAATTAATATCTCTGGTCTAGCTAAATCTTGAATGACTTTGGTTTTCTTGTATACTGTAAAAATAAATCTGATTCAAAATAATCTGCTTTTTCATGAACATATTAAGGAGTGCAAAGAAAAGGCAATATGAGAGGTAGAGGTTTATAAGAGAATGTGAAAGTGAAAGTCTCTGTCGTATCTGACTCTTTGAGACCCCATGGACTGTACAGTCCATGGAATCCTCCAGGCCAGAATACTGGAGTGGGTAGCCTTTTCTTTCTTCAGAGATCTTCCCAACCCAGGGATCAAACCCAGGTCTCCCACATGGCAGAAGTCACTGACCTTACTTTTCCTTGAAGTGGTTTGTACAAATATGTCAACTCCCTTCTGGGTGATTAGAGTGTGGAAAGAGAAAAGTACTTCCCAGAAGAAAGGATCGATGCTTGGAAATTGGTCTTGTGATTCTAAACCACACCAATAAGTTTAAACAATGTAGACTCATATGCTGAATGAGACCTTCCCCCTGAATACTCCTCTGCAGTACTTAAACTAAGAGAAAGAAACACAATTAAAAGACCTAAATTTCAAAAGTAATAACATTGTAAATGTAAGTAAGGAAAAAAAGAAAGTGAAATCTGAATCTATATAATGCTCAAGGATAAGGAGGATAGTTAATTTATTTATTATTTAATAATAATACATATATGTATATGCATGCCCTGTGGATACTAATATTTTCAAGAATTTCCCTTCATTTATTTTGAAATAGTCTACTTTCTGGCACATGAAATAGCCTGTTAAATAATTATGTATGCCTGTTTGCATGCTTAATTATCAAGACAGGTTTTTAAAGGGCTCATTTTTGGTTCATTCTCTGAGTAGAAAGCAATGCATGAAATTGCTTTTATTATAAAAAAGTAATGAAAAGTTATTTCAATTCCAATGAAAAAAACCAGTATCTTTGAAAGGCATATATATTTTTGTAATTGAAAGAATACTGTCATATTTTTTTTCTGACAGTTTGAATTCCTTTGGTAAAGTTTTAATATTTGTAACATTTGAAAGAGAAAACTCTCCTTTGAAACTAAACCTGTATATGCCATATGATTCTAAGCAAAATTCCCAGGCAGAGATTGACAATTCAAATTGCCTTTCATAACTTAGATCACTTGTAAAATATGAATAAAATCAGAAATAGATTTTGCAAAATGAGGAATACTTTCATTATAATGTTCTTCCCTATGGCACTTCAAAAAAGAAAACTGAACATCACTACATTTTATTTGAGACATTGCAAATAATAAATGACATGCAATAGCTAGTAGACTCTATTTTATATGAATATTATATGCATGAATTAATAATATATCATCTATATTCTATAATGAATTAAACAGAAGGAGATAACTCTCTATGGATAAAAGTCTATCCAAATGTGTGGTTTTGTATATCTCAGAAATTTGGTCAGATGGCCAAGTCTGTTTATGATTATGCTTGCCATAATTTCATTTATGTACTAAACTTCCTCTATGATACTATTATGCTTCTGCATTTGCAAGATATAACTTTAAATATTCTTTATTAGAAATAAGAGCCCCAAATATGTCACCTTCGATGTAAGTAAACTTCAAGAAAATCATTGACTTGATTGTGTGGATTTCTGTGCAAAGATCCAAAAGACAGCCAATGGAACTTTTTTATTTTAATAAACTTTATTGGCAGTTAGATCAAGATGGTGAGGTACAAGGATGTGAAATTCACTTCCTCCCATGAACACATTAAAAATACATATACATGTGGGCAACAGGAGAAAGATGACAGAGCAGTAGGTGGACATGGAGTACACCTCTCTCTGCGGATGCATCAGGGATACACCCTCAGACATAAACGTGCTTGCAGAATACCAGCTGAGAGTGGACAGGAGTACTTAAGCACTGGAAAAGAATATATAGAGCCATGCAAAGCTCTGCAGGATGAAAGAATGAGGGAGGGGGGGGAACAGGAGTGTTAGTAGGACTGAACCTGCCCTTGGCAAGTGGGGGAACTGAAGCAGGGGTCCAATCCCCACATCAGGGCAATTATGTGGTTCAGAGGAGAAACATTTAAGGCTGAGAGTGAAGCAGCTGATCTGTGGCAGCCTACATGGAATGAGAATCAGACAGTACTTGCCACAGCCATACATGCCCTGGACAGGGACACAGGTCTCCTAGAAGGAGCAGCAGTCAGGAGTTGGAGCATAGGGATTGTGGAGCAATCCCAGGGCAAGGGCTGCTGTTGACTATGGAAGAAGTACTGAGGGGACATGAGTGAGGGGATCATAGTGGGGGATGCCTGTGGAGGAAAGCTAGGCAGCCGTGGAAACAAGGCAACACTGTTGAGTCACACATAGAGGGTGGAGCCATCACCAGAGCACCTCTCTCCCCAGACATGCCAGCTTTGGTAGCTGAACAGAAGAAAGGCTGGCCCATCAGGTGCCTAACACAGGAATAACAGAGTAGGACCTCACCTAGGGTGCCCCTTGAAGTGATTGATGTACCAAATTACAGAGTAGGGCCCCAACCTGGGGTACTGAGGCAACAAACAACAGAGAAGGACCCCTGGCAAAGGAGCCCACTAAGTGCCTGAAAGGGTGGAGCTGCAGAGGTCTTCTGATTGCCAGCTATGGCTTGAAAAAAGACTCTGAGAGGGCCATAACTCCTGTGGCTGAAGAAGTCTTAATCCCTGCACACTTGGCACCGTCAGGGTCCCTGAGACCCAAGCAGCTGCACTAACTTCACACTTAACACTCACTGTGGCAGAGTTGTCACAGAAAAAAAAAAAAAAATCTTGCATCTGTGTACAAGGGGTCAGTTTGATCGTGTCCAACTCTTTGCAGCTCTGTGAAATGTGGCTTGCCAGGCTTCTCTGTCAGTGGGATTCTCCAGGCAAAAATAATGGAATGTGTTGGCCAATGGTGGTTGTGATACCCTTCTCAGTTCAGTTCAGTTCAGTTCACTCTCTCAGTCGTGTCCAACTCTTTGCGACCCCATGAATCACAGCACGCCAGGCCTCCCGGTCCATCACCAACTCCCAGAGTTCACTCAGACTCAAGTCCATCGAGTCAGTAATGCCATCCAGCCATCTCATCCTCTGTCGTCCCCTTTTCCTCCTGCCCCCAATCCCTCCAAGCATCAGAGTCTTTTCTAATGAGTCAACTCTTCGCATGAGGTGGCCAAAGTACTGGAGTTTTCAGCTTTAGCATCATTCCTTCCAAAGAAATCCCAGGGCTGATCTCCTTCAGAATGGACAGGTTGGATCTCCTTGCAGTCCAAGGGACTCTCAAGAGTCTTCTCCAAGACCACAGTTCAAAAGCATCAATTCTTTGGTGCTCAGCCTTCTTCACAGTCCAACTCTCACATCCATACATGACCACAGGAAAAACCATAGCCTTGACTAGACAGACCTTAGTCGGCAAAGTAATTCTCTGCTTTTGAATATGCTATCTAGATTGTTCATACCTTTCCTTCCAAAGAGTAAGCATCTTTTAATTTCATGGCTGCAGTCACCATATGCAGTGATTTTGGAGCCCCCAAAATAAAGTCTAACACTGTTTGCACTGTTTCCCCATTTATTTCCCGTGAAGTGATAGGACCAGATGCCACGATCTTCGTTTTCTGAATGTTGAGCTTTAAGCCAACTTTTTCGCTCTCCTCTTTCACTTTCATCAAGAGGCTTTTTAGTTTCTCTTCACTTTCTGCCATAAGGGTGGTGTCATCTTCTAGAGCACTATATTTCCTGATGCCTTAGCCTCCAACTTCCCTGAGTACCTGGTGCTGCCAGAACTCATGTGACCCAAGGAGCTACCCTACATCTCACCTGGCCCTCATTGTGACAAACCAAAGTTCTCCATGGCAGCCTCAGCAGCAAACCCCAGTGGACGGCCCACTTGCAGAGGTGGAAATAAAAGCACAATTGAAACCCAGGGACAGTGTGTCTAAGGAAGACCCAAAACCTTCCCACCAGCTGTAGAAGCTGATAATTAAATTCACACAATCAACTAGGCAGACTGTGTGTCTATGGAATATATAAAAGGAGCTCCCACAAAAGAAAATGCACTATTCTGATAGCTGTGGACATTGGAGACAAGAACACACAGGAGTAAAACTAGGTTACAGTCTGAGCTGCTCCCACAGCAGGTCCAGAGTTCAGCACAGTGTTGGAGGCCATCCTAGGGAGGTGAGGTGGACTTTGACTCCCAGCAAGGGAAAGGATACTGATAGCAGATACTAAATAAAAATATTTATTATTCTTTTTCTTTTTTAATTTTCTTTTTATTTTTTAATATAAATTTATTTATTTTAATTGGAGGTTAATTACTTTACAATATTGTATTGGTTTTGCCATGCATCAACATGAATCCACCACAGGTATACCCGTGTTCCCCATCCTGAACCCCCCTCCATTCTCCCTCCCCACACCATCCCTCTGGGTCATCTCAGTGCATCAGCCCCAAGCATCCAGTATCACTCATCAAATCTGGACTGGCAATTCATTTCATATATTATATTATATATGTTTCAATGCCATTTTCCCAAATCATCCCACCATCTCCCTCTCCCACAGAGTCTAAAAGACTGTTCTCTACATCTGTTTCTCTTTTGCTGTCTCACATACAGGGTTCTCATTATCATCTTTCAAATTCCATATATATGCGTTAGTATACTGTATTGGTGTTTTTCTTTCTGGCTTACTTATATTTTGACTTTTTCGGTAGTTTCTTATGGATTTTTTTTCTTTTTTTAATTTGTTTATTTTAATTGGAAGCTAATTACTTTACAATATTGTATTGGTTTTGCCATACATCAACATGAATCTGCCACGGGTATACACGTGCTCCCCATCCTGAACCCCCTCCCACCTCCCTCCCCATACCATCCCTCTGGGTCATCCTAGTGCACCAGCCCCAAGCATCCTGTATCCTGCATTGAACCTAAACTGGCAATTCGTTTCTTATATGATATTATACATATTTCAATGCCATTCTCCCAAATCATCCCACCGTCTCCCTCTTGCTACCAAAACCTTAATTAGATTTCATAATGCTAATAAAATCAACAACTAGAATGGGGTGGGAGGGATGAAAGAAAAAAAAAGAAAAGAAAAAAATCCATCTGTATGCGAGACAGCAAAAGAGACACAGATGGATTTTTTTCTTTTCTTTTTTTTTTTTTCTTTCATCTCCCCCACCTCATTCTAGTTGTTGATTTTACTAGCACTGGGCTGTCATCTCTGGGGTCACACAGAGTCAGACACGACTGAAGAAACTTAGCAGCAGCAGCAGCAGCAGCATGAAATCTAATTAAGGTTTTAATTTTTTTTTTCTATCACACTTTTTATTGCTGTTATAAACCTCTGCCTGTATATTGGCTTTTTGCAGTTCTATGGAGTTTCCTTTCCTTTTTTAAAAAAAAAATTTTTCCTTTTTTTCTCTTTTTTAAAATTTTTAATTCTTTAACCTATTAGTTTTTTTCTACATTTATTCCTTTGCTTTTCCTACTATTATTTTCCCCTTGCAGTTAATCTTTAATATATAAAAATCTTCTTTATCTATCTCTATTGAACTTTGCATTTCTATTCTTTCTTTCTTTTCAATCTTTTTCTCAGCATATTTGTTAGTTTTGGTTTCATTGCTTTATTCCCCAATTGGCACCTTGCTTTAGCTTTGTTTTCCAGTTTGTGCTTTGGTTAGTTTTGTTCTTAACTTCTGGTTTCCTTTGTTCACTGGGTCAATATATTGTACTTTATTTTTGTTAGACTGTTTTGATTTTGCTTGTGAGTGTATATATATGTGTGTATATATCCCATTATTTTAATCATTATTTGCCTGATTTTGTAATTGCTACTTGACTAGGGTTCATCTTTGGTTACTCACTTCTAGGTATTTGTTTTAATCTTATTTAATGCCATAGCAAGCCACCTGTGGAATCTCTGTTCTTGACCAGAGATCAAGCCCTGAGACTTTGGAGCAAGAGCACTGACTCCAAGACCGTAGACTACCAGAGAACTTCTAGCCCTAGGAAGTATCAAATAGTGAGAATTCCCACAAAGGAAACCATTTGAAAAAGAGACCCAGCATCATCCAACTACCAGTAGCACCCTGTGCAGGATGCCTCATCCAAACAACAAACAAGGCAAAAATACAAACCTATCATCAGCATACAGAATTAGCACCTCACTCAACCCTGCACATCAGAAGGAAAAAGAAAAAAACAGCACATATCTTACTCTATACAAAGATTACATAAACCACTGGACCAACCTTAGCAGGGCAGAAACCAAAAGGAAGAAAGACTTCAACCTTGAAGCTTGGGAAAAGGATATCTCAAACAAAATAAACTTTTAAAAATAATGAAAAGGCAGATAAACACTGCCCAAATAAAGGAACAAACTAGAAATACAGAAGTCCAGATAAATGAAGAGGAAATAGGCAAAGTGCCAGAAAATTTTTCAAAAATAAATAATAGTAAAGATGACCAAAAACTTTTAAAATAGAATGGAGAAAATGCAAGAATCAATTAACAAAGACCTAGAAGAATTAAAGAATAAACATACAAAGACAAACAACACAATTACTGAAATTAATAATACCCTAGAGGAAATCAATAGCAGAATATCTGAAGCAGAAGAATGAATCAGTGAGCTGGAAGATAAAATAGTGGAAATAACTGCTGAAGAGCAGAATAAAGTAAAAAGAATGAAAAGAGCTAAGAATAGTCTCAGAAATCACTGGGACAATATTAAATGCAACAACATTCAAATTATAGGGGTCCCAGGAGAAGAGGAAAAGAAAGAGTATGAGAAAATTTTTGAAGAGATCATAGTCGAAATTTTCCCCAACATGGAAAAGGAAATAGTCAATCAAGTCCAAGAGGTACAAACAGTCTCATACGGGATAAATGCAAGGAGAAACATGCCAAGACCCATACTAATCGATCTTACAAAGGTTAAACACAAAGAAAGAATATTAAAAACCTCAAGGGAAAAGCAACAAGTAACACACACTGGAAACACCATATGTTTAACAGCTGATCTTTCAGCAGAAACTCTGCAGGCCAGAAGGGGATAGCAAAACATATTCAAAGTACTGAAAGGGAAAAATCTACAAGCAAGATTTCTCTACCCAGCAAGGATCTCACTCAAAATTGATGGAGAAATCAAAAGCCTTTCAGACAAGCAAAAGTTAAAAGAATTCAGTACCACCAAACCAGCATTACAATGAATGTTAAAGGGACTTATATAGTCAGGAAATATAAGAGAAGGAAAAGATCCACAAAAACAAACCCAAACAATTAAGAAAATGGCAATAAGAACATATATATCAATAATTACTTTAAATGTAAATGGATTAAATGTTCCAAACAAAAGACACAGACAGATTGAATGGATCATAAAGCAAAACCCATATATATGCTGTCTACAAGAAACCCACTTCAGACCTAAAGACACATATAGACTGAAAGTGAGAGGATGGAAAAATATATTCCATGTGAATGTGAAGTAAAAGAAAGCTAGAGCAGCAATCCACGTATCAGACAATGTAGACCTCAAAATAAAGAATATTACAAGAGATAAGGAAGGACACTACATAATGATCAAGTGATAAATCCAAGAGGAAGACATGGCAATTGTAAATATCTATGAACCCAACATAGGAGCACCTCAATACACAAGACAAATACTAACAGACATAAAAGGAGAAATTGACAATAACACAGTAATAGTAGGAGAGTTTAACACCCCACTCACACCAATGGACAGATCATCCAAACAGAAAATTAATAAGGAAACACAAGTCTCAAATGGTACATTTGATGAGATGGATCACATTGATATCTTCAGGGAATTCCATCCAGAAGCAGAAGAATAAATCTTCTTATCAAGTGAACATGGAATATTCTCCAGGGTAGACCACATCTTGAGTCACAAATCAAATCTCAGTAAATTTAAGAAAATTGATGTCAAGTCAAGCACTTTTCTTTTTTTTTTCTTTACTTTACAATATTTTATTGATTTTGCCATACATCAACATGAATCTGCCATGGGTGTACACTGACCACAACACTATATGACTAGATATTAATCACAAGAGAAAAACTGTAAAAAAAAAGGAGATTAAGCAATATGTCTCTAAATAAGAAATGGGTTACTGAAGAAATCAAATGGGAAATCAAAAAAGCCTATAAATAAATGACAATGAAAATATGACAACTCAAAACCCATGGGATGCAGCAAAAGCAGTTATAAGATGGAAATTTATAGCAATACAATCCTATCTCAAGAAACAAGAAAAGCATTGGATAGACAACCTAACTTTACACTTAAAACAACTCGAAAAGAACAAAGAAAAACTCCAAAAATAGCAGAAGTAAAGAAATCATAAAAGTCAGAACAGAAATAAAGGAAAAAGAAATGAGAGACAGCAAAAGAGACACAGATGTATAGAAAAGTCTTTTGGACTCTGTGGGAGAGGAAAAAGGTTGGATGATTTAGGAGAATGGCATTGGAACATATATAATATCATATATGAAATGAATCGCCAGTCCAGGTTCAATGCATGATACTGGATGCTTGGGGCTGGTGCACTGAGATGACCCAGAGGGATGGTATGGGGAGGGAGGAGGGAGGGGGGTTCAGGATGGGGAACACGTATATACCTGTGGTGGATTCATGTTGATGCATGGCAAAACCAATACAATATTGTAAAGTAATTAACCTCCAATTAAAATAAATAAATTTATATTTTAAAAAAAGAAATGAAAGAAACGATAGGAAAGATGAATAAAATTAAAAGCTGGTTCCTTGAGAAGAGAAATAAAATTGACAAACTTTTAGTCAGACTCAAGAAAAAAAGAGAGAAGACTTAAGTCAACAAAATTAGAAATGAAAAGGAGAGGTTACAATAGGCAATGCAAAAATATGAAGTGTTATGAGACTATTAGGAACAACTATATGGCAATAAACTGGATAACCTGGAAGAAATGGACAGATTCTTAGAAAAGATCAATCTTCCAAGACTTAACCAGGAAAAATAAAAATTATGACCAATCCAATTACAAGCACTGAAATTGAAACTGTGATCCAAAATCTCCCAAAAAACAAAAGCCTAGGACCAGATGACTCAAGAAGTTAATTCTATCATTTAGAGAAGAGGTAGGCATTGTTTTTTCATGTGTGTTCGTCTTATACGCTAATACAAATAGACAATAACAACAACAATAATAAAAATATCTCTACCTCAAAATACAGCAGTTACTCTTCCAATGTAATACTAATCATTAAGCCTTTTTTCCCCTTGGTCTTGCCAACCACTTCTAAACCAATAAAGAATTCTGATTTGAAACTCCATAATAGGCAAAAAGATACAACTATTAAGAGAAATGGCTTGTTCTACCACTTTCTAGTCTTGTGCTTGTAGTAGGTTACTTAAGCTAACCTAAAATATATTTATTTCATATTGTTGTTTGGAGGATTAAGCAAGACAATGTACACAAACTTGTTAGCATAGAGTTATCAAATAGAAACTTAGGGAATTCACACTGCTGTGCTATCTGTATTATTGCCTTCTGGCACCTCAGTAAAGAGATAGAGGCAATTTGCACAACTTCAAAGATGTTTTAGAAGAAGGTCTTAGTAGTAGATATGAGAAGAAGTCAAGGGTAAGTCTCCAAAGTCCAGAATCAGGGGCTCCAGGCCCTTTAAGTTAAGAAGAGCTTAAAGAGATATGATGCGTAAATGTAATGTGAATCCTGGAAATGAAAAAGGGCATTAGGCAAATTGAAGTGACTTTGAACCCAGTATGGGCTTTAGTTGATAATAATGTATTAATATTTATTCATTAATCATAAAACAATATGCAATAGAAAACATAAGATATTAATAATAGGGACTGATGCTTTTAATAATAGAATTGATGCTTTTGAACTGTGGTGTTGGAGAAGAGTGTTGAGAGTCACTTGGATTCCAAGGAGATCCAACCAGTCCATCCTAAAGGAAATCAGTCTTGAATATTCACTGAAATGACTGATGCTGAAGCTGAAATTCCAATACTTTGGCTACCTGATGTGAAGAACTGACTCATTTGAAAAGACCCTGCTCATATACTAACACATATATATGGAATCTAGAAAGATGGTGCCAAAGAATTTATTTTCAGGTCAGAAATGGAGAAACAGACATAGAGAACAGACTTATGGACTTGGAAGAGGGGAGGAGAGGGTGAGATATATGGAGAGAGTAACATGGAAACTTACATGACCATATGTAAATTAGGTGGCCAAGGGGAATTTTCTGTATGTCTCAGAAAACTCAAACAGGGGCTATGTATTAACCTAGAGGGGTGGGATGGGGAGGGAAGCAGGAGGGAGGTTCAAGAACGAGGGCACACATGTATACCTATGGCTGATTCATGCTGTGGTTTGACAGAAAACAACAAAATCCTATAAAGTAATTTCCTTCAACTAAAAAAAATAAATAAATAAAGTTTAAAAAGAAAAAAAATATTACATATACACGTGGAACAGTTCTCACTGAAAACTGAATGGAAACTGGTAGAAAGTCTGTAAGAAAGATGAACATGTAAGAAGGAATGACAATCGGATTGGGACCTGAGACTCTCAGAAGGAACTCAAAGGGAAAGAGAGAAACCTGCCTGGAATGAGCATCATAAGTCACAGACTGGGAGGCCCAATCCCCATGTCCTACATCCACCATCCCCCATCTCCATGGGCGATGATGTCCTTTGGCTATCTGGAGGAGCACTGAAACTAACAGGAGGGCTATGGTAAGCCAGCCCTCCACTTATGAGGAGCACATTTTTTCGGGCTGCACCTAAGGAAAGGTGAAGGGTTCAGTTTGGAGACTGCTCTAATGGCTTTCAGGTTCCCCACACCTGCCTTGATATGCACCACAACCTGAGCAGAGCAAACACTTCATCCCTATTTACTGCACTTTGCAGTGTGACATGGGATCTAGGAATGCCGTGATCAGGGAGAAAACTTGGCCCTGGAACACTAAGGCAACCTAGTTCTGGGGTGGATCATGGGTAGGTTGGTGACCATTGTTGGCACCTACTCAAAAGTCCCTCAGAAAGATCCCAGAATTCTGGCAATGGCTGTTTTATTAGAGATCACACCTTGATGTACAAAAGTGCCCACATGGGCTCCCTTGCACGATAGTGAGGCTCCATAGAAGGGGTGGGGGGACAGTGGAGGCTGGGGGCAGTGATCAGCTGTGAAAGACAAAGGGGACTTTCACCTGAGTTTGCATCTGTTCAGATCAAGAAGAGCAGTTGTAGGCACTTGTACAAGCAGTGCATTGAAGACACCTTGGATCTCTGCTACTGAAAACAAACTAACAAACACACATAGGCATTCCTTATTTCAGCACTATCCTCTGCTGAGACAAGAATTTCTATGTTGGAAGTACACACTTGAAAGGAACAGAGCCAACTCAGGGCCCGTTCTCAGAACTTCTGATCCAGTAACTTGAAATCAGACCCTACCGCATGAGGGTGATGACAGAAACTGAACAGAAAGGAAGTCATGCCTTACACCCAGCCCTTGCTTTAGCATCTCCATCTCCAGCCCCAAATATTATCAAAGTGATAGCTGTCATAACAACAAGGGGAAATCTATGACTTCACATCAAACCCAGTTTGAGAGTGACCAAATACACTGGCCATGCATAGTCTGTATACAGATGCTCCTACATGAGAACACTACTTCAAGATTACAGTAGGTAACTGTTTCATCTAAATTAATAGAAGGAGAGAAATTTAAGCAAAATGAAAGTGTGGAGAAACTGGTCTCATTGAAATAGCCAGAGAAAACCTCTGAAAAAATAATGAAATAGAAAGAAGCAATTTACCCTATAAAGAACTCAAAACATTGGTAATAAGAATGTTAACTGAACTAGGTAAAAGAAGAGATGAACATAGTAAAAACTTAACAAGGATTTGAAAATAAGAAAAAAATGCAAATCTAAAAAGTAAACAACTCAATAACTGAAATAAAAAACAGACACTACCAGGAATGAATGAGTAACTTACTAAGTGATACAGAAGAACACATAAGTGATCTGGAAGATAGAATAATGGAAATCACCAAATCAGAACAGCTAAAAGAAAACAATTTTTAGTTTGTGGTAGTCTTTTACAACTGCTATAGGAGACTAATACACCATCTTAGGACTTTTATGATTCATTTCGCAACTTATCTGATGAAAACTCTTGCCTCTTTCTTGCTTCTGAGCTTTCTGAAACTCTTCAGGGACAACTTCCCTGATCATTGGAGTTAAGGTAGCCCACCCCACCTAGACATTCTTTATCACATCACCTGTTTTATTTCCTTCATCATTGTTTGAAAATGATTTATGCTTATTTTTTCTTTAACTTGTTTATTATCTTATTCCAGCACATAAAAATAATATCTGGCATGTAATAGATGCTTACTAAATATCTGTCAAAGGAAGGAAGAAAAGAAGGAAAGATTATTACTAATTGCTTGATGATAAAATGTCATTTAATAAACATCTGGACTATCAAAATATGAAAAAAGTTTATGAGATTTATGAGATAAAATTGAGCTTACATATATTTGCATTATTGGAATTCTTGAGAAAGAAAGAGAAGAGAGAAAGAAAGGGATCAAAAATGCGTATGAGGAAATTATGGCGGAAAATTTCCCAAACCTGAAAGAAGAAACAGATATTCAGGTACAGAAAGCATGGTGGGGTGGGGGGTTCCAATCAAGATGAAAAGATAAAGAATAACTGGCACAAAGACATATCATAATTAAAATAGTAACAGCTAAAGATAAAGGAAGAATTCTAAAGGCAGAAAGATCAAAACAAAGAGTAATCTTTATAAGGTAATCCCCATAATGCTATGAGCTGATTTCTCTGCAGAAAACTTGCAGACCATAAGGGAGTGGCATGATATATTCAAAGTGCTAAAAGGGGGTAAACCTGAAACTTAAGATACTAACCAGAAAAATTCTCATTTAGTATCAAAGGAAAGATAAAAACCTTTCAGACAACCAAGAACTAAAACAGTTCATTAATACTAAATTTACACTAAAGAAATGATAAGAGGTCTGCTCTAAATAGAAAAGAATATATAGGAAAGGGGAAAAGCCCACTAGGAAAGGATATATATATATATATATATATACACATATATATATATGTATGCATGTATAATAGGAACTGGAATTCAATCTGTGATTGAGCCATAAAAAGATTAAAGGCAAAAAATGATTGTAACAGCATCTATAACTATAATAAACAATTAAAGGGTAAGCATGAAGATGTAAAACATGACAATAGAAACAAAAGAGGGAAAAGGGAGCAAAAATGTAGGTGTTTTAGAATGTGTTTGAACTTAAATGACTGTTTAAAACAAGTAGATATAAATTGTTATAAGCCCACGTATATGAGGGCTTCCCAGGTGGCATTAAAGGTAAAGAACATGCCTGTCAATGCAGGAGACATGAGATGTGAGTTCAACCCCTGAGTCGGGAAGATCCCCTGCAGGAGGGCGTGGCAACCCACTCCAGTATTCTTGCCTGGAAAATACCATGGACAGAGAACCCTGGATGGCTGAAGTCCATAGCATTGCACAGAGTCAGACATAACTGAAGCAATTTAGCATGCATGCACACCAGTATATAAACACCATACGAACCACAAATCATCTATATACAATGTATATACAGAAACTAAAACGAAATGAACATGAGAATTTTACTAAAGAAAATCAATTGACAAGGAAAGAAATAGAGAAGAATTTATAAAACAATCAGAAAACAAGTAATAAAATGGTGATAGCCATAAACCTATCAAAAACAATTTTAAATGCCAATGGACTAACTATTCCAATCAAAAGACATAAGGTGACTGGCTGGAATAACAACTACATGCAAAAGAAAGAGATTAGAACATTACCTCACACCATATATAAAAATAGACTGAAAATCAAAGACCTAACTATGAGACCTGAAACCATAGAATTCCAAGAAGAAAAAAATAAATAAATAGAATATTCTTTAACATATATCATAGCAATATTTTCAGATGTTTCCTAAGGCAAAATAAATAAAAGTAAAAATAAACAATGGAACCTAGTTAAATATAAAAATTTTGGCACAGCAAACAATACAATGAAAAGACAATCTACTGATTGGTAGAAAATATTTGAAAATGATATCACAGATGATAATAAGATGATAATATTCAAAATTTATAAACAGCTCACAAAATTCTACATATTAAAAAAAGCAATAAATTTGTTTAAAAAACGAGCAGAAGACCTGAATAGTCCTTTTTTCAAAGAAGACAAAAAGATGGCAAACAGACACATGAAAAGATTCTCAACCCCATTATTTACTAGAGGTGTGCAAATCAAAACCACAATGAGATAACATCTCACATCAGTCAGAACGGCTATCATCAAGAAATCTAATAACTATAACTAATATAACTGTAACTATAGCTAATGTACATAAAGATGTGGAGAAAAGGGAGCATTTGTGCACTCTCAGTTGGAATGTACATTGATCTTGTCACTGTGGAAAACAGTATAAGGTTTCCTCAAAGAACTAAAAACAGAACTATTATATGATATATTCATTCCTGGGTACAAAAAAAAAAGTAAAACATTAATTAGGAAAGATACATAGCTCCCAATGTTCATAGCAGCGCTATTTACAATAGCCAAGATGGAAGCAAATGTCTATCAACAGATGAATGGATAAAGAAGATATGGCTCATACCTACAACAGAATGTTAGTCATAAAGAATGAATAAAATTCCACCATTTGCAGCAATGCGGATGGACCTAGAGAATATTATTCTTAGTGAAATAAGTCAGACAAAGGCAGAATAGTCTATGTCATTACTTTATGTGGAATCTAAAAAATAAAACATACCCATGTGTATAGCAAAACAGAGAGATTCACCTATGTAGAAAACAAAGTAGTGTTTACCAGTGAGGAGAGGGAAGGTGCCAGTAACAAGGCAGAAATATGGGACTTAGTTATACAAGCCACTAAGTATAAAAGAAAAGAGAAATAATGTCATACTGTACAGCACAGTGAACTTAGCCATTAATTTGTAACAAATTTTGATAGAGTATAATTTATAAAAATATTGAATCACTGTATTTTAAATCAACTACTTCTATACAAATATAAAGGCATACACTTTATTTTTAATATAAATTTATTTATTTTAATTGGAGGTTAATTACTTAACAATATTGTATTGGTTTTTCTATACATCAACATGAATCTGCCACAGGTATACACGTGTTCCCCATCCTGAACCCCCCTCCCTTCTCCCTCCCTATACTATCCCTCTGGGTCGTCTCAGTGCACCAGCCCCAAGCTTCCAGTATCATCCATCGAACCTGGACTGGTGATTCATTTCATATATGATATGATGCATGTTTCAGTGCCATTCTCCCAAATCATCCACCATCTCCCTCTCCCAGAGTCCAAAAGACTGTTCTATACATCTGTGTCTCTTTTGCTGTCTCACATACAGGGTTATTGTTACCATCTTTCTAAATTCCATTTAATACATAGAGAAAATTACAAAGGTACAACATAAAGTTTCCATTTATTTTGTACCCTGGTGCCCCTATTATTCAGTTCAGTTCAATCACCAGATCGTGTCCAACTCTTTGTGACCCCATGAATCACCACACGCCAGGCTTCCCTGTCCATCACCAACTCCTGAAACTTACTCAAACTCATGTCTGTTGAGTCAGTGAATCCATCCAACCATCTCATCCTCTGTCCTCCACTTCTCCTCCTGCATTCAGTCTTTCCCAGCATTAGGTTCTTTCCCAATGAGCCAGTTCTTTGCATTAGGTGGCCAAAGTATTGGAATCTCAGCTTCGATGTCAGTCCTTCTAATGAATATTCAGAACTGATTTCCTTTAGGATTGACTGGTTTGATCTCCTTGCAGTCCAAGGGACTCTCAAGAGTCTTCTCCAACACTGCAGTTTAAAAGCATCAATCCTAATATTAAAAGCATCAGTCACTATTATTAATATCTTACATTTGTATTACATATTGTTTTATGGTTATGAATAAATATTGATACATTATTGTTAACTAAAGCCCACACTGGGTTCAAAGTCTCTTCAATTTTGCCTAATGCCCCTTTTCAATTCCAGAATTCATATTACATTTACTCACCATATCTCCCTAAGCTCTTCTTAATTTAAAGGGCCTGGAGTCTGTTATTCCGGACCCTGGAGACTTACCCTCAACTTCTTCTCATATCTACTGCTAAAACCTTGTTCTAAAACATCTTTGAAGTTGCCCAAAATTGCATCTCTTTACTGAGGTGCCAGAAGGCAATAATATGGATAGCACAAACGTTTGAATTCCCTAAGTTTCTATTTGATAATTAAATGTTAGCAAGTTTGTGTACATTGTCTGACTTAATCCTCCCAACAACAATATGAGATAAATATATTTTAGGTCAGCTTAAGTAACCTACTACAAGCACAAGACTAGGAAGTGGCAGAGCATTCCATTTCTCTTAACAGTTTTATCTTTTTGCCTGTCATGGAGATTAAAATCAGAATTCCATATTGGTTTTCAGGTGGTTGGCAAGATTGATTAGGGGAGAAAAAAGGCTTAATGATAGTATTACATTGGAAGATTAACAGCTACATTGGAAGATAAACAGTATATTTTGAGGAGCTTATTATCATTGTTGTTATTATTGTCTTTATTTGTATTAGCATATAAGACTAATACACATGAAAACATGACAATATTTGTGAGTAACCTCATTTTAAATAACCAAATTTCTCTTTTCTCCTTTAGTGATGGTCAGTTCTATGGTATACATGTTTTATATCACAAAGTGTTTGATTCAAGTTTTGATTCTGCTTCTTGGTAATTCTGGGATCTTGGATATACCATTTAAATTTCCTCAGCCTCAATGCCTCAAGTGAAAAACAAGGAAAATTGTATCATTGTCAAAGATTTATGGAAAGAGCTAAATGAAATAATTCTAATGTTCTTCTTGCCTTAACTGTCATCAAAGCACCTATTCAATAACCTCAAAGATGGGCTCAAAAATTTCAGATTAATATGAGCTGAACTCTTTCATTTTGGTTACTGTTCATTTTCCTGCCATCTGTAATAATAGGGGTTCTAAATACAACTTTCTTTTCTGCCTGTTGACAAGTTACTACATAACACATAAATAAATAATTTCCTGTTTCTCTGGATAATATTCTTTTCTGGGGACTAACCTAACTTTCAATTCTCAGTTTTACAGGTCTAGGTTTTGTCTTAGCTTATCCTGGTTTCTTCCTCATAATTTATAAGTATCAGACTGGTATACCTTTTTCTAAGTCAACACATAAAGTATTCT